>NW_027478436.1:1078788-1378788 GCF_051014685.1 Ptiloglossa arizonensis | reverse complement strand
TCAATCATTTCTTAGCTTCAAACTCCCAAATGTCGCGAACGGATTGACCTAACCCAAAAATTCCTATTGCATCTGAAAGTAGAAACTCGCCCGATTACAACGGTATGTGTATTTTTTCCCTAGGCCATTCTGGTTAAGCGTTTGGAGCAGCAGAATTGCGAAATATTTGTTGCCTTCTCAACCATTTCTTGCCTTCAAACTCCCATATCTCGCGAACAGATGGACCTAACCCAAAAATTCCTATGGCATCTGAAAGTAGAATCACGCCCGATTACAACCGTATGTGTATTTTTCCCCTAGGCCATTCTGGTTAAGCGTGTGGAACAGCAGACGTGCGAAAAATTTGTTGCCTTCTCAACTATTTCTTAGCTTCAAAGTCCCATATCTCGCGAACGGATTGACCAAACACAGAAATTCCTGCTGGCTCTGAAAATAGAAACTCGCTCGATTGCAACGGTATGTGTATTTTTTCCCTGGGCCATTCTGGTTAAGCGTTTGGAGCAGCAGAAGTGCGAAAAATTTGTTGCCTTCTCAACTATTTCTTAGCTTCAAAGTCCCATATCTCGCGAACGGATTGACCAAACACAGAAATTCCTGCTGGCTCTGAAAATGGAAACTCGCTCGATTGCAACGGTATGTGTATTTTTTCCCTAGGCCATTCTGGTTAAGCGTTTGGAGCAGCAGAATTGCGAAATATTTGTTGCCTTCTCAACCATTTCTTGCCTTCAAACTCCCATATCTCGCGAACAGATTGACCTAACCCAAAAATTCCTATGGCATCTGAAAGTAGAATCACGCCCGATTACAACCGTATGTGTATTTTCCCCCTAGGCCATTCTGGTTAAGCGACTGGAGCAGCAGAAGTGCAAAAAATTTGTTGTCTTGTCAACCATTTCTTAGCTTCAAAGTCCCATATCTCGCGAACGGATTGACCAAACACAGAAATTCCTGCTGTGTCTGAAAGTAGAAACTCGCTCGATTACAACGGTATGTGTATTTTCTCCCTAGGCCATTCTGGTTAAGCGTTTGGAGCAACAGAATTGCGAAAAATTTGTTGCCTTCTCAATCATTTCTTAGCTTCAAACTCCCAAATGTCGCGAACGGATTGACCTAACCCAAAAATTCCTATTGCATCTGAAAGTAGAAACTCGCCCGATTACAACGGTATGTGTATTTTCTCCATAGGCCATTCTGGTTAAGCGTTTGGAGCAGCAGAAGTGCGAAAAATTTGTTGTCTTCTCAACTATTTCTTAGCTTCAAAGTCCCATATCTCGCGAACGGATTGACCAAATACAGAAATTCCTACTGCGTCTGAAAGTCGAAACTCGCTCGATTACAACGGTATGTGTATTTTTTCCCTGGGCCATTCTGGTTAAGCGTTTGGAGCAGCAGAAGTGCGAAAAATTTGTTGCCTTCTCAACCATTTCTTGGCTTCAAAGTCCCATATCTCGCGAACGGATTGACCAAACCCAAAAGTTCCTTCTGCGTCTGAAAGTAGAAACTCGTCCGAATACAACGGCATGTGTATTTTTACGCTAGGCCGTTCTGGTTAAGCGTTTGGAGCAGCAGAAGTGCGAAAAATTTGTTGCCTTCTCAACCATTTCTTGGCTTCAAACTCCCATATCTCGCGAACAGATTGACCTAACCCTAAAATTCCTATTGCATCTGAAAGTAGAAACTCGCCCGATTAGAACGGTATGTGTATTTTTTCCCTAGGCCATTCTGGTTAAGCGTTTGGAGCAGCAGACGTGCGAAAAATTTGTTATCTTGTCAATCATTTCTTAGATTCAAAGTCCGATATCTCGCGAACGGATTGACCAAACCCAAAAATTCCTGCAGCGTCTGAAAGTAGAAACTCGCCCGATTACATCGGTATGTGTATTTTTTCCCTAGGCCATTCTGGTTCAGCGATTGGAGCAGCAGAACTGCGAAAAATTTGTTACCTTCTCAACCATTTCTTAGCTTCAAACTCCCGTATCTCGCGAACGGAGTGACCTAACCCAAAAATTCCTATTGCATCTGAAAGTAGAAACTCGCCCGATTACAACGGTATGTGTATTTTTTCCCTAGGCCATTCTGGTTAAGCGATTGGAGCAGCAGAAGTGCGAAATATTTGTTGCCTTCTCAACCATTTCTTGGCTTCAAACTCCCATATCTCGCGAACAGATTGACCTAACCCAAAAATTTCTGCTGCGTCTGAAAGTAGAAACTCGCTCGATTACAACGGTACGTGTATTTCTTACCCTAGGCCATTCTGGTTTAGCGACTGGAGCAACAGAAGTGCAAAAAATTTGTTGTCTTGTAAACCATTTCTTTGCTTCAAAGTCCCATATCTCGCGAACGGATTGACCTAACACAGAAATTCCTGCTGCGTCTGAAAGTAGAAACTCGCTCGATTACAACGGTATGTGTATTTTCTCCCTAGGCCATTCTGGTTAAGCGTTTGGAGCAACAGAATTGCGAAAAATTTGTTGCCTTCTCAATCATTTCTTAGCTTCAAACTCCCAAATGTCGCGAACGGATTGACCTAACCCAAAAATTCCTATTGCATCTGAAAGTAGAAACTCGCCCGATTACAACGGTATGTGTATTTTCTCCATAGGCCATTCTGGTTAAGCGTTTGGAGCAGCAGAAGTGCGAAAAATTTGTTGTCTTCTCAACTATTTCTTAGCTTCAAAGTCCCATATCTCGCGAACGGATTGACCAAATACAGAAATTCCTACTGCGTCTGAAAGTCGAAACTCGCTCGATTACAACGGTATGTGTATTTTTTCCCTGGGCCATTCTGGTTAAGCGTTTGGAGCAGCAGAAGTGCGAAAAATTTGTTGCCTTCTCAACCATTTCTTGGCTTCAAAGTCCCATATCTCGCGAACGGATTGACCAAACCCAAAAGTTCCTTCTGCGTCTGAAAGTAGAAACTCGTCCGAATACAACGGCATGTGTATTTTTACGCTAGGCCGTTCTGGTTAAGCGTTTGGAGCAGCAGAAGTGCGAAAAATTTGTTGCCTTCTCAACCATTTCTTGGCTTCAAACTCCCATATCTCGCGAACAGATTGACCTAACCCTAAAATTCCTATTGCATCTGAAAGTAGAAACTCGCCCGATTAGAACGGTATGTGTATTTTTTCCCTAGGCCATTCTGGTTAAGCGTTTGGAGCAGCAGACGTGCGAAAAATTTGTTATCTTGTCAATCATTTCTTAGATTCAAAGTCCGATATCTCGCGAACGGATTGACCAAACCCAAAAATTCCTGCAGCGTCTGAAAGTAGAAACTCGCCCGATTACAACGGTATGTGTATTTTTTCCCTAGGCCATTCTGGTTCAGCGATTGGAGCAGCAGAACTGCGAAAAATTTGTTACCTTCTCAACCATTTCTTAGCTTCAAACTCCCGTATCTCGCGAACGGAGTGACCTAACCCAAAAATTCCTATTGCATCTGAAAGTAGAAACTCGCCCGATTACAACGGTATGTGTATTTTTTCCCTAGGCCATTCTGGTTAAGCGATTGGAGCAGCAGAATTGCGAAAAATTTGTTGCCTTCTCAATCATTTCTTAGCTTCAAACTCCCAAATGTCGCGAACGGATTGACCTAACCCAAAAATTCCTATTGCATCTGAAAGTAGAAACTCGCCCGATTACAACGGTATGTGTATTTTCTCCATAGGCCATTCTGGTTAAGCGTTTGGAGCAGCAGCAGTGCGAAAAATTTGTTGTCTTCTCAACTATTTCTTAGCTTCAAAGTCCCATATCTCGCGAACGGATTGACCAAATACAGAAATTCCTACTGCGTCTGAAAGTCGAAACTCGCTCGATTACAACGGTATGTGTATTTTTTCCCTGGGCCATTCTGGTTAAGCGTTTGGAGCAGCAGAAGTGCGAAAAATTTGTTGCCTTCTCAACCATTTCTTGGCTTCAAAGTCCCATATCTCGCGAACGGATTGACCAAACCCAAAAGTTCCTTCTGCGTCTGAAAGTAGAAACTCGTCCGAATACAACGGCATGTGTATTTTTACGCTAGGCCGTTCTGGTTAAGCGTTTGGAGCAGCAGAAGTGCGAAAAATTTGTTGCCTTCTCAACCATTTCTTGGCTTCAAACTCCCATATCTCGCGAACAGATTGACCTAACCCTAAAATTCCTATTGCATCTGAAAGTAGAAACTCGCCCGATTAGAACGGTATGTGTATTTTTTCCCTAGGCCATTCTGGTTAAGCGTTTGGAGCAGCAGACGTGCGAAAAATTTGTTATCTTGTCAATCATTTCTTAGATTCAAAGTCCGATATCTCGCGAACGGATTGACCAAACCCAAAAATTCCTGCAGCGTCTGAAAGTAGAAACTCGCCCGATTACAACGGTATGTGTATTTTTTCCCTAGGCCATTCTGGTTCAGCGATTGGAGCAGCAGAACTGCGAAAAATTTGTTACCTTCTCAACCATTTCTTAGCTTCAAACTCCCGTATCTCGCGAACGGAGTGACCTAACCCAAAAATTCCTATTGCATCTGAAAGTAGAAACTCGCCCGATTACAACGGTATGTGTATTTTTTCCCTAGGCCATTCTGGTTAAGCGATTGGAGCAGCAGAAGTGCGAAATATTTGTTGCCTTCTCAACCATTTCTTGGCTTCAAACTCCCATATCTCGCGAACAGATTGACCTAACCCAAAAATTTCTGCTGCGTCTGAAAGTAGAAACTCGCTCGATTACAACGGTACGTGTATTTCTTACCCTAGGCCATTCTGGTTTAGCGACTGGAGCAACAGAAGTGCAAAAAATTTGTTGTCTTGTAAACCATTTCTTAGCTTCAAAGTCCCATATCTCGCGAACGGATTGACCTAACACAGAAATTCCTGCTGCGTCTGAAAGTAGAAACTCGCTCGATTACAACGGTATGGGTATTTTTTCCCTCGGCCATTCTGGTTAAGCGTTTGGAGCAACAGAATTGCGAAAAATTTGTTGCCTTCTCAACCATTTCTTGCCTTCAAACTCCCATATCTCGCGAACAGATGGACCTAACCCAAAAATTCCTATGGCATCTGAAAGTAGAATCACGCCCGATTACAACCGTATGTGTATTTTCCCCCTAGGCCATTCTGGTTAAGCGACTGGAGCAGCAGAAGTGCAAAAAATTTGTTGTCTTGTCAACCATTTCTTAGCTTCAAAGTCCCATATCTCGCGAACGGATTGACCAAACACAGAAATTCCTGCTGCTTCTGAAAGTAGAAACTCGCTCGATTACAACGGTATGTGTATTTTCTCCCTAGGCCATTCTGGTTAAGCGTTTGGAGCAACAGAATTGCGAAAAATTTGTTGCCTTCTCAATCATTTCTTAGCTTCAAACTCCCAAATGTCGCGAACGGATTGACCTAACCCAAAAATTCCTATTGCATCTGAAAGTAGAAACTCGCCCGATTACAACGGTATGTGTATTTTCCCCATAGGCCATTCTGGTTAAGCGTTTGGAGCAGCAGAAGTGCGAAAAATTTGTTGTCTTCTCAACTATTTCTTAGCTTCAAAGTCCCATATCTCGCGAACGGATAGTCCAAACCCAGAAATTCGTGCTGCGTCTGAAAGTAGAAACTCGCCCGATTACAACGGTATGTGTATTTTTTCCCTAGGCCAATCTGGTTAAGCGATTGGAGCAGCAGAAGTGCGAAAAATTTGTTGTCTTCTCAACTATTTCTTAGCTTCGAACTCCCATATCTCGCGAACGGATTGACAAAACCCAAAAATTCCTGCTGGGCCTGAAAGTAGAAACTCGCTCGATTACAACGGTATGTGTATTTTTCCCCTAGGCCATTCTGGTTAAGCGTTTGGAGCAGCAGAAGTGCGAAAAATTTGTTGTCTTCTCAACTATTTCTTAGCTTCAAAGTCCCATATCTCGCGAACGGATAGTCCAAACCCAGAAATTCGTGCTGCGTCTGAAAGCAGAAACTCGCCCGATTACAACGGTATGTGTATTTTTTCCCTAGGCCAATCTGGTTAAGCGATTGGAGCAGCAGAAGTGCGAAAAATTTGTTGTCTTCTCAACTATTTCTTAGCTTCAAAGTCCCATATCTCGCGAACGGATAGTCCAAACCCAGAAATTCGTGCTGCGTCTGAAAGTAGAAACTCGCCCGATTACAACGGTATGTGTATTTTTTCCCTAGGCCAATCTGGTTAAGCGATTGGAGCAGCAGAAGTGCGAAAAATTTGTTGTCTTCTCAACTATTTCTTAGCTTCGAACTCCCATATCTCGCGAACGGATTGACAAAACCCAAAAATTCCTGCTGCGTCTGAAAGTAGAAACTCGCTCGATTACCACGGTATGTGTATTTTTCCCCTAGGCCATTCTGGTTAAGCGTGTGGAACAGCAGACGTGCGAAAAATTTGTTGCCTTCTCAACTATTTCTTAGCTTCAAACTCCCATATCTCGCGAACGGATTGAACTATCCCAAAAATTACTGCTGCGTCTGAAAGTAGAAACTCGCCCGATTACAAGGGTATGTGTATTTTCCCCCTGGGCCATTCTGGTTAAGCGACTGGTGCAGCAGAAGTGCAAAAAATTTGTTGTCTTGTCAACCATTTCTTAGCTTCAAAGTCCCATATCTCGCGAACGGATTGACCAAACACAGAAATTCCTGCTGCCTCTGAAAATAGAAACTCGCTCGATTGCAACGGTATGTGTATTTTTTCCCTAGGCCATTCTGGTTAAGCGTTTGGAGCAGCAGAAGTGCGAAAAATTTGTTGCCTTCTCAACCATTTCTTGGCTTCAAACTCCCATATCTCGCGAACAGATTGACCTAACCCAAAAATTTCTACTGCGTCTGAAAGTAGAAACTCGCCCGATTACAACGGTATGTGTATTTCTTACCCTAGGCCATTCTGGTTTAGCGACTGGAGCAACAGAAGTGCAAAAAATTTGTTGTCTTGTCAACCATTTCTTAGCTTCAAAGTCCCATATCTCGCGAACGGATTGACCAAACACAGAAATTCCTGCTGCGTCTGAAAGTAGAAACTCGCTCGATTACAACAGTATGTGTATTTTTTCGCTAGGCCATTCTGGTTAAGCGTTTGGAGCAGCAGAATTGCGAAAAATTTGTTGCCTTCTCAATCATTTCTTAGCTTCAAACTCCCATATCTCGCGAACGGATTGACCTAACCCAAAAATTCCTATTGCATCTGAAAGTAGAATCTCGCCCGATTACAGCGGCATGTGTATTTTTTCCCTAGGCCATTCTGGTTAAGCGTTTGGAGCAGCAGAATTGCGAAATATTTGTTGCCTTCTCAACCATTTCTTGCCTTCAAACTCCCATATCTCGCGAACAGATTGACCTAACCCAAAAATTCCTATGGCATCTGAAAGTAGAATCACGCCCGATTACAACCGTATGTGTATTTTCCCCCTAGGCCATTCTGGTTAAGCGACTGGAGCAGCAGAAGTGCAAAAAATTTGTTGTCTTGTCAACCATTTCTTAGCTTCAAAGTCCCATATCTCGCGAACGGATTGTCCAAACACAGAAATTCCTGCTGCGTCTGAAAGTAGAGACTCGCTCGATTACAACGGTATGTGTATTTTCTCCCTAGGCCATTCTGTTTAAGCGTTTGGAGCAACAGAATTGCGAAAAATTTGTTGCCTTCTCAATCATTTCTTAGCTTCAAACCCCCAAATGTTGCGAACGGAGTGACCTAACTCAAAAATTCCTATTGCATCTGAAAGTAGAAAATCGCCCGATTACAACGGTATGTGTATTTTTTCCCTAGGGCAATCTGGTTAAGCGATTGGAAGCAGCAGAAGTGCGAAAAATTTGTTGTCTTCTCAACTATTTCTTAGCTTCAAACTCCCATATCTCGCGAACGTATTGACAAAACCCAAAAATTCCTGCTGCGTCTGAAAGTAGAAACTCGCTCGATTACAACGGTATGTGTATTTTTCCCCTAGGCCATTCTGGTTAAGCGTTTGGAGCAGCAGAAGTGCGAAAAATTTGTTGCCTTCTCAACCATTTCTTGGCTTCAAACTCCCATATCTCGCGAACAGATTGACCTAACCCAAAAATTTCTGCTGCGTCTGAAAGTAGAAACTCGCCCGATTACAACGGTATGTGTATTTCTTCCCCTAGGCCATTCTGGTTAAGCGACTGGAGCAGCAGAAGTGCAAAAAATTTGTTGTCTTGTGAACCATTTCTTAGCTTCAAAGTCCCATATCTCGCGAACGGAATGACCAAATACAGAAATTCCTGCTGCGTCTGAAAGTCGAAACTCGCTCGATTACAACGGTATGTGTTTTTTTCTCCCTGGGCCATTCTGGATAAGCGTTTGGAGCAGCAGAAGTGCGAAAAATTTGTTGCCTTCTCAACCATTTCTTAGCTTCAAAGTCCCATATCTCGCGAACGGACTGACCAAATACAGAAATTCCTGCTGCGTCTGAAAGTCGAAACTCGCTCGATTACAACGGTATGTGTATTTTTTCCCTAGGCCATTCTGGCTAAGCGTATGGAGCAACAGAATTGCGAAAAATTTGTTGCCTTCTCCATCATTTCTTAGCTTCAAACTCCCAAATGTCGCGAACGGATTGACCTAACCCAAAAATTCCTATTGCATCTGAACGTAGAAACTCGCCCGATTACAACGGTATGTGTATTTTCCCCATAGGCCATTCTGGTTAAGCGTTTGGAGCAGCAGAAGTGCGAAAAATTTGTTGTCTTCTCAACTATTTCTTAGCTTCAAAGTCCCATATCTCGCGAACGGATAGACCAAACCCAGAAATTCGTGCTGCGTCTGAAATTAGAAACTCGCCCGATTACAACGGTATGTGTATTTTTTCCCTAGGCCAATCTGGTTAAGCGATTGGAGCAGCAGAAGTGCGAAAAATTTGTTGCCTTCTCAACCATTTCTTAGATCTAACCTCCCATATCTCGCAAGCGGGTTGACCAAACCCAAAAATTCCTGCTGCGTCTGAAAGTAGAAACTCTCCCGATTACAACGGTACGTGTATTTTTTCCCTAGGCCATTCTGGTTAAGCGTTTGGAGCAGCAGAAGTGCGACAAATTTGTTGCCTACTCAACCATTTCTTAGTTTCAAACTCCCACATCTCGCGAACGGATTGACCAAACCCAAAAATTCCTTTTGCGTCTGAAAATAGAAGCTCGTCCGACTACAAAGGTATGTGTATTTTTCCCCTAGGCCATTCTGGTTAAGCGTTTGGAGCAGCAGAAGTGTGTAAAATTTGTTGCCTTCTCAACCATTTCCTAGCTTCAAACTCCCATATCTCGCGAACGGATTGACCAAACCCAAAAATTCCTATTGCGTCTGAAAGTAGAAACTCGCCCGATTACAACGGTACGTGTATTTTTTCCCTAGGCTATTCTGGATAAGCGTTTGGAGCAGCAGAAGTGCGACAAATTTGTTGCCTACTCAACCGTTTCTTAGCTTCAAACTCTCATCTCTCGCGAACGGATTGACGAAACCCAGAAATTCCTGTTGCGTGTGAGAATTGAAACTGTCCCGATTAGAACGGTATGAGTATTTTTTCCCTAGGCCATTCTAGTTAAGCGTTTGGAGCAGCCCAAGTGCGAAAAATTTGTTGTCGTCACAACCATTCCTTAGATTCAAACTGCAATATCTCGCGAACGGATTGACAAAACCCAAAAATTCCTGATGCGTCTGAAAGTAGACACTCGCCCGAACACAACGGTATGAGTATTTTTTCCCTAGGCCATTCTGGTTAAGCGTTTGGAGCAGCAGAAGTGCGGAAAATTTGTTGCTACTCAACCATTTCTTAGTTTCAAACTCCCATATCTCGCGAACGGATTGACCAAATCCAAAAATTCCTATTGCATCTGAAAGTAGAAACTCGCCCGGTTACAACGGTAGGTCTATTTTTTCCCTGGGCCATTCTGGTTAAGCGTTTGGAGCAGCAGAAGTGCGAAAAATTTGTAGCCTTCTCAATCATGTCTTAGCTTCAAACTCCCATATCTCCCGAACGGATTGACCAAACCCAAAAATTCCTATTGCATCTGAAAGTAGAAACTCGTCCGATTACAAAGGTATGTGTATTTTTCCCCTAGGCCATTCTGGTTAAGCGTTTGGAGCTGCAGAAGAGCGGAAAATTTGTTGCTACTCAACCATTTCTTAGCTTCAAACTCCCATATCTCGCGAACGGATTGACCAAACCCAAAAATTCCTATTGCGTCTGAAAGTAGAAACTCGCCCGATTATAAGGGTATGAGTATTATTTCCCTAGGCCATTCTGGTTAAGCGTTTGGAGCAGCAGAAGTGCGACAAATTTGTTGCCTACTCAACCGTTTCTTAGCTTCAAACTCCCATATCTCCCGAACGGATTGACCAAACCCAAAAATTCCTATTGCATCTGAAAGTAGAAACTCGTCCGATTACAAGGGTATGTGTATTTTTTCCCCAGGCTATTCTGGTTAAGCGTTTGGAGCTGCAGATGTGCGAAAAATTTGTTGTCTTCTCAACCATTTCCTAGATTCAAACTCCCATATCTCGCGAACGGATTGACCAAACCCAAAAATTCCTATTGCGTCTGAAAGTAGAAACCCACCCGATTACAACGGTATGTCTATTTTTTCCCTGTGCCATTCTGGTTAAGCGTTTGGAGCAGCGGAAGTGCGAACAATTTGTTGCCTTCTCAATCATTTCATAGCTACAAACTCCCATATCTCGCGAACGGATTGACCAAACCCAAAAATTCCTATTCCATTTGAAAGTAGAGACTCGCCCGATTACAAAGGTATGTGTATTTTTTCCCTAGGCCATTCTGGTTAAGCGTTTGGAGCAGCCGAAGTGCGAAAAATTTGTTGTCGTCTCAACCATTTCTTAGATTCAAACTGCAATATCTCGCGAACAGATTGACAAAACCCAAAAATTCCTGATGCGTCTGAAAGTAGACACTCGCCCGATTATAACGGTATGAGTATTTTTTCCCTAGGCCATTCTGGTTAAGCGTTTGGAGCAGCAGAAGTGTGCAAAATTTGTTGCCTACTCAACCGTTTCTTAGCTTCAAACTCCCATATCTCGCGAACGGTTTGACCAAACCCAAAAATTTCTGCTGCGTCTGAAAGTAGAAACTCGCCCGATTACAAGGGTATGTCTATTTTTTCCCTGGGCCATTCTGGTTAAGTGTTTGGAGCAGCAGAATTGCGCAAAATTTATTGCCTACTCAACCATTTCTTAGCTTCAAACTCCCATATCTCGCGAACGGATTGACCAAACCCAAAAATTCCTACTGCGTCTGAAAGTTGAAGCTCCCCCGATTACAAGGGTATGTGTCTTTTTCCCCTAGGCCAATCTGGTGAAGCGTCTGGAGCAGCAGAAATGCGAAAAATTTGTTGTCGTCTCAACGATTTCTTAGATTCAAACTGCAATATCTCGCGAACGGATTGACAAAACCCAAAAATTCCTGCTGCGTCTGAAAGTAGACACTCGCCCGATTACAACGGTATGAGTATTTTTTCCCTAGGCCATTCTGGTTAAGCGTTTGGAGCTGCAGAAGAGCGGAAAATTTGTTGCTACTCAACCATTTCTTAGCTTCAAACTCCCATATCTCGCGAACGGACTGACCAAACCCAAAAATTCCTATTGCGTCTGAAAGTAGAAACTCGCCCGGTTACAACGGTATGTCTATTTTTTCCCCAGGCTATTCTGGTTAAGCGTTTGGAGCTGCAGAAGAGCGGAAAATTTGTTGCTACTCAACCATTTCTTAGCTTCAAACTCCCATATCTCGCGAACGGATTGACCAAACCCAAAAATTCCTATTGCGTCTGAAAGTAGAAACTCGCCCGGTTACAACGGTATGTCTATTTTTTCCCTGGGCCATTCTGGTTAAGCGTTTGCAGCAGCAGAAGTGCGAACAATTTGTTGCCTTCTCAACCATTTCTTAGCTTCAAACTCCCATATCTCGCGAACGGATTGACCAAACCCAAAAATTCCTGCTGCGTCTGAAAGTAGAAACTCTCCCGATTACAACGGTACGTGTATTTTTTCCCTAGGCTATTCTGGATAAGCGTTTGGAGCAGCAGAATTGCGACAAATTTGTTGCCTACTCAACCGTTTCTTAGCTTCAAACTCCCATCTCTCGCGAACGGATTGACGAAACCCAGAAATTCCTGTTGCGTGTGAGAATTGAAACTGTCCCGATTAGAACGGTATGAGTATTTTTTCCCTAGTCCATTCTAGTTAAGCGTTTGGAGCAGCAGAAGTGCGAAAAATTTGATGCCTACTCAAGCATTTCTTAGCTTCAAAATCCCATATCTCGCGAACTGTTTGACCAAACCCAATAATTCCTGCTGCGTCTGAAAGTAGACACTCGCCCGATTACAACGGTATGTTTATTTTTTCCCTAGGCCATACTGGTTAAGCGTTTGGAGCAGCAGAATTGCGAAAAATTTGTTGCCTTCTCAACCATTTCTTAGCTTCAAACTCCCATATCTCGCGAACGGATTGACCAAACCCAAAAATTCCTTTTGCGTCTGAAAGTAGAAACTCTCCCGATTAGAACGGTATGTGTATTTTTTCCCTAGGCCATTCTGGTTAAGCGTTTGGAGCAGCAGAATTGCGAAAAATTTGTTGTCTTCTCCACCATTTCTTAGATCTAACCTCCCATATCTCGCAAGCGGGTTGACCAAACCCAAAAATTCCTGCTGCGTCTGAAAGTAGAAACTCTCCCGATTACAACGGTACGTGTATTTTTTCCCTAGGCCATTCTGGTTAAGCGTTTGGAGCAGCAGAAGTGCGAAAAATTTGTTGCCTTCTCAACCATTTCTTAGCTTCAAACTCCCATATCGCGCGAACGGATTGACGAAACCCAAAAATTCCTGCTGCGTCTGAAAGTAGAAACTCGCCCGATTACAACGGTATGAGTATTTTTTCCCTTGGCCAATCTGGTTAAGCGTTTGGAGCAGCAGAAGTGCAGATAATTTGTTGCCTTCTCAACCATTTCTTAGATTCAAACTCCCATATCTCGCGAACGGATTCACCAAACCCAAAAATTCCTATTTACGTCTGAAAGTAGAAGCTCGCCCGATTCGAAAGGTATGTGTACTTTTCCGCTAGGCCATTCTGATTAAGCGTTTGGAGCAGCAGAATTGCGAAAAATTTGTTGTCTCCTGAACCATTTCTTAGATGCAAACACCCATATCTCGCGAACGGATTGAACAAACCCAAAAATTTCTGCTGCGTCTGAAAGTAGAAACTCGCACGATTACAGCGGTATGAGTATTTTTTCCCTATGCCATTCTGATTAAGCGTTTGGAGCAGCAGAATTGCGAAATATTTGTTGCCTTCTCAACCATTTCTTAGCTTCAAACTCCCATATCGCGCGAACGGGTTGACCAAACCCAAAAATTCCTTTTGCGTCTGAAAGTAGAAACTCTACCGATTACAACGGTACGTCTTTTTTTTCCCTGGGCCATTCTGGTTAAGCGTTTGGAGCAGCAGAAGTGCGAAAAATTTGTTTTCTTCTCAACCATTTCTTAGATCTAACCTCCCACATCTCGCGAACGGATTGACCAAACCCAAAAATTCCTATTGCATCTGAAATTAGAAACTCGCCCGATGACAAAAGTGTGTGTATTTTTTCCCTAGGCCATTCTGGTTAAGCGTTTGGAACAGCAGAAGTGCGAAAAATTTTTCGTCTCCTGAACCATTTCTTAGATTCAAACACCCATATCTCGCGAACGGATTGACCAAACCCAAAAATTACTTTTGCGACTGAAAGTAGAAGCTCGCCCGATTACAAAGGTATGTGTATTTTTCCCCTAGGCCATTCTGGTTAAGCGTGTGGAACAGCAGACGTGCGAAAAATTTGTTGCCTTCTCAACTATTTCTTAGCTTCAAACTCCCATATCTCGCGAACGGATTGACCTAACCCAAAAATTACTGCTGCGTCTGAAAGTAGAAACTCGCCCGATTACAAGGGTATGTGTATTTTCCCCCTGGGCCATTCTGGTTAAGCGACTGGTGCAGCAGAAGTGCAAAAAATTTGTTGTCTTGTCAACCATTTCTTAGCTTCAAAGTCCCATATCTCGCGAACGGATTGACCAAACACAGAAATTCCTGCTGCCTCTGAAAATAGAAACTCGCTCGATTGCAACGGTATGTGTATTTTTTCCGTAGGCCATTCTGGTTAAGCGTTTGGAGCAGCAGAAGTGCGAAAAATTTGTTGCCTTCTCAACCATTTCTTGGCTTCAAACTCCCATATCTCACGAACAGATTGACCTAACCCAAAAATTTCTGCTGCGTCTGAAAGTAGAAACTCGCCCGATTACAACGGTATGTGTATTTCTTACCCTAGGCCATTCTGGTTAAGCGACTGGAGCAACAGAAGGGCAAAAAATTTGTTGTCTTGTCAACCATTTCTTAGCTTCAAAGTCCCATATCTCGCGAACGGATTGACCTAACACAGAAATTCCTGCTGCGTCTGAAAGTAGAAACTCGCTCGATTACAACGGTATGTGTATTTTCTCCCTAGGCCATTCTGGTTAAGCGTTTGGAGCAACAGAATTGCGAAAAATTTGTTGCCTTCTCAACCATTTCTTAGCTTCAAACTCCCATATCTCGCGAACCGATTGACCTAACGCAAAAATTCCTATTGCGTCTGACAGTAGAAAGTCGTCCGGTTACAACGGTATGTGTATTTTTTCCCTAGGCCATTCTGGTTAAGCGTTTGGAGCAGCAGAAGTGCGAAATATTTGTTGCCTTCTCAACCATTTCTTGGCTTCAAACTCCCATATCTCGCGAACAGATTGACCTAACCCAAAAATTCCTGCTGCGTCTGAAAGTACAAACTCGCCCGATTGCAACGGAATGTGTATTTTTTCCCAAAGGCCATTCTGGTTATGCGTTTGGAGCAGCAGCAGTGCGAAAAATTTGTTGTCTTCTCAACTATTTCTTAGCTTCAAAGTCCCATATCTCGCGAACGGACTGACCAAATACAGAAATTCCTGCTGCGTCTGATAGTCGAAACTCGCTCGATTACAACGGTATGTGTATTTTTTCCCTGGGCCATTCTGAATAAGCGTTTGGAGCAGCAGAAGTGCGAAAAATTTGTTGCCTTCTCAACCATTTCTTGGCTTCAAAGTCCCATATCTCGCGAACGGATTGTCCTAACCCAGAAATTCCTATTGCATCTGAAGGTAGAAACTCGCCCGATTACAACGGTATGTGTATTTTCCCCCTAGGCCATTCTGGTTAAGCGACTGTAGCAGCAGAAGAGCAAAAAATTTGTTGTCTTGTCAACCATTTCTTAGCTTCAAAGTCCCATATCTCGAGAACGGATTGACCAAATACAGAAATTCCTGCTGCGTCTGAAAGTAGAAACTCGTCCGGTTACAACGGTATGTGTACTATTTCCCTAGGCCATTCTGGTTAAGCGTTTGGAGCAGCAGAAGTGCGAAAAATTTGTTATCTTGTCAACCATTTCTTAGATTCAAAGTCCGATATCTCGCGAACGGATTGACCAAACCCAAAAATTCCTGCAGCGTCTGAAAGTAGAAACTCGCCCGATTACAACGGTATGTGTATTTTTTCCCTAGGTCATTCTGGTTAAGGCTTTGGAGCAACAGAAGTGCGAAATATTTGTTGCCTTCTCAATCATTTCTTAGCTTCAAACTCCCATATCTCGCGAACGGATTGACCTAACCCAAAAATTCCTATTGCATCTGAAAGTAGAAACTCGCCCGATTACAACGGTATGTGTATTTTTTCCCTAGGCCATTCTGGTTCAGCGATTGGAGCAGCAGAAGTGCGAAAAATTTGTTACCTTCTCAACCATTTCTTAGCTTCAAACTCCCGTATCTCGCGAACGGATTGACCTAACCCAAAAATTCCTATTGCATCTGAAAGTAGAAACTCGCCCGATTACAACGGTATGTGTATTTTTTCCCTAGGCCACTCTGGTTAAGCGATTAGAGCAGCAGAATTGCGAAAAATTTGTTGTCTTCTCAACCATTTCTTAGCTTCAAACTCCCGTATCTCGCGAACGGATTGACCTAACACAAAAATTCCTATTGCATCTGAAAGTAGATTCTCGCCCGATTACAACGGTATGTGTATTTTTTCCCTAGGCCATTCTGGTTAAGCGTGTGGAACAGCAGACTTGCGAAAAATTTGTTGCCTTCTCAACTATTTCTTAGCTTCAAACTCCCATATCTCGCGAACGGATTGACCTAACCCAAAAATTACTGCTGCGTCTGAAAGTAGAAACTCGCCCGATTACAAGGGTATGTGTATTTTCCCCCTGGGCCATTCTGGTTAAGCGACTGGTGCAGCAGAAGTGCAAAAAATTTGTTGTCTTGTCAACCATTTCTTGGCTTCAAACTCCCATATCTCGCGAACGGATTGACAAAACCCAAAAATTCCTGCTGCGTCTGAAAGTAGAAACTCGCTCGATTACAACGGTATGTGTATTTTTCCCCTAGGCCATTCTGGTTAAGCGTGTGGAATAGCAGACGTGCGAAAAATTTGTTGCCTTCTCAACTATTTCTTAGCTTCAAACTCCCATATCTCGCGAACGGATTGACCTAACCCAAAAATTACTGCTGCGTCTGAAAGTAGAAACTCGCCCGATTACAAGGGTATGTGTATTTTCCCCCTGGGCCATTCTGGTTAAGCGACTGGTGCAGCAGAAGTGCAAAAAATTTGTTGTCTTGTCAACCATTTCTTAGCTTCAAAGTCCCATATCTCGCGAACGGATTGACCAAACACAGAAATTCCTGCTGCCTCTGAAAATAGAAACTCGCTCGATTGCAACGGTATGTGTATTTTTTCCCTAGGCCATTCTGGTTAAGCGTTTGGAGCAGCAGAAGTGCGAAAAATTTGTTGCCTTCTCAACCATTTCTTGGCTTCAAACTCCCATATCTCACGAACAGATTGACCTAACCCAAAAATTTCTGCTGCGTCTGAAAGTAGAAACTCGCCCGATTACAACGGTATGTGTATTTCTTACCCTAGGCCATTCTGGTTAAGCGACTGGAGCAACAGAAGGGCAAAAAATTTGTTGTCTTGTCAACCATTTCTTAGCTTCAAAGTCCCATATCTCGCGAACGGATTGACCTAACACAGAAATTCCTGCTGCGTCTGAAAGTAGAAACTCGCTCGATTACAACGGTATGTGTATTTTCTCCCTAGGCCATTCTGGTTAAGCGTTTGGAGCAACAGAATTGCGAAAAATTTGTTGCCTTCTCAACCATTTCTTAGCTTCAAACTCCCATATCTCGCGAACCGATTGACCTAACGCAAAAATTCCTATTGCGTCTGACAGTAGAAAGTCGTCCGGTTACAACGGTATGTGTATTTTTTCCCTAGGCCATTCTGGTTAAGCGTTTGGAGCAGCAGAAGTGCGAAATATTTGTTGCCTTCTCAACCATTTCTTGGCTTCAAACTCCCATATCTCGCGAACAGATTGACCTAACCCAAAAATTCCTGCTGCGTCTGAAAGTACAAACTCGCCCGATTGCAACGGAATGTGTATTTTTTCCCTAGGCCATTCTGGTTATGCGTTTGGAGCAGCAGCAGTGCGAAAAATTTGTTGTCTTCTCAACTATTTCTTAGCTTCAAAGTCCCATATCTCGCGAACGGACTGACCAAATACAGAAATTCCTGCTGCGTCTGATAGTCGAAACTCGCTCGATTACAACGGTATGTGTATTTTTTCCCTGGGCCATTCTGAATAAGCGTTTGGAGCAGCAGAAGTGCGAAAAATTTGTTGCCTTCTCAACCATTTCTTGGCTTCAAAGTCCCATATCTCGCGAACGGATTGTCCTAACCCAGAAATTCCTATTGCATCTGAAGGTAGAAACTCGCCCGATTACAACGGTATGTGTATTTTCCCCCTAGGCCATTCTGGTTAAGCGACTGTAGCAGCAGAAGAGCAAAAAATTTGTTGTCTTGTCAACCATTTCTTAGCTTCAAAGTCCCATATCTCGAGAACGGATTGACCAAATACAGAAATTCCTGCTGCGTCTGAAAGTAGAAACTCGTCCGGTTACAACGGTATGTGTACTATTTCCCTAGGCCATTCTGGTTAAGCGTTTGGAGCAGCAGAAGTGCGAAAAATTTGTTATCTTGTCAACCATTTCTTAGATTCAAAGTCCGATATCTCGCGAACGGATTGACCAAACCCAAAAATTCCTGCAGCGTCTGAAAGTAGAAACTCGCCCGATTACAACGGTATGTGTATTTTTTCCCTAGGTCATTCTGGTTAAGGCTTTGGAGCAACAGAAGTGCGAAATATTTGTTGCCTTCTCAATCATTTCTTAGCTTCAAACTCCCATATCTCGCGAACGGATTGACCTAACCCAAAAATTCCTATTGCATCTGAAAGTAGAAACTCGCCCGATTACAACGGTATGTGTATTTTTTCCCTAGGCCATTCTGGTTCAGCGATTGGAGCAGCAGAATTGCGAAAAATTTGTTACCTTCTCAACCATTTCTTAGCTTCAAACTCCCGTATCTCGCGAACGGATTGACCTAACCCAAAAATTCCTATTGCATCTGAAAGTAGAAACTCGCCCGATTACAACGGTATGTGTATTTTTTCCCTAGGCCACTCTGGTTAAGCGATTAGAGCAGCAGAATTGCGAAAAATTTGTTGTCTTCTCAACCATTTCTTAGCTTCAAACTCCCGTATCTCGCGAACGGATTGACCTAACACAAAAATACCTATTGCATCTGAAAGTAGATTCTCGCCCGATTACAACGGTATGTGTATTTTTTCCCTAGGCCATTCTGGTTAAGCGTTTGGAGCAGCAGAATTGCGAAGAATTTGTTGTCTTCTCAACTATTTCTTAGCTTCAAACTACCATATCTCGCGAACGGATTGACAGAACCCAAAAATTTCTGCTGTGTGTGAAAATAGAAACTCGCCCGATTACAACGGCATTTGTTTTTTTCCCTAGGCCAATCTGGTTAAGCGATTGGAGCAGCAGAAGTGCGAAAAATTTGTTGCCTGCTCAACCATTTCTTAGCTTCAAACTCCCATATCTCGCGAACAGATTGACCTAACCCTAAAATTCCTATTGCATCTGATAGTAGAAACTCGCCCGATTAGAACGGTATGTGTATTTTTCCCCTAGGCCATTCTGGTTAAGCGTTTGGAGCAGCAGAAGTGCGAAATATTTGTTGCCTTCTCAACCATTTCTTAGCTTCAAACTCCCGTATCTCGCGAACGGATTGACCTAACCCAAAGTTCCTATTGCATCTGAAAGTAGAATCTCGCCTGATTACAACGGTATGTGTATTTTTTCCCTAGGCCAATCTGGTTAAGCGATTGGAGCAGCAGAAGTGCGAAAAATTTGTTGCCTTCTCAACCATTTCTTAGATTCAAGCTCCCATATCTCGCGACCGGATTGACCTAACCTAAAAATTCCGATTGCGTCTGAAAGTAGAAACTCGTCCGGTTACAACGGTATGTGTATTTTTTCCCTAGGCCGTTCTGGTTAAGCGTTTGGAGCAGCAGAAGTGCGAAAAATTTGTTGCCTTCTCAACCATTTCTTGGCTTCAAACTCCCATATCTCGCGAACAGATTGACCTAACCCTAAATTTCCTATTGCATCTGAAAGTAGAAACTCGCCCGAGTAGAACGGTATGTGTATTTTTTCCCTAGGCCATTCTGGTTAAGCGTTTGGAGCAGCAGAATTGCGAAGAATTTGTTGTCTTCTCAACTATTTCTTAGCTTCAAACTACCATATCTCGCGAACGGATTGACAGAACCCAAAAATTTCTGCTGTGTGTGAAAATAGAAACTCGCCCGATTACAACGGCATGTGTTTTTTTCCCTAGGCCAATCTGGTTAAGCGACTGGAGCAGCAGAAGTGCGAAAAATTTGTTGCCTGCTCAACCATTTCTTAGCTTCAAACTCCCATATCTCGCGAACAGATTGACCTAACCCTAAAATTCCTATTGCATCTGATAGTAGAAACTCGCCCGATTAGAACGGTATGTGTATTTTTCCCCTAGGCCATTCTGGTTAAGCGTTTGGCGCAGCAGAAGTGCGAAAAATTTGTTGCCTTCTCAACCATTTCTTAGATTCAAACTCCCATATGTCGCGAACGAATTGACCAAACCCAAAAATTCCTGTTGCATGAGAAAGTAGAAACTCGCCCGATTACAACGGTGTGTGTTTTTTCCCCCTAGGCCATTCTGGTTAAGCGACTGGAGCAGCAGAAGTGCAAAAAATTTGTTGTCTTGTCAACCATTTCTTACCTTCAAACTCCCGTATCTCGCGAACGGATTGACCTAACCAAAAAATTCCTATTGCGTCTGAAAGTAGAAACTCATCCTCTTACAACGGTATGTGTATTTTTTCCCTAGGCCATTCTGGTTAAGCGTTTGGAGCAGCAGAAGTGCGAAATATTTGTTGTCTTCTCAACCATTTCTTAGCTTCAAACACCCGTATCTCGCGAACGGATTGACCTAACCCAAAGTTCCTATTGCATCTGAAAGTAGAATCTCGCCTGATTACAACGGTATGTGTATTTTTTCCCTAGGCCAATCTGGTTAAGCGATTGGAGCAGCAGAAGTGCGAAAAATTTGTTGCCTTCTCAACCATTTCTTAGATTCAAGCTCCCATATCTCGCGACCGGATTGACCTAACCTAAAAATTCCGATTGCGTCTGAAAGTAGAAACTCGTCCGCTTACAACGGTATGTGTATTTTTTCCCTAGGCCGTTCTGGTTAAGCGTTTGGAGCAGCAGAAGTGCGAAAAATTTGTTGCCTTCTCAACCATTTGTTGGCTTCAAACTCCCATATCTCGCGAACAGATTGACCTAACCCTAAATTTCCTATTGCATCTGAAAGTAGAAACTCGCCCGATTACAACGGTATGTGTATTTTTTCCCTAGGCCATTCTGGTTAAGCGTTTGGAGCAGCAGACGTGCGAAAAATTTGTTATCTTGTCAACCATTTCTTAGATTCAAAGTCCGATATCTCGCGAACGGATTGACCAAACCCAAAAATTCCTGTAGCGTCTGAAAGTAGAAACTCGCCCGATTACAACGGTATGTGTATTTTCTCCCTAGGCCATTCTGGTTAAGGGTTTGGAGCAACAGAAGTGCGAAAAATTTGTTGCCTTCTCAATCATTTCTTAGCTTCAAACTCCCATATCTCGCGAACGGATTGGCCTAACCCAAAAATTCCTATTGCATCTGAAAGTAGAAACTCGCCCGATTACAACGGTATGTGTATTTTTTCCCTAGGCCATTCTGGTTCAGCGATTGGAGCAGCAGAATTGCGAAAAATTTGTTACCTTCTCAACCATTTCTTAGCTTCAAACTCCCGTATCTCGCGAACGGATTGACCTAACCCAAAAATTCCTATTGCATCTGAAAGTAGAAACTCACCCGATTACAACGGTATGTGTATTTTTTCCCTAGGCCACTCTGGTTAAGCGATTGGAGCAGCAGAATTGCGAAAAATTTGTTGTCTTCTCAACCATTTCTTAGCTTCAAACTCCCGTATCTCGCGAACGGATTGACCTAACACAAAAATTCCTATTGCATCTGAAAGTAGAATCTCGCGCGATTACAACGGTATGTGTATTTCTTCCCTAGGCCATTCTGGTTAAGTGTTTGGAGCAGCAGAATTGCGAAGAATTTGTTGTCTTCTCAACTATTTCTTAGCTTCAAACTACCACATCTCGCGAACGGATTGACAGAACCCAAAAATTTCTGCTGTGTGTGAAAATAGAAACTCGCCCGATTACAACGGCATGTGTTTTTTTCCCTAGGCCAATCTGGTTAAGCGATTGGAGCAGCAGAAGTGCGAAATATTTGTTGCCTTCTCAACCACTTCTTGGCTTCAAACTCCCATATCTCGCCAACAGATTGACCTAACCCAAAAATTCCTATTGCATGAGAAAGTAGAAACTCGCCCGATTACAACGGTGTGTGTTTTTTCCCCCTAGGCCATTCTGGTTAAGCGACTGGAGCAGCAGAAGTGCAAAAAATTTGTTGTCTTGTCAACCATTTCTTAGCTTCAAAGTCCCATATCTCGCGAACGGATTGACCAAATACAGAAATTCCTGCTGCGTCTGAAAGTCGAAACTCGCCCGATTACAACGGTATGTGTATTTTTTCCCTAGGCCATTCTGGTTAAGGGTTTGGAGCAACAGAAGTGCGAATAATTTGTTGCCTTCTCAACCATTTCTTGGCTTCAAAGTCCCATATCTCGCGAACGGATTGACCAAATACAGAAATTCCTGCTGCGTCTGAAAGTCGAAACTCGCCCGATTACAACGGTATGTGTATTTTTTCCCTAGGCCATTCTGGTTAAGCGTTTGGAGCAGCAGAGTTGCGAAAAATTTGTTATCTTTTCAACCATTTCTTAGATTCAAAGTCCGATATCTCGCGAACGGATTGACCAAACCCAAAAATTCCTGCAGCGTCTGAAAGTAGAAACTCGCCCGATTACAACGGTATGTGTATTTTTTCCCTAGGCCATTCTGGTTAAGGGTTTGGAGCAACAGAAGTGCGAATAATTTGTTGCCTTCTCAATCATTTCTTAGCTTCAAACTCCCATATCTCGCGAACGGATTGACCTAACCCAAAAATTCCTATTGCATCTGAAAGTAGAAACTCGCCCGATTACAACGGTATGTGTATTTTGTCCCTAGGCCATTCTGGTTCAGCGATTCGAGCAGCAGAACTGCGAAAAATTTGTTACCTTCTCAACCATTTCTTAGCTTCAAACTCCCGTATCTCGCGAACGGATTGACCTAACCCAAAAATTCCTATTGCATCTGAAAGTAGAAACTCGACCGATTACAACGGTATGTGTATTTTTTCCCTAGGCCATTCTGGTTAAGCGTTTGGGGCAGCAGAATTGCGAAAAATTTGTTGTCTTCTCAACCATCTCTTAGCTTCAATCTCCCATATGTCGCGAACGGATTGACAGAACCCAAAAATTTCTGCTATGTGTGACAATAGAAACTCGCCCGATTACAACGGCATGTGTTTTTTTCCCTGGGCCAATCTGGTTAAGCGATTGGAGCAGCAGAAGTGCGAAAAATTGGTTGCCTGCTCAACCATTTCTTAGATTCAAGCTCCCATATCTCGCGACCGGATTGACCTAACCCAAAAATTCCTATTGCATATGAAAGTAGAAACTCGCCCGATTACAACGGTATGTGTATTTTTTCCCTAGGCCATTCTGGTTAAGCGTTTGGAGCAGCAGAGGTGCGAAAAATTTGTTATCTTTTCAACCATTTCTTAGATTCAAAGTCCGATATCTCGCGAACGGATTGTCCAAACCCAAAAATTCCTGCAGCGTCTGAAAGTAGAAACTCGCCCGATTACAACGGTATGTGTATTTTTTCCCTAGGCCATTCTGGTTAAGGCTTTGGAGCAACAGAAATGCGAAAAATTTGTTGCCTTCTCAATCATTTCTTAGCTTCAAACTCCCATATCTCGCGAACGGATTGACCTGACCCAAAAATTCCTATTGCTTCTTAAAGTAGAAACTCGCCCGATTACAAAGGTATGTGTATTTTTTCCCTAGGCCACTCTGGTTAAGCGATTAGAGCAGCAGAAGTGCGAAAAATTGGTTGCCTGCTCAACCATTTCTTAGATTCAAGCTCCCATATCTCGCGACCGGATTGACCTAACCTAAAAATTCCGATTGCGTCTGAAAGTAGAAACTCGTCCGGTTACAACGGTATGTGTATTTTTTCCCAAGGCCATTCTGGTTAAGCGTGTGGAGCAGCAGAATTGCGAAGAATTTGTTGCCTTCTCAACCACATCTTAGCTTCAAACTCCCGTATCTCGCGAACGGATTGACCTAACCCAAAAATTCCTATTGCATCGGAAAGTAGAATCTCGCCTGATTACAACGGTATGTGTATTTTTTCCATAGGCCAATCTGGTTCAGCGATTGGAGCAGCAGAAGTGCGAAAAATTTGTTGCCTTCTCAACCATTTCTTAGATTCAAGCTCCCATATCTCGCGACCGGATTGACCTAACCTAAAAATTCCGATTGCGTCTGAAAGTAGAAACTCGCCCGATTACAACGGTATGTGTATTTCTTCCCTAGGCCATTCTGGTTCAGCGGTTGGAGCAGCAGAACTGCGAAAAATTTGTTACCTTCTCAACCATTTCTTAGCTTCAAACTCCCGTATCTCGCGAACGGATTGACCTAACCCAAAAATTCCTATTGCATCTCAAAGTAGAAACTCGCCCGATTACAACGGATTGTGTATTTTTTCCCTAGGCCATTCTGGTTAAGCGATTGGAGCAGCAGAAGTGCGAAATATTTGTTGCCTTCTCAACCACTTCTTGGCTTCAAACTCCCATATCTCGCGAACAGATTGACCTAACCCAAAAATTCCTGCTGCGTCTGAAAGTAGAAACTCGCCCGATTACAACGGTATGTGTTTTTTCCCTAGGCCAATCTGGTTAAGCGATTGGAGCAGCAGAATTGCGAAGAATTTGTTGTCTTCTCAACTATTTCTTAGCTTGAAACTACCATATCTCGCGAACGGATTGACAGAACCCAAAAATTTCTGCTGTGTGTGAAAATAGAAACTCGCCCGATTACAACGGCATGTGTTTTTTCCCTAGGCCAATCTGGTTAAGCGATTGGAGCAGCAGAAGTGCGAAAAATTTGTTCCGTGCTCAACCATTTCTTAGCTTCAAACTACCATATCGCGCGAACAGATTGACCTAACCCTAAAATTCCTATTGCATCTGAAGGTAGAAACTCGCCCGATTACAACGGTATGTGTATTTTTACGCTAGGCCGTTCTGGTTAAGCGTTTGGAGCAGCATAATTGCGAAGAATTTGTTGTCTTCTCAACTATTTCTTAGCTTCAAACTACCATATCTCGCGAACGGATTGACAGAACCCAAAAATTTCTGCTGTGTGTGAAAATAGAAACTCGCCCGATTAGAACGGCATGTGTTTTTTCCCTAGGCCATTCTGGTTCAGCGGTAGGAGCAGCAGAAGTGCGAAAAATTTGTTGCCTTCTCAACCATTTCTTGGCTTCAAAGTCCCATATCTCGCGAACGGATTGACCAAACCCAAAAGTTCCTTCTGCGTCTGAAAGTAGAAACTCGTCCGAATACAACGGCATGTGTATTTTTACGCTAGGCCGTTCTGGTTAAGCGTTTGGAGCAGCAGAAGTGCGAAAAATTTGTTGCCTTCTCAACCATTTCTTAGCTTCAAACTCCCGTATCTCGCGAACGGATTGACCTAACCCAAAAATTCCTATTGCTTCTTAAAGTAGAAACTCGTCCGGTTACAACGGTATGTGTATTTTTTCCCTAGGCCATTCTGGTTAAGCGGTTGGAGCAGCAGAAGTGCGTAATATTTGTTGCCTTCTCAACCATGTCTTGGCTTCAAATTCCCATATCTCGCGAACAGATTGACCTAACCCAAAAATTCCTGCTGCGTCTGAAAGTAGAAACTCGCCCGATTACAACGGTATGTGTATTTTTTCCCTAGGCCATTCTAGTTAAGCGACTGGAGCAGCAGAAGTGCAAAAAATTTGTTGTCTTGTCAACCATTTCTTAGCTTCAAAGTCCCATATCTCGCGAACGGATTGACCAAATACAGAAATTCCTGCTGCGTCTGAAAGTCGAAACTCGCTCGATTACAACGGTATGTGTATTTTTTCCCTGGGCCATTCTGGTTAAGCGTTTGGAGCAGCAGAAGTGCGAAAAATTTGTTGCCTTCTCAACCATTTCTTGGCTTCAAAGTCCCATTTCTCGCGAACGGATTGACCAAACCCAAAAGTTCCTTCTGCGTCTGAAAGTAGAAACTCGTCCGAATACAACGGCATGTGTATTTTTACGCTAGGCCGTTCTGGTTAAGCGTTTGGAGCAGCAGAAGTGCGAAAAATTTGTTGCCTTCTCAACCATTTCTTGGCTTCAAACTCCCATATCTCGCGAACAGATTGACCTAACCCTAAAATTCCTATTGCACCTGAAAGTAGAAACTCGCCCGATTAGAACGGTATGTGTATTTTTTCCCTAGGCCATTCTGGTTAAGCGTTTGGAGCAGCAGACTTGCGAAAAATTTGTTATCTTGTCAACCACTTCTTAGATTCAAAGTCCGATATCTCGCGAACGGATTGACCAAACCCAAAAATTCCTGCAGCGTCTGAAAGTAGAAACTCGCCCGATTACAACGGTATGTGTATTTTTTCCCTAGGCCATTCTGGTTAAGGGTTTGGAGCAACAGAAGTGCGAATAATTTGTTGCCTTCTCAATCATTTCTTAGCTTCAAACTCCCATATCTCGCGAACGGATTGACCTAACCCAAAAATTCCTATTGCATCTGAAAGTAGAAACTCGCCCGATTACAACGGTATGTGTATTTTTTCCCTAGGCCATTCTGGTTCAGCGGTTGGAGCAGCAGAACTGCGAAAAATTTGTTACCTTCTCAACCATTTCTTGGCTTCAAACTCCCATATCTCGCGAACAGATTGACCTAACCCTAAAATTCCTATTGCACCTGAAAGTAGAAACTCGCCCGATTACAACGGCGTGTGTTTTTTCCCCCTAGGCCATTCCGGTTAAGCGACTGGAGCAGCAGAAGTGCAAAAAATTTGTTGTCTTGTCAACCATTTCTTAGCTTCAAAGTCCCATATCTCGCGAACGGATTGAAAAAACACAGAAATTCCTGCTGCGTCTGAAAGTAGAAACTCGTTCGATTACAACGGTATGTGTATTTTTTACCTAGGCCATTCTGGTTAAGCGTTTGGAGCAGCAGAAGTGCGAAAAATTTGGTGCCTCCTCATTCATTTCTTAGCTTCAAACTCCCATATCTCGCGAACGGACAGACCTAACCCAAAAATTCCTATTGCATCTGAAAGTAGAAACTCGCCCGATTACAACGGTGTGTGTATTTTTTCCCAAGGCCATTCTGGTTAAGCGTTTGGAGCAGCAGAATTGCGAAGAATTTGTTGCCTTCTCAACCATTTCTTAGCTTCGAACTCCCGTATCTCGCGAACGGATTGACCTAACCCAAAAATTCCTATTGCATCGGAAAGTAGAATCTCACCTGATTACAACGGTATGTGTATTTTTTCCATAGGCCAATCTGGTTAAGCGATTGGAGCAGCAGAAGTGCGAAAAATTTGTTGCCTTCTCAACCATTTCTTAGATTCAAGCTCCCATATCTCGCGACCGGATTGACCTAACCTAAAAATTCCGATTGCGTCTGAAAGTAGAAACTCGTCCGGTTACAACGGTATGTGTATTTTTTCCCAAGGCCATTCTGGTTAAGCGTGTGGAGCAGCAGAATTGCGAAGAATTTGTTGCCTTCACAACCACATCTTAGCTTCAAACTCCCGTATCTCGCGAACGGATTGACCTAACCCAAAAATTCCTATTGCATCGGAAAGTAGAATCTCGCCTGATTACAACGGTATGTGTATTTTTTCCATAGGCCAATCTGGTTCAGCGATTGGAGCAGCAGAAGTGCGAAAAATTTGTTGCCTTCTCAACCATTTCTTAGATTCAAGCTCCCATATCTCGCGACCGGATTGACCTAACCTAAAAATTCCGATTGCGTCTGAAAGTAGAAACTCGCCCGATTACAACGGTATGTGTATTTCTTCCCTAGGCCATTCTGGTTCAGCGGTTGGAGCAGCAGAACTGCGAAAAATTTGTTACCTTCTCAACCATTTCTTAGCTTCAAACTCCCGTATCTCGCGAACGGATTGACCTAACCCAAAAATTCCTATTGCATCTCAAAGTAGAAACTCGCCCGATTACAACGGATTGTGTATTTTTTCCCTAGGCCATTCTGGTTAAGCGATTGGAGCAGCAGAAGTGCGAAATATTTGTTGCCTTCTCAACCACTTCTTGGCTTCAAACTCCCATATCTCGCGAACAGATTGACCTAACCCAAAAATTCCTGCTGCGTCTGAAAGTAGAAACTCGCCCGATTACAACGGTATGTGTATTTTTTCCCTAGGCCATTCTGGTTAAGCGTTTGGGGCAGCAGAATTGCGAAAAATTTGTTGTCTTCTCAACCATTTCTTAGCTTCAAACTCCCATATGTCGCGAACGGATTGACCTAACCCAAAAATTCCTATTGCATCTGAAAGTAGAAACTCGCCCGATTACAACGGTATGTGTATTTTTTCCCTAGGCCATTCTGGTTAAGCGTTTGGAGCAGCAGAATTGCGAAGAATTTGTTGCCTTCTCAACCATTTCTTAGCTTCAAACTCCCGTATCTCGCGAACGGATTGACCTAACCCAAAAATTCCTATTGCATCGGAAAGTAGAAACTCGCCTGATTACAACGGTATGTGTATTTTTTCCATAGGCCAATCTGGTTAAACGATTGGAGCAGCTGAAGTGCGGAAAATTTGTTGCCTTCTCAACCATTTCTTAGATTCAAGCTCCCATATCTCGCGACCGGATTGACCTAACCTAAAAATTCCGATTGCGTCTGAAAGTAGAAACTCGTCCGGTTACAACGGTATGTGTATTTTTTCCCTAGGCCGTTCTGGTTAAGCGTTTGGAGCAGCAGAAGTGCGAAAAATTTGTTGCCTTCTCAACCACTTCTTGGCTTCAAACTCCCATATCTCGCGAACAGATTGACCTAACCCTAAATTTCCTATTGCATCTGAAAGTAGAAACTCGCCCGATTAGAACGGTGTGTGTATTTTTTCCCTAAGCCATTCTGGTTAAGCGTTTGGAGCAGCAGACGTGCGAAGAATTTGTTATCTTGTCGACCATTTCTTAGATTCAAAGTCCGATATCTCGCGAACGGATTGACCAAACCCAAAAATTCCTGCAGCGTCTGAAAGTAGAAACTCGCCCGATTACAACGGTATGTGTATTTTTTCCCTAGGCCATTCTGGTTAAGGGTTTGGAGCAACAGAAGTGCGAAAAATTTGTTGCCTTCTCAATCATTTCTTAGCTTCAAACTCCCATATCTCGCGAACGGATTGACCTAACCCAAAAATTCCTATTGCATCTGAAAGTAGAAACTCGCCCGATTACAACGGTATGTGTATTTTTTCCCTAGGCCATTCTGGTTCAGCGTTTGGAGCAGCAGAATTGCGAAAAATTTGTTACCTTCTCAGCCATTTCTTAGCTTCAAACTCCCGTATCTCGCGAACGGATTGACCTATCCCAAAAATTCCTATTGCATCTGAAAGTAGAAACTCGCCCGATTACAACGGTATGTGTATTTTTTCCCAAGGCCATTCTGGTTAAACGTTTGGAGCAGCAGAATTGCGAAGAATTTGTTGCCTTCTCAACCATTTCTTAGCTTCGAACTCCCGTATCTCGCGAACGGATTGACCTAACCCAAAAATTCCTATTGCATCGGAAAGTAGAATCTCGCCTGATTACAACGGTATGTGTATTTTTTCCATAGGCCAATCTGGTTAAGCGATTGGAGCAGCAGAAGTGCGAAAAATTTGTTGCCTTCTCAACCATTTCTTAGATTCAAGCTCCCATATCTCGCGACCGGATTGACCTAACCTAAAAATTCCGATTGCGTCTGAAAGTAGAAACTCGCCCGATTACAACGGTATGTGTATTTCTTCCCTAGGCCATTCTGGTTCAGCGGTTGGAGCAGCAGAACTGCGAAAAATTTGTTACCTTCTCAACCATTTCTTAGCTTCAAACTCCCGTACCTCGCGAACGGATTGACCTAACCCAAAAATTCCTATTGCATCTCAAAGTAGAAACTCGCCCGATTACAACGGATTGTGTATTTTTTCCCTAGGCCATTCTGGTTAAGCGATTGGAGCAGCAGAAGTGCGAAATATTTGTTGCCTTCTCAACCACTTCTTGGCTTCAAACTCCCATATCTCGCAAACAGATTGACCTAACCCAAAAATTCCTGCTGCGTCTGAAAGTAGAAACTCGCCCGATTACAACGGTATGTGTATTTTTTCCCTAGGCCATTCTGGTTAAGCGTTTGGGGCAGCAGAATTGCGAAAAATTTTTTGTCTTCTCAACCATTTCTTAGCTTCAAACTCCCATATGTCGCGAACGGATTGACCTAACCCAAAAATTCCTATTGCATCTGAAAGTAGAAACTCGCCCGATTACAACGGTATGTGTATTTTTTCCCTAGGCCATTCTGGTTAAGCGTTTGGAGCAGCAGAATTGCGAAGAATTTGTTGCCTTCTCAACCATTTCTTAGCTTCAAACTCCCGTATCTCGCGACCGGATTGACCTAACCTAAAAATTCCGATTGCGTCTGAAAGTAGAAACTCGCCCGATTACAACGGTATGTGTATTTCTTCCCTAGGCCATTCTGGTTCAGCGGTTGGAGCAGCAGAACTGCGAAAAATTTGTTACCTTCTCAACCATTTCTTAGCTTCAAACTCCCGTACCTCGCGAACGGATTGACCTAACCCAAAAATTCCTATTGCATCTCAAAGTAGAAACTCGCCCGATTACAACGGATTGTGTATTTTTTCCCTAGGCCATTCTGGTTAAGCGATTGGAGCAGCAGAAGTGCGAAATATTTGTTGCCTTCTCAACCACTTCTTGGCTTCAAACTCCCATATCTCGCGAACAGATTGACCTAACCCAAAAATTCCTGCTGCGTCTGAAAGTAGAAACTCGCCCGATTACAACGGTATGTGTATTTTTTCCCTAGGCCATTCTGGTTAAGCGTTTGGGGCAGCAGAATTGCGAAAAATTTTTTGTCTTCTCAACCATTTCTTAGCTTCAAACTCCCATATGTCGCGAACGGATTGACCTAACCCAAAAATTCCTATTGCATCTGAAAGTAGAAACTCGCCCGATTACAACGGTATGTGTATTTTTTCCCTAGGCCATTCTGGTTAAGCGTTTGGAGCAGCAGAATTGCGAAGAATTTGTTGCCTTCTCAACCATTTCTTAGCTTCAAACTCCCGTATCTCGCGAACGGATTGACCTAACCCAAAAATTCCTATTGCATCGGAAAGTAGAATCTCGCCTGATTACAACGGTATGTGTATTTTTTCCATAGGCCAATCTGGTTAAGCGATTGGTGCAGCAGAAGTGCGGAAAATTTGTTGCCTTCTCAACCATTTCTTAGATTCAAGCTCCCATATCTCGCGACCGGATTGACCTAACCCAAAAATTCCGATTGCGTCTGAAAGTAGAAACTCGTCCGGTTACAACGGTATGTGTATTTTTTCCCTAGGCCGTTCTGGTTAAGCGTTTGGAGCAGCAGAAGTGCGAAAAATTTGTTGCCTTCTCAACCACTTCTTGGCTTCAAACTCCCATATCTCGCGAACAGATTGACCTAACCCTAAATTTCCTATTGCATCTGAAAGTAGAAACTCGCCCGATTAGAACGGTGTGTGTATTTTTCCCTAAGCCATTCTGGTTAAGCGTTTGGAGCAGCAGACGTGCGAAGAATTTGTTATCTTGTCGACCATTTCTTAGATTCAAAGTCCGATATCTCGCGAACGGATTGACCAAACCCAAAAATTCCTGCAGCGTCTGAAAGTAGAAACTCGCCCGATTACAACGGTATGTGTATTTTTTCCCTAGGCCATTCTGGTTAAGGGTTTGGAGCAACAGAAGTGCGAAAAATTTGTTGCCTTCTCAATCATTTCTTAGCTTCAAACTCCCATATCTCGCGAACGGATTGACCTAACCCAAAAATTCCTATTGCATCTGAAAGTAGAAACTCGCCCGATTACAACGGTATGTGTATTTTTTCCCTAGGCCATTCTGGTTCAGCGTTTGGAGCAGCAGGATTGCGAAAAATTTGTTACCTTCTCAGCCATTTCTTAGCTTCAAACTCCCGTATCTCGCGAACGGATTGACCTATCCCAAAATTCCTATTGCATCTGAAAGTAGAAACTGGCCCGATTACAACGGTATGTGTATTTTTTCCCTAGGCCATTCTGGTTAAGCGTTTGGAGCAGCAGAATTGCGAAGAATTTGTTGTCTTCTCAACTATTTCTTAGCTTCAAACTACCATATCACGCGAACGGATTGACAGAACTCAAAAATTTGTGCTATGTGTGAAAATAGAAACTCGCCCGATTACAACGGCATGTGTTTTTTCCCTAGGCCAATCTGGTTAAGCGATTGGAGCAGCAGAAGTGCGAAAAATTTGTTGCCTTCTCAACCATTTCTTGGCTTCAAAGTCCCATTTCTCGCGAACGGATTGACCAAACCCAAAAGTTCCTTCTGCGTCTGAAAGTAGAAACTCGTCCGAATACAACGGCATGTGTATTTTTACGCTAGGCCGTTCTGGTTAAGCGTTTGGAGCAGCAGAAGTGCGAAAAATTTGTTGCCTTCTCAACCATTTCTTGGCTTCAAACTCCCATATCTCGCGAACAGATTGACCTAACCCTAAAATTCCTATTGCACCTGAAAGTAGAAACTCGCCCGATTAGAACGGTATGTGTATTTTTTCCCTAGGCCATTCTGGTTAAGCGTTTGGAGCAGCAGACTTGCGAAAAATTTGTTATCTTGTCAACCACTTCTTAGATTCAAAGTCCGATATCTCGCGAACGGATTGACCAAACCCAAAAATTCCTGCAGCGTCTGAAAGTAGAAACTCGCCCGATTACAACGGTGTGTGTTTTTTCCCCCTAGGCCATTCCGGTTAAGCGACTGGAGCAGCAGAAGTGCAAAAATTTTGTTGTCTTGTCAACCATTTCTTAGCTTCAAAGTCCCATATCTCGCGAACGGATTGAAAAAACACAGAAATTCCTGCTGCGTCTGAAAGTAGAAACTCGTTCGATTACAACGGTATGTGTATTTTTTCCCTAGGCCATTCTGGTTAAGCGTTTGGAGCAGCAGAAGTGCGAAAAATTTGGTGCCTCCTCATTCATTTCTTAGCTTCAAACTCCCATATCTCGCGAACGGACAGACCTAACCCAAAAATTCCTATTGCATCTGAAAGTAGAAACTCGCCCGATTACAACGGTATGTGTATTTTTTCCCAAGGCCATTCTGGTTAAGCGTTTGGAGCAGCAGAATTGCGAAGAATTTGTTGCCTTCTCAACCATTTCTTAGCTTCGAACTCCCGTATCTCGCGAACGGATTGACCTAACCCAAAAATTCCTATTGCATCGGAAAGTAGAATCTCGCCTGATTACAACGGTATGTGTATTTTTCCATAGGCCAATCTGGTTAAGCGATTGGAGCAGCAGAAGTGCGAAAAATTTGTTGCCTTCTCAACCATTTCTTAGATTCAAGCTCCCATATCTCGCGACCGGATTGACCTAACCTAAAAATTCCGATTGCGTCTGAAAGTAGAAACTCGCCCGATTACAACGGTATGTGTATTTCTTCCCTAGGCCATTCTGGTTCAGCGGTTGGAGCAGCAGAACTGCGAAAAATTTGTTACCTTCTCAACCATTTCTTAGCTTCAAACTCCCGTATCTCGCGAACGGATTGACCTAACCCAAAAATTCCTATTGCATCTCAAAGTAGAAACTCGCCGGATTACAACGGATTGTGTATTTTTTCCCTAGGCCATTTTGGTTAAGCGATTGGAGCAGCAGAAGTGCGAAATATTTGTTGCCTTTCAACCACTTCTTGGCTTCAAACTCCCATATCTCGCGAACAGATTGACCTAACCCAAAAATTCCTGCTGCGTCTGAAAGTAGAAACTCGCCCGATCACAACGGTATGTGTATTTTTTCCCTAGGCAATTCTGGTTAAGCGTTTGGGGCAGCAGAAGTGCGGAAAATTTGTTGCCTTCTCAACCATTTCTTAGATTCAAGCTCCCATATCTCGCGACCGGATTGACCTAACCTAAAAATTCCGATTGCGTCTGAAAGTAGAAACTCGTCCGGTTACAACGGTATGTGTATTTTTTCCCTAGGCCGTTCTGGTTAAGCGTTTGGAGCAGCAGAAGTGCGAAAAATTTGTTGCCTTCACAACCACTTCTTGGCTTCAAACTCCCATATCTCGCGAACAGATTGACCTAACCCTAAATTTCCTATTGCATCTGAAAGTAGAAACTCGCCCGATTAGAACGGTGTGTGTATTTTTTCCCTAAGCCATTCTGGTTAAGCGTTTGGAGCAGCAGACGTGCGAAGAATTTGTTATCTTGTCGACCATTTCTTAGATTCAAAGTCCGATATCTCGCGAACGGATTGACCAAACCCCAAAAATTCCTGCAGCGTCTGAAAGTAGAAACTCGCCCGATTACAACGGTATGTGTATTTTTTCCCTAGGCCATTCTGGTTAAGGGTTTGGAGCAACAGAAGTGCGAAAAATTTGTTGCCTTCTCAATCATTTCTTAGCTTCAAACTCCCATATCTCGCGAACGGATTGACCTAACCCAAAAATTCCTATTGCATCTGAAAGTAGAAACTCGCCCGATTACAACGGTATGTGTATTTTTTCCCTAGGCCATTCTGGTTCAGCGTTTGGAGCAGCAGAAGTGCGAAAAATTTGTTACCTTCTCAGCCATTTCTTAGCTTCAAACTCCCATATCTCGCGAACAGATTGACCTAACCCAAAAATTCCTGCTGCGTCTGAAAGTAGAAACTCGCCCGATTACAACGGTATGTGTATTTTTTCCCTAGGCCATTCTGGTTAAGCGTTTGGGGCAGCAGAATTGCGAAAAATTTGTTGTCTTCTCAACCATTTCTTAGCTTCAAACTCCCATATGTCGCGAACGGATTGACCTAACCCAAAAATTCCTATTGCATCTGAAAGTAGAAACTCGCCCGATTACAACGGTATGTGTATTTTTTCCCAAGGCCATTCTGGTTAAGCGTTTGGAGCAGCAGAATTGCGAAGAATTTGTTGCCTTCTCAACCATTTCTTAGCTTCAAACTCCCGTATCTCGCGAACGGATTGACCTAACCCAAAAATTCCTATTGCATCGGAAAGTAGAATCTCGCCTGATTACAACGGTATGTGTATTTTTTCCATAGGCCAATCTGGTTAAGCGATTGGAGCAGCAGAAGTGCGGAAAATTTGTTGCCTTCTCAACCATTTCTTAGATTCAAGCTCCCATATCTCGCGACCGGATTGACCTAACCTAAAAATTCCGATTGCGTCTGAAAGTAGAAACTCGTCCGGTTACAACGGTATGTGTATTTTTTCCCTAGGCCGTTCTGGTTAAGCGTTTGGAGCAGCAGAAGTGCGAAAAATTTGTTGCCTTCACAACCACTTCTTGGCTTCAAACTCCCATATCTCGCGAACAGATTGACCTAACCCTAAATTTCCTATTGCATCTGAAAGTAGAAACTCGCCCGATTAGAACGGTGTGTGTATTTTTTCCCTAAGCCATTCTGGTTAAGCGTTTGGAGCAGCAGACGTGCGAAGAATTTGTTATCTTGTCGACCATTTCTTAGATTCAAAGTCCGATATCTCGCGAACGGATTGACCAAACCCAAAAATTCCTGCAGCGTCTGAAAGTAGAAACTCGCCCGATTACAACGGTATGTGTATTTTTTCCCTAGGCCATTCTGGTTAAGGGTTTGGAGCAACAGAAGTGCGAAAAATTTGTTGCCTTCTCAATCATTTCTTAGCTTCAAACTCCCATATCTCGCGAACGGATTGACCTAACCCAAAAATTCCTATTGCATCTGAAAGTAGAAACTCGCCCGATTACAACGGTATGTGTATTTTTTCCCTAGGCCATTCTGGTTCAGCGTTTGGAGCAGCAGGATTGCGAAAAATTTGTTACCTTCTCAGCCATTTCTTAGCTTCAAACTCCCGTATCTCGCGAACGGATTGACCTATCCCAAAAATTCCTATTGCATCTGAAAGTAGAAACTCGCCCGATTACAACGGTATGTGTATTTTTTCCCTAGGCCATTCTGGTTAAGCGTTTGGAGCAGCAGAATTGCGAAGAATTTGTTGTCTTCTCAACTATTTCTTAGCTTCAAACTACCATATCACGCGAACGGATTGACAGAACTCAAAAATTTGTGCTGTGTGTGAAAATAGAAACTCGCCCGATTACAACGGCATGTGTTTTTTCCCTAGGCCAATCTGGTTAAGCGATTGGAGCAGCAGAAGTGCGAAAAATTTGTTGCCTTCTCAACCATTTCTTGGCTTCAAAGTCCCATTTCTCGCGAACGGATTGACCAAACCCAAAAGTTCCTTCTGCGTCTGAAAGTAGAAACTCGTCCGAATACAACGGCATGTGTATTTTTACGCTAGGCCGTTCTGGTTAAGCGTTTGGAGCAGCAGAAGTGCGAAAAATTTGTTGCCTTCTCAACCATTTCTTGGCTTCAAACTCCCATATCTCGCGAACAGATTGACCTAACCCTAAAATTCCTATTGCACCTGAAAGTAGAAACTCGCCCGATTAGAACGGTATGTGTATTTTTTCCCTAGGCCATTCTGGTTAAGCGTTTGGAGCAGCAGACTTGCGAAAAATTTGTTATCTTGTCAACCACTTCTTAGATTCAAAGTCCGATATCTCGCGAACGGATTGACCAAACCCAAAAATTCCTGCAGCGTCTGAAAGTAGAAACTCGCCCGATTACAACGGTGTGTGTTTTTTCCCCCTAGGCCATTCCGGTTAAGCGACTGGAGCAGCAGAAGTGCAAAAAATTTGTTGTCTTGTCAACCATTTCTTAGCTTCAAAGTCCCATATCTCGCGAACGGATTGAAAAAACACAGAAATTCCTGCTGCGTCTGAAAGTAGAAACTCGTTCGATTACAACGGTATGTGTATTTTTTCCCTAGGCCATTCTGGTTAAGCGTTTGGAGCAGCAGAAGTGCGAAAAATTTGGTGCCTCCTCATTCATTTCTTAGCTTCAAACTCCCATATCTCGCGAACGGACAGACCTAACCCAAAAATTCCTATTGCATCTGAAAGTAGAAACTCGCCCGATTACAACGGTATGTGTATTTTTTCCCAAGGCCATTCTGGTTAAGCGTTTGGAGCAGCAGAATTGCGAAGAATTTGTTGCCTTCTCAACCATTTCTTAGCTTCGAACTCCCGTATCTCGCGAACGGATTGACCTAACCCAAAAATTCCTATTGCATCGGAAAGTAGAATCTCGCCTGATTACAACGGTATGTGTATTTTTTCCATAGGCCAATCTGGTTAAGCGATTGGAGCAGCAGAAGTGCGAAAAATTTGTTGCCTTCTCAACCATTTCTTAGATTCAAGCTCCCATATCTCGCGACCGGATTGACCTAACCTAAAAATTCCGATTGCGTCTGAAAGTAGAAACTCGCCCGATTACAACGGTATGTGTATTTCTTCCCTAGGCCATTCTGGTTCAGCGGTTGGAGCAGCAGAACTGCGAAAAATTTGTTACCTTCTCAACCATTTCTTAGCTTCAAACTCCCGTATCTCGCGAACGGATTGACCTAACCCAAAAATTCCTATTGCATCTCAAAGTAGAAACTCGCCGGATTACAACGGATTGTGTATTTTTTCCCTAGGCCATTTTGGTTAAGCGATTGGAGCAGCAGAAGTGCGAAATATTTGTTGCCTTCTCAACCACTTCTTGGCTTCAAACTCCCATATCTCGCGAACAGATTGACCTAACCCAAAAATTCCTGCTGCGTCTGAAAGTAGAAACTCGCCCGATTACAACGGTATGTGTATTTTTTCCCTAGGCCATTCTGGTTAAGCGTTTGGGGCAGCAGAAGTGCGGAAAATTTGTTGCCTTCTCAACCATTTCTTAGATTCAAGCTCCCATATCTCGCGACCGGATTGACCTAACCTAAAAATTCCGATTGCGTCTGAAAGTAGAAACTCGTCCGGTTACAACGGTATGTGTATTTTTTCCCTAGGCCGTTCTGGTTAAGCGTTTGGAGCAGCAGAAGTGCGAAAAATTTGTTGCCTTCACAACCACTTCTTGGCTTCAAACTCCCATATCTCGCGAACAGATTGACCTAACCCTAAATTTCCTATTGCATCTGAAAGTAGAAACTCGCCCGATTAGAACGGTGTGTGTATTTTTTCCCTAAGCCATTCTGGTTAAGCGTTTGGAGCAGCAGACGTGCGAAGAATTTGTTATCTTGTCGACCATTTCTTAGATTCAAAGTCCGATATCTCGCGAACGGATTGACCAAACCCAAAAATTCCTGCAGCGTCTGAAAGTAGAAACTCGCCCGATTACAACGGTATGTGTATTTTTTCCCTAGGCCATTCTGGTTCAGCGTTTGGAGCAGCAGAAGTGCGAAAAATTTGTTACCTTCTCAGCCATTTCTTAGCTTCAAACTCCCATATCTCGCGAACAGATTGACCTAACCCAAAAATTCCTGCTGCGTCTGAAAGTAGAAACTCGCCCGATTACAACGGTATGTGTATTTTTTCCCTAGGCCATTCTGGTTAAGCGTTTGGGGCAGCAGAATTGCGAAAAATTTGTTGTCTTCTCAACCATTTCTTAGCTTCAAACTCCCATATGTCGCGAACGGATTGACCTAACCCAAAAATTCCTATTGCATCTGAAAGTAGAAACTCGCCCGATTACAACGGTATGTGTATTTTTTCCCTAGGCCATTCTGGTTAAGCGTTTGGAGCAGCAGAATTGCGAAGAATTTGTTGCCTTCTCAACCATTTCTTAGCTTCAAACTCCCGTATCTCGCGAACGGATTGACCTAACCCAAAAATTCCTATTGCATCGGAAAGTAGAATCTCGCCTGATTACAACGGTATGTGTATTTTTTCCATAGGCCAATCTGGTTAAGCGATTGGAGCAGCAGAAGTGCGGAAAATTTGTTGCCTTCTCAACCATTTCTTAGATTCAAGCTCCCATATCTCGCGACCGGATTGACCTAACCTAAAAATTCCGATTGCGTCTGAAAGTAGAAACCCGTCCGGTTACAACGGTATGTGTATTTTTTCCCTAGGCCGTTCTGGTTAAACGTTTGGAGCAGCAGAAGTGCGAAAAATTTGTTGCCTTCACAACCACTTCTTGGCTTCAAACTCCCATATCTCGCGAACAGATTGACCTAACCCTAAATTTCCTATTGCATCTGAAAGGAGAAACTCGCCCGATTAGAACGGTGTGTGTATTTTTTCCCTAAGCCATTCTGGTTAAGCGTTTGGAGCAGCAGACGTGCGAAGAATTTGTTATCTTGTCGACCATTTCTTAGATTCAAAGTCCGATATCTCGCGAACGGATTGACCAAACCCAAAAATTCCTGCAGCGTCTGAAAGTAGAAACTCGCCCGATTGCAACGGTATGTGTATTTTTTCCCTAGGCCATTCTGGTTAAGGGTTTGGAGCAACAGAAGTGCGAAAAATTTGTTGCCTTCTCAATCATTTCTTAGCTTCAAACTCCCATATCTCGCGAACGGATTGACCTAACCCAAAAATTCCTATTGCATCTGAAAGTAGAAACTCGCCCGATTACAACGGTATGTGTATTTTTTCCCTAGGCCATTCTGGTTCAGCGTTTGGAGCAGCAGAAGTGCGAAAAATTTGTTACCTTCTCAGCCATTTCTTAGCTTCAAACTCCCGTATCTCGCGAACGGATTGACCTATCCCAAAAATTCCTATTGCATCTGAAAGTAGAAACTCGCCCGATTACAACGGTATGTGTATTTTTTCCCTAGGCCATTCTGGTTAAGCGTTTGGAGCAGCAGAATTGCGAAGAATTTGTTGTCTTCTCAACTATTTCTTAGCTTCAAACTACCATATCACGCGAACGGATTGACAGAACTCAAAAATTTCTGCTGTGTGTGAAAATAGAAACTCGCCCGATTACAACGGCATGTGTTTTTTCCCTAGGCCAATCTGGTTAAGCGATTGGAGCAGCAGAAGTGCGAAAAATTTGTTGCCTTCTCAACCAATTCTTGGCTTCAAACTCCCATATCTCGCGAACAGATTGACCTAACCCTAAATTTCCTATTGCATCTGAAAGTAGAAACTCGCCCGATTAGAACGGTATGTGTATTTTTTCCCTAGGCCATTCTGGTTAAGCGTTTGGAGCAGCAGACTTGCGAAAAATTTGTTATCTTGTCAACCATTTCTTAGATTCAAAGTCCGGTATCTCGCGAACGGATTGACCAAACCCAAAAATTCCTGCAGCGTCTGAAAGTAGAAACTCGCCCGATTACAACGGTATGTGTATTTTTTCCCAAGGCCATTCTGGTTAAGCGTGTGGAGCAGCAGAATTGCGAAGAATTTGTTGCCTTCTCAACCACATCTTAGCTTCAAACTCCCGTATCTCGCGAACGGATTGACCTAACCCAAAAATTCCTATTGCATCGGAAAGTAGAATCTCGCCTGATTACAACGTTATGTGTATTTTTTCCATAGGCCAATCTGGTTCAGCGATTGGAGCAGCAGAAGTGCGAAAAATTTGTTGCCTTCTCAACCATTTCTTAGATTCAAGCTCCCATATCTCGCGACCGGATTGACCTAACCCAAAAATTCCGATTGCGTCTGAAAGTAGAAACTCGCCCGATTACAACGGTATGTGTATTTCTTCCCTAGGCCATTCTGGTTCAGCGGTTGGAGCAGCAGAACTGCGAAAAATTTGTTACCTTCTCAACCATTTCTTAGCTTCAAACTCCCGTATCTCGCGAACGGATTGACCTAACCCAAAAATTCCTATTGCATCTCAAAGTAGAAACTCGCCCGATTACAACGGATTGTGTATTTTTTCCCTAGGCCATTCTGGTTAAGCGATTGGAGCAGCAGAAGTGCGAAATATTTGTTGCCTTCTCAACTACTTCTTGGCTTCAAACTCCCATATCTCGCGAACAGATTGACCTAACCCAAAAATTCCTGCTGCGTCTGAAAGTAGAAACTCGCCCGATTACAACGGTATGTGTATTTTTTCCCTAGGCCATTCTGGTTAAGCGTTTGGGGCAGCAGAATTGCGAAAAATTTGTTGTCTTCTCAACCATTTCTTAGCTTCAAACTCCCATATGTCGCGAACGGATTGACCTAACCCAAAAATTCCTATTGCATCTGAAAGTAGAAACTCGCCCGATTACAACGGTATGTGTATTTTTTCCCTAGGCCATTCTGGTTAAGCGTTTGGAGCAGCAGAATTGCGAAGAATTTGTTGCCTTCTCAACCATTTCTTAGCTTCAAACTCCCGTATCTCGCGAACGGATTGACCTAACCCAAAAATTCCTATTGCATCGGAAAGTAGAATCTCGCCTGATTACAACGGTATGTGTATTTTTTCCCTAGGCCGTTCTGGTTAAGCGTTTGGAGCAGCAGAAGTGCGAAAAATTTGTTGCCTTCTCAACCACTTCTTGGCTTCAAACTCCCATATCTCGCGAACAGATTGACCTAACCCTAAATTTCCCATTGCATCTGAAAGTAGAAACTCGCCCGATTAGAACGGTGTGTGTATTTTTTCCCTAAGCCATTCTGGTTAAGCGTTTGGAGCAGCAGACGTGCGAAGAATTTGTTATCTTGTCGACCATTTCTTAGATTCAAAGTCCGATATCTCGCGAACGGATTGACCAAACCCAAAAATTCCTGCAGCGTCTGAAAGTAGAAACTCGCCCGATTACAACGGTATGTGTATTTTTTCCCTAGGCCATTCTGGTTAAGGGTTTGGAGCAACAGAAGTGCGAAAAATTTGTTGCCTTCTCAACCAATTCTTGGCTTCAAACTCCCATATCTCGCGAACAGATTGACCTAACCCTAAATTTCCTATTGCATCTGAAAGTAGAAACTCGCCCGATTAGAACGGTATGTGTATTTTTTCCCTAGGCCATTCTGGTTAAGCGTTTGGAGCAGCAGACTTGCGAAAAATTTGTTATCTTGTCAACCATTTCTTAGATTCAAAGTCCGGTATCTCGCGAACGGATTGACCAAACCCAAAAATTCCTGCAGCGTCTGAAAGTAGAAACTCGCCCGATTACAACGGTATGTGTATTTTTTCCCTAGGCCATTCTGGTTAAGGGTTTGGAGCAACAGAAGTGCGAAAAATTTGTTGCCTTCTCAATCATTTCTTAGCTTCAAACTCCCATATCTCGCGAACGGATTGACCTAACCCAAAAATTCCTATTGCATCTGAAAGTAGAAACTCGCCCGATTACAACGGTATGTGTATTTTTTCCCTAGGCCATTCTGGTTCAGCGATTGGAGCAGCAGAAGTGCGAAAAATTTGTTACCTTCTCAGCCATTTCTTAGCTTCAAACTCCCGTATCTCGCGAACGGATTGACCTAACCCAAAAATTCCTATTGCATCTGAAAGTAGAAACTCGCCCGATTACAACGGTATGTGTATTTTTTCCCTAGGTCATTCTGGTTAAGCGTTTGGAGCAGCAGAATTGCGAAGAATTTGTTGTCTTCTCAACTATTTCTTAGCTTCAAACTACCATATCACGCGAACGGATTGACAGAACTCAAAAATTTCTGCTGTGTGTGAAAATAGAAACTCGCCCGATTACAACGGCATGTGTTTTTTTCCCTAGGCCAATCTGGTTAAGCGATTGGAGCAGCAGAAGTGCGAAAAATTTGTTGCCTTCTCAACCAATTCTTGGCTTCAAACTCCCATATCTCGCGAACAGATTGACCTAACCCTAAATTTCCTATTGCATCTGAAAGTAGAAACTCGCCCGATTAGAACGGTATGTGTATTTTTTCCCTAGGCCATTCTGGTTAAGCGTTTGGAGCAGCAGACTTGCGAAAAATTTGTTATCCTGTCAACCATTTCTTAGATTCAAAGTCCGGTATCTCGCGAACGGATTGACCAAACCCAAAAATTCCTGCAGCGTCTGAAAGTAGAAACTCGCCCGATTACAACGGTATGTGTATTTTTTCCCAAGGCCATTCTGGTTAAGCGTGTGGAGCAGCAGAATTGCGAAGAATTTGTTGCCTTCTCAACCACATCTTAGCTTCAAACTCCCGTATCTCGCGAACGGATTGACCTAACCCAAAAATTCCTATTGCATCGGAAAGTAGAATCTCGCCTGATTACAACGGTATGTGTATTTTTTCCCTAGGCCATTCTGGTTCAGCGATTGGAGCAGCAGAAGTGCGAAAAATTTGTTGCCTTCTCAGCCATTTCTTAGCTTCAAACTCCCATATCTCGCGAACAGATTGACCTAACCCTAAATTTCCTATTGCATCTGAAAGTAGAAACTCGCCCGATTACAACGGTATGTGTATTTTTTCCCTAGGCCATTCTGGTTCAGCGATTGGAGCAGCAGAAGTGCGAAAAATTTGTTACCTTCTCAGCCATTTCTTAGCTTCAAACTCCCGTATCTCGCGAACGGATTGACCTAACCCAAAAATTCCTGTTGCATCTGAAAGTAGAAACTCGCCCGATTACAACGGTATGTGTATTTTTTCCCTAGGTCATTCTGGTTAAGCGTTTGGAGCAGCAGAATTGCGAAGAATTTGTTGTCTTCTCAACCATTTCTTAGCTTCAAACTACCATATCACGCGAACGGATTGACAGAACTCAAAAATTTCTGCTGTGTGTGAAGATAGAAACTTGCCCGATTACAACGGCATGTGTTTTTTTCCCTAGTCCAATCTGGTTAAGCGATTGGAGCAGCAGAAGTGCGAAAAATTTGTTGCCTTCTCAACCAATTCTTGGCTTCAAACTCCCATATCTCGCGAACAGATTGACCTAACCCTAAATTTCCTATTGCATCTGAAAGTAGAAACTCGCCCGATTAGAACGGTATGTGTATTTTTTCCCTAGGCCATTCTGGTTAAGCGTTTGGAGCAGCAGACTTGCGAAAAATTTGTTATCTTGTCAACCATTTCTTAGATTCAAAGTCCGGTATCTCGCGAACGGATTGACCAAACCCAAAAATTCCTGCAGCGTCTGAAAGTAGAAACTCGCCCGATTACAACGGTATGTGTATTTTTTCCCTAGGCCATTCTGGTTAAGGGTTTGGAGCAACAGAAGTGCGAAAAATTTGTTGGCTTCTCAATCATTTCTTAGCTTCAAACTCCCATATCTCGCGAACGGATTGACCTAACCCAAAAATTCCTATTGCATCTGAAAGTAGAAACTCGCTCGATTACAACGGTATGTGTATTTTTTCCCTAGGCCACTCTGGTTAAGCGATTGGTGCAGCAGAATTGCGAAAAATTTGTTGTCTTCTCAACCATTTCTTAGCTTCAAACTCCCGTATCTCGCGAACGGATTGACCTAACACAAAAATTCCTATTGCATCTGAAAGTAGAATCTCGCCCGATTACAACGGTATGTGTATTTTTTCCCTAGGCCATTCTGGTTAAGCGTTTGGAGCAGCAGAATTGCGAAGAATTTGTTGTCTTCTCAACTATTTCTTAGCTTCAAACTACCATATCTCGCGACCGGATTGACAGAACCCTAAAATTCCTATTGCATCTGAAAGTAGAAACTCGCCCGATTAAAACGGTATGTGTATTTTTTCCCTAGGCCATTCTGGTTAAGCGTTTGGAGCAGCAGAATTGCGAAAAATTTGTTGTCTTCTCAACCATTTCTTAGCTTCAAACTCCCGTATCTCGCGAACGGATTGACCTAACCCTAAAATTCCTATTGCATCTGAAAGTAGAAACTCGCCCGATTAGAACGGTATGTGTATTTTTCCCCTAGGCCATTCTGGTTAAGCGTTTGGCGCAGCAGAAGTGCGAAAAATTTGTTACCTTCTCAACCATTTCTTAGCTTCAAACTCCCGTATCTCGCGAACGGAGTGACCTAACCCTAAAATTCCTATTGCATCTGAAAGTAGAAACTCGCCCGATTAAAACGGTATGTGTATTTTTTCCCTAGGCCATTCTGGTTAAGCGTTTGGAGCAGCAGAATTGCGAAAAATTTGTTGTCTTCTCAACCATTTCTTAGCTTCAAACTCCCGTATCTCGCGAACGGATTGACCTAACCCAAAAATTCCTATTGCATCCGAAAGTAGAATCTCGCCTGATTACAACGGTATGTGTATTTTTTCCCTAGGCCAATCTGGTTAAGCGATTGGAGCAGCAGAAGTGCGAAAAATTTGTTGCCTTCTCAACCATTTCTTAGATTCAAGCTCCCATATCTCGCGACCGGATTGACCTAACCTAAAAATTCCGATTGCTTCTGAAAGTAGAAACTCGTCCGGTTACAACGGTATGTGTATTTTTTCCCTAGGCCGTTCTGGTTAACCGTTTGGAGCAGCAGAAGTGCGAAAAATTTGTTGCCTTCTCAACCATTTCTTAGATTCAAGCTCCCATATCTCGCGACCGGATTGACCTAACCTAAAAATTCCGATTGCGTCTGAAAGTAGAAACTCGTCCGATTACAACGGTATGTGTATTTTTTCCCTAGGCCATTCTGGTTAAGGGTTTGGAGCAACAGAAGTGCGAAAAATTTGTTGCCTTCTCAATCATTTCTTAGCTTCAAACTCCTATATCTCGCGAACGGATTGACCTAACCCAAAAATTCCTATTGCATCTGAAAGTAGAAACTCGCCCGATTACAACGGTATGTGTATTTTTTCCCTAGGCCATTCTGGTTAAGCGTTTGGAGCAGCAGAATTGCGAAGAATTTGTTGTCTTCTCAACTATTTCTTAGCTTCAAACTACCATATCACGCGAACGGATTGACAGAACTCAAAAATTTCTGCTGTGTGTGAAAATAGAAACTCGCCCGATTACAACGGCATGTGTTTTTTTCCCTAGGCCAATCTGGTTAAGCGATTGGAGCAGCAGAAGTGCGAAAAATTTGTTGCCTTCTCAACCAATTCTTGGCTTCAAACTCCCATATCTCGCGAACAGATTGACCTAACCCTAAATTTCCTATTGCATCTGAAAGTAGAAACTCGCCCGATTAGAACGGTATGTGTATTTTTTCCCTAGGCCATTCTGGTTAAGCGTTTGGAGCAGCAGACTTGCGAAAAATTTGTTATCTTGTCAACCATTTCTTAGATTCAAAGTCCGGTATCTCGCGAACGGATTGACCAAACCCAAAAATTCCTGCAGCGTCTGAAAGTAGAAACTCGCCCGATTACAACGGTATGTGTATTTTTTCCCTAGGCCATTCTGGTTAAGGGTTTGGAGCAACAGAAGTGCGAAAAATTTGTTGCCTTCTCAATCATTTCTTAGCTTCAAACTCCCATATCTCGCGAACGGATTGACCTAACCCAAAAATTCCTATTGCATCTGAAAGTAGAAACTCGCCCGATTACAACGGTATGTGTATTTTTTCCCTAGGCCACTCTGGTTAAGCGATTGGAGCAATAGAATTGCGAAAAATTTGTTGTCTTCTCAACCATTTCTTAGCTTCAAACTCCCGTATCTCGCGAACGGATTGACCTAACACAAAAATTCCTATTGCATCTGAAAGTAGAATCTCGCCCGATTACAACGGTATGTGTATTTTTTCCCTAGGCCATTCTGGTTAAGCGTTTGGAGCAGCAGAATTGCGAAGAATTTGTTGTCTTCTCAACTATTTCTTAGCTTCAAACTACCATATCTCGCGACCGGATTGACAGAACCCAAAAATTTCTGCTGTGTGAAAATAGAAACTCGCCCGATTACAACGGCATGTGTTTTTCTCGCTAGGCCAATCTGGTTAAGCGATTGGAGCAGCAGAAGTGCGAAAAATTTGTTACCTTCTCAACCATTTCTTAGCTTCAAACACCCGTATCTCGCGAACGGATTGACCTAACACAAAAATTCCTATTGCATCTGAAAGTAGAATCTCGCCCGATTACAACGGTATGTGTATTTTTTCCCTAGGCCATTCTGGTTAAGCGTTTGGAGCAGCAGAATTGCGAAGAATTTGTTGTCTTCTCAACCATTTCTTAGCTTCAAACTCCCGTATCTCGCGAACGGATTGACCTAACACAAAAATTCCTATTGCATCTGAAAGTAGAATCTCGCCCGATTACAACGGTATGTGTATTTTTTCCCTAGGCCATTCTGGTTAAGCGTTTGGCGCAGCAGAAGTGCGAAAAATTTGTTACCTTCTCAACCATTTCTTAGCTTCAAACTCCCGTATCTCGCGAACGGATTGACCTAACCCTAAAATTCCTATTGCATCTGAAAGTAGAAACTCGCCCGATTAAAACGGTATGTGTATTTTTTCCCTAGGCCATTCTGGTTAAGCGTTTGGAGCAGCAGAATTGCGAAAAATTTGTTGTCTTCTCAACCATTTCTTAGCTTCAAACTCCCGTATCTCGCGAACGGATTGACCTAACCCAAAAATTCCTATTGCATCCGAAAGTAGAATCTCGCCTGATTACAACGGCATGTGTATTTTTACGCTAGGCCGTTCTGGTTAAGCGTTTGGAGCAGCAGAAGTGCGAAAAATTTGTTACCTTCTCAACCATTTCTTAGCTTCAAACTCCCGTATCTCGCGAACGGATTGACCTAACCCAAAAATTCCTATTGCTTCTTAAAGTAGAAACTCGTCCGGTTACAACGGTATGTGTATTTTTTCCCTAGGCCATTCTGGTTAAGCGGTTGGAGCAGCAGAAGTGCGTAATATTTGTTGCCTTCTCAACCATTTCTTGGCTTCAAATTCCCATATCTCGCGAACAGATTGACCTAACCCAAAAATTCCTGCTGCGTCTGAAAGTAGAAACTCGCCCGATTACAACGGTATGTGTATTTTTTCCCTAGGCCATTCTAGTTAAGCGACTGGAGCAGCAGAAGTGCAAAAAATTTGTTGTCTTGTCAACCATTTTTTAGCTTCAAAGTCCCATATCTCGCGAACAGATTGACCTAACCCTAAAATTCCTATTGCGTCTGAAAGTAGAAACTCGTCCGGTTACAACGGTATGTGTATTTTTTCCCTAGGCCGTTCTGGTTAAGCGTTTGGAGCAGCAGAAGTGCGAAAAATTTGTTGCCTTCTCAACCACTTCTTGGCTTCAAACTACCATATCTCGCGAACAGATTGACCTAACCCTAAATTTCCTATTGCATCTGAAAGTAGAAACTCGCCCGATTAGAACGGTGTGTGTATTTTTTCCCTAAGCCATTCTGGTTAAGCGTTTGGAGCAGCAGACGTGCGAAGAATTTGTTATCTTGTCGACCATTTCTTAGATTCAAAGTCCGATATCTCGCGAACGGATTGACCAAACCCAAAAATTCCTGCAGCGTCTGAAAGTAGAAACTCGCCCGATTACAACGGTATGTGTATTTTTTCCCTAGGCCATTCTGGTTAAGGGTTTGGAGCAACAGAAGTGCGAAAAATTTGTTGCCTTCTCAATCATTTCTTAGCTTCAAACTCCCATATCTCGCGAACGGATTGACCTAACCCAAAAATTCCTATTGCATCTGAAAGTAGAAACTCGCCCGATTACAACGGTATGTGTATTTTTTCCCTAGGCCATTCTGGTTCAGCGATTGGAGCAGCAGAAGTGCGAAAAATTTGTTACCTTCTCAGCCATTTCTTAGCTTCAAACTCCCGTATCTCGCGAACGGATTGACCTAACCCAAAAATTCCTATTGCATCTGAAAGTAGAAACTCGCCCGATTACAACGGTATGTGTATTTTTTCCCTAGGCCATTCTGGTTAAGCGTTTGGAGCAGCAGAATTGCGAAGAATTTGTTGTCTTCTCAACTATTTCTTAGCTTCAAACAACCATATCACGCGAACGGATTGACAGAACTCAAAAATTTCTGCTGTGTGTGAAAATAGACACTCGCCCGATTACAACGGCATGTGTTTTTTTCCCTAGGCCAATCTGGTTAAGCGATTGGAGCAGCAGAAGTGCGAAAAATTTGTTGCCTTCTCAACCAATTCTTGGCTTCAAACTCCCATATCTCGCGAACAGATTGACCTAATCCTAAATTTCCTATTGCATCGGAAAGTAGAAACTCGCCCGATTAGAACGGCATGTGTATTTTTTCCCTAGGCCATTCTGGTTAATCGTGTGGAGCAGCAGACTTGCGAAAAATTTGTTATCTTGTCAACCATTTCTTAGATTCAATGTCCGGTATCTCGCGAACGGATTGACCAAACCCAAAAATTCCTGCAGCGTCTGAAAGTAGAAACTCGCCCGATTACAACGGTATGTGTATTTTTTCCCTAGGCCATTCTGGTTAAGCGTTTGGAGCAGCAGAATTGCGAAGAATTTGTTGTCTTCTCAACTATTTCTTTGCTTCAAACTACCATATCACGCGAACGGATTGACAGAACTCAAAAATTTCTGCTGTGTGTGAAAATAGAAACTCGCCCGATTACAACGGCATGTGTTTTTTCCCTAGGCCAATCTGGTTAAGCGATTGGAGCAGCAGAAGTGCGAAAAATTTGTTGCCTTCTCAACCAATTCTTGGCTTCAAACTCCCATATCTCGCGAACAGATTGACCTAACCCTAAATTTCCTATTGCATCTGAAAGTAGAAACTCGCCCGATTAGAACGGTATGTGTATTTTTTCCCTAGGCCATTCTGGTTAAGCGTTTGGAGCAGCAGACTTGCGAAAAATTTGTTATCTTGTCAACCATTTCTTAGATTCAAAGTCCGGTATCTCGCGAACGGATTGACCAAACCCAAAAATTCCTGCAGCGTCTGAAAGTAGAAACTCGCCCGATTACAACGGTATGTGTATTTTTTCCCTAGGCCACTCTGGTTAAGCGATTGGAGCAGCAGAATTGCGAAAAATTTGTTGTCTTCTCAACCATTTCTTAGCTTCAAACTCCCGTATCTCGCGAACGGATTGACCTAACACAAAAATTCCTGTTGCATCTGAAAGTAGAATCTCGCCCGATTACAACGGTATGTGTATTTTTTCCCTAGGCCATTCTGGTTAAGCGTTTGGAGCAGCAGAATTGCGAAGAATTTGTTGTCTTCTCAACTATTTCTTAGCTTCAAACTACCATATCTCGCGACCGGATTGACAGAACCCAAAAATTTCTGCTGTGTGTGAAAATAGAAACTCGCCCGATTACAACGGCATGTGTTTTTCTCCCTAGGCCAATCTGGTTAAGCGATTGGAGCAGCAGAAGGGCGAAAAATTTGTTACCTTCTCAACCATTTCTTAGCTTCAAACTCCCGTATCTCGCGAACGGATTGACCTAACCCTAAAATTCCTATTGCATCTGAAAGTAGAAACTCGCCCGATTAGAACGGTATGTGTATTTTTCCCCTAGGCCATTCTGGTTAAGCGTTTGGCGCAGCAGAAGTGCGAAAAATTTGTTACCTTCTCAACCATTTCTTAGCTTCAAACTCCCGTATCTCGCGAACGGATTGACCTAACCCTAAAATTCCTATTGCATCTGAAAGTAGAAACTCGCCCGATTAAAACGGTATGTGTATTTTTTCCCTAGGCCATTCTGGTTAAGCGTTTGGAGCAGCAGAATTGCGAAAAATTTGTTGTTTTCTCAACCATTTCTTAGCTTCAAACTCCCGTATCTCGCGAACGGATTGACCTAACCCAAAAATTCCTATTGCATCCGAAAGTAGAATCTCGCCTGATTACAACGGTATGTGTATTTTTTCCCTAGGCCAATCTGGTTAAGCGATTGGAGCAGCAGAAGTGCGAAAAATTTGTTGCCTTCTCAACCATTTCTTAGATTCAAGCTCCCATATCTCGCGAACGGATTGACCTAACCCAAAAATTCCTATTGCATCTGAAAGTAGAAACTCGCCCGATTACAACGGTATGTGTATTTTTTCCCTAGGCCATTCTGGTTAAGCGTTTGGAGCAGCAGAATTGCGAAGAATTTGTTGCCTTCTCAACCATTTCTTAGCTTCAAACTCCCGTATCTCGCGAACGGATTGACCTAACCCAAAAATTCCTATTGCATCGGAAAGTAGAATCTCGCCTGATTACAACGGTATGTGTATTTTTTCCATAGGCCAATCTGGTTAAGCGATTGGAGCAGCAGAAGTGCGGAAAATTTGTTGCCTTCTCAACCATTTCTTAGATTCAAGCTCCCATATCTCGCGACCGGATTGACCTAACCTAAAAATTCCGATTGCGTCTGAAAGTAGAAACTCGTCCGGTTACAACGGTATGTGTATTTTTTCCCTAGGCCGTTCTGGTTAAGCGTTTGGAGCAGCAGAAGTGCGAAAAATTTGTTGCCTTCTCAACCACTTCTTGGCTTCAAACTCCCATATCTCGCGAACAGATTGACCTAACCCTAAATTTCCTATTGCATCTGAAAGTAGAAACTCGCCCGATTAGAACGGTGTGTGTATTTTTTCCATAAGCCATTCTGGTTATGCGTTTGGAGCAGCAGACGTGCGAAGAATTTGTTATCTTGTCGACCATTTCTTAGATTCAAAGTCCGATATCTCGCGAACGGATTGACCAAACCCAAAAATTCCTGCAGCGTCTGAAAGTAGAAACTCGCCCGATTACAACGGTATGTGTATTTTTTCCCTAGGCCATTCTGGTTAAGGGTTTGGAGCAACAGAAGTGCGAAAAATTTGTTGCCTTCTCAATCATTTCTTAGCTTCAAACTCCCATATCTCGCGAACGGATTGACCTAACCCAAAAATTCCTATTGCATCTGAAAGTAGAAACTCGCCCGATTACAACGGTATGTGTATTTTTTCCCTAGGCCATTCTGGTTAAGCGTTTGGAGCAGCAGAAGTGCGAAAAATTTGTTGCCTTCTCAACCACTTCTTGGCTTCAAACTCCCATATCTCGCGAACAGATTGACCTAACCCTAAATTTCCTATTGCATCTGAAAGTAGAAACTCGCCCGATTAGAACGGTGTGTGTATTTTTTCCCTAAGCCATTCTGGTTAAGCGTTTGGAGCAGCAGACGTGCGAAGAATTTGTTATCTTGTCGACCATTTCTTAGATTCAAAGTCCGATATCTCGCGAACGGATTGACCAAACCCAAAAATTCCTGCAGCGTCTGAAAGTAGAAACTCGCCCGATTACAACGGTATGTGTATTTTTTCCCTAGGCCATTCTGGTTAAGGGTTTGGAGCAACAGAAGTGCGAAAAATTTGTTGCCTTCTCAATCATTTCTTAGCTTCAAACTCCCATATCTCGCGAACGGATTGACCTAACCCAAAAATTCCTATTGCATCTGAAAGTAGAAACTCGCCCGATTACAACGGTATGTGTATTTTTTCCCTAGGCCATTCTGGTTCAGCGATTGGAGCAGCAGAAGTGCGAAAAATTTGTTACCTTCTCAGCCATTTCTTAGCTTCAAACTCCCGTATCTCGCGAACGGATTGACCTAACCCAAAAATTCCTATTGCATCTGAAAGTAGAAACTCGCCCGATTACAACGGTATGTGTATTTTTTCCCTAGGCCATTCTGGTTAAGCGTTTGGAGCAGCAGAATTGCGAAGAATTTGTTGTCTTCTCAACTATTTCTTAGCTTCAAACTACCATATCACGCGAACGGATTGACAGAACTCAAAAATTTCTGCTGTGTGTGAAAATAGAAACTCGCCCGATTACAACGGCATGTGTTTTTTCCCTAGGCCAATCTGGTTAAGCGATTGGAGCAGCAGAAGTGCGAAAAATTTGTTGCCTTCTCAACCAATTCTTGGCTTCAAACTCCCATATCTCGCGAACAGATTGACCTAACCCTAAATTTCCTATTGCATCTGAAAGTAGAAACTCGCCCGATTAGAACGGTATGTGTATTTTTTCCCTAGGCCATTCTGGTTAAGCGTTTGGAGCAGCAGACTTGCGAAAAATTTGTTATCTTGTCAACCATTTCTTAGATTCAAAGTCCAGTATCTCGCGAACGGATTGACCAAACCCAAAAATTCCTGCAGCGTCTGAAAGTAGAAACTCGCCCGATTACAACGGTATGTGTATTTTTTCCCTAGGCCATTCTGGTTAAGGGTTTGGAGCAACAGAAGTGCGAAAAATTTGTTGCCTTCTCAATCATTTCTTAGCTTCAAACTCCCATATCTCGCGAACGGATTGACCTAACCCAAAAATTCCTATTGCATCTGAAAGTAGAAACTCGCCCGATTACAACGGTATGTGTATTTTTTCCCTAGGCCACTCTGGTTAAGCGATTGGAGCAGCAGAATTGCGAAAAATTTGTTGTCTTCTCAACCATTTCTTAGTTTCAAACTCCCGTATCTCGCGAACGGATTGACCTAACACAAAAATTCCTGTTGCATCTGAAAGTAGAATCTCGCCCGATTACAACGGTATGTGTATTTTTTCCCTAGGCCATTCTGGTTAAGCGTTTGGAGCAGCAGAATTGCGAAGAATTTGTTGTCTTCTCAACTATTTCTTAGCTTCAAACTACCATATCTCGCGACCGGATTGACAGAACCCAAAAATTTCTGCTGTGTGTGAAAATAGAAACTCGCCCGATTACAACGGCATGTGTTTTCTCCCTAGGCCAATCTGGTTAAGCGATTGGAGCAGCAGAAGGGCGAAAAATTTGTTACCTTCTCAACCATTTCTTAGCTTCAAACTCCCGTATCTCGCGAACGGATTGACCTAACCCTAAAATTCCTATTGCATCTGAAAGTAGAAACTCGCCCGATTAGAACGGTATGTGTATTTTTCCCCTAGGCCATTCTGGTTAAGCGTTTGGCGCAGCAGAAGTGCGAAAAATTTGTTACCTTCTCAACCATTTCTTAGCTTCAAACTCCCGTATCTCGCGAACGGATTGACCTAACCCTAAAATTCCTATTGCATCTGAAAGTAGAAACTCGCCCGATTAAAACGGTATGTGTATTTTTTCCCTAGGCCATTCTGGTTAAGCGTTTGGAGCAGCAGAAGTGCGAAAAATTTGTTGTCTTCTCAACCATTTCTTAGCTTCAAACTCCCGTATCTCGCGAACGGATTGACCTAACCCAAAAATTCCTATTGCATCCGAAAGTAGAATCTCGCCTGATTACAACGGTATGTGTATTTTTTCCCTAGGCCATTCTGGTTAAGCGTTTGGAGCAGCAGAATTGCGAAGAATTTGTTGCCTTCTCAACCATTTCTTAGCTTCAAACTCCCGTATCTCGCGAACGGATTGACCTAACCCAAAAATTCCTATTGCATCGGAAAGTAGAATCTCGCCTGATTACAACGGTATGTGTATTTTTTCCATAGGCCAATCTGGTTAAGCGATTGGAGCAGCAGAAGTGCGGAAAATTTGTTGCCTTCTCAACCATTTCTTAGATTCAAGCTCCCATATCTCGCGACCGGATTGACCTAACCTAAAAATTCCGATTGCGTCTGAAAGTAGAAACTCGTCCGGTTACAACGGTATGTGTATTTTTTCCCTAGGCCGTTCTGGTTAAGCGTTTGGAGCAGCAGAAGTGCGAAAAATTTGTTGCCTTCTCAACCACTTCTTGGCTTCAAACTCCCATATCTCGCGAACAGATTGACCTAACCCTAAATTTCCTATTGCATCTGAAAGTAGAAACTCGCCCGATTAGAACGGTGTGTGTATTTTTTCCCCAAGCCATTCTGGTTAAGCGTTTGGAGCAGCAGACGTGCGAAGAATTTGTTATCTTGTCGACCATTTCTTAGATTCAAAGTCCGATATCTCGCGAACGGATTGACCAAACCCAAAAATTCCTGCAGCATCTGAAAGTAGAAACTCGCCCGATTACAACGGTATGTGTATTTTTTCCCTAGGCCATTCTGGTTAAGGGTTTGGAGCAACAGAAGTGCGAAAAATTTGTTGCCTTCTCAATCATTTCTTAGCTTCAAACTCCCATATCTCGCGAACGGATTGACCTAACCCAAAAATTCCTATTGCACCTGAAAGTAGAAACTCATCCTCTTACAACGGTATGTGTATTTTTTCCCTAGGTCATTCTGGTTAAGCGTTTGGAGCAGCAGAAGTGCGAAATATTTGTTGCCTTCTCAACCATTTCTTAGCTTCAAACTCCCGTATCTCGCGAACGGATTGACCAGACCCAAAAATTCCTATTGCATCTGAAAGTAGAAACTCGCCCGATTACAACGGTATGTGTATTTTTTCCATAGGCCACTCTGGTTAAGCGATTGGAGCAGCAGAATTGCGAAAAATTTGTTGCCTTCTCAACCATTTCTTAGATTCAAGCTCCCATATCTCGCGACCGGATTGACCTAACCTAAAAATTCCGATTGCGTCTGAAAGTAGAAACTCGTCCGGTTACAACGGTATGTGTATTTTTTCCCTAGGCCGTTCTGGTTAAGCGTTTGGAGCAGCAGAAGTGCGAAAAATTTGTTGCCTTCTCAACCACTTCTTGGCTTCAAACTCCCATATCTCGCGAACAGATTGACCTAACCCTAAATTTCCTATTGCATCTGAAAGTAGAAACTCGCCCGATTAGAACGGTGTGTGTATTTTTTCCCCAAGCCATTCTGGTTAAGCGTTTGGAGCAGCAGACGTGCGAAGAATTTGTTATCTTGTCGACCATTTCTTAGATTCAAAGTCCGATATCTCGCGAACGGATTGACCAAACCCAAAAATTCCTGCAGCATCTGAAAGTAGAAACTCGCCCGATTACAACGGTATGTGTATTTTTTCCCTAGGCCATTCTGGTTAAGGGTTTGGAGCAACAGAAGTGCGAAAAATTTGTTGCCTTCTCAATCATTTCTTAGCTTCAAACTCCCATATCTCGCGAACGGATTGACCTAACCCAAAAATTCCTATTGCACCTGAAAGTAGAAACTCATCCTCTTACAACGGTATGTGTATTTTTTCCCTAGGTCATTCTGGTTAAGCGTTTGGAGCAGCAGAAGTGCGAAATATTTGTTGCCTTCTCAACCATTTCTTAGCTTCAAACTCCCGTATCTCGCGAACGGATTGACCAGACCCAAAAATTCCTATTGCATCTGAAAGTAGAAACTCGCCCGATTACAACGGTATGTGTATTTTTTCCATAGGCCACTCTGGTTAAGCGATTGGAGCAGCAGAATTGCGAAAAATTTGTTGTCTTCTCAGCCATTTCTTAGCTTCAAACTCCCGTATCTCGCGAACGGATTGACCTAACCCAAAAATTCCTATTGCATCTGAAAGTAGAAACTCGCCCGATTACAACGGTATGTGTATTTTTTCCCTAGGCCATTCTGGTTAAGCGTTTGGAGCAGCAGAATTGCGAAGAATTTGTTGTGTTCTCAACTATTTCTTAGCTTCAAACTACCATATCACGCGAACGGATTGACAGAACTCAAAAATTTCTGCTGTGTGTGAAAATAGAAACTCGCCCGATTACAACGGCATGTGTTTTTTTCCCTAGGCCAATCTGGTTAAGCGATTGGAGCAGCAGAAGTGCGAAAAATTTGTTGCCTGCTCAACCATTTCTTAGCTTCAAACTCCCATATCTCGCGAACGGATTGACCTAACCCAAAAATTCCTATTGCATCTGAAAGTAGAAACTCATCCTCTTACAACGGTATGTGTATTTTTCCCTAGGTCATTCTGGTTAAGCGTTTGGAGCAGCAGAAGTGCGAAATATTTGTTGCCTTCTCAACCATTTCTTAGCTTCAAACTCCCGTATCTCGCGAACGGATTGACCAGACCCAAAAATTCCTATTGCATCTGCAAGTAGAAACTCGCTCGATTACAACGGTATGTGTATTTTTTCCCTAGGCCACTCTGGTTAAGCGATTGGAGCAGCAGAATTGCGAAAAATTTGTTGTCTTCTCAACCAATTCTTGGCTTCAAACTCCCATATCTCGCGAACAGATTAACCTAACCCTAAATTTCCTATTGCATCTGAAAGTAGAAACTCGCCCGATTAGAACGGTATGTGTATTTTTTCCCTAGGCCATTCTGGTTAATCGTTTGGAGCAGCAGACGTGCGAAAAATTTGTTATCTTGTCAACCATTTCTTAGATTCAAAGTCCGGTATCTCGCGAACGGATTGACCAAACCCAAAAATTCCTGCAGCGTCTGAAAGTAGAAACTCGCCCGATTACAACGGTATGTGTATTTTTTCCCTAGGCCATTCTGGTTAAGGGTTTGGAGCAACAGAAGTGCGAAAAATTTGTTGCCTTCTCAACCATTTCTTAGCTTCAAACTCCCGTATCTCGCGAACGGATTGACCAGACCCAAAAATTCCTATTGCATCTGAAAGTAGAAACTCGCCCGATTACAACGGTATGTGTATTTTTTCCCTAGGCCACTCCGGTTAAGCGATTGGAGCAGCAGAATTGCGAAAAATTTGTTGTCTTCTCAACCATTTCTTAGCTTCAAACTCCCGTATCTCGCGAACGGATTGACCTAACCCAAAAATTCCTATTGCATCTGAAAGTAGAATCTCGCCTGATTACAACGGTATGTGTATTTTTTCCCTAGGCCAATCTGGTTAAGCGATTGGAGCAGCAGAAGTGCGAAAAATTTGTTGCCTTCTCAACCATTTCTTAGATTCAAGCTCCCATATCTCGCGACCGGATTGACCTAACCTAAATATTCCGATTGCGTCTGAAAGTAGAAACTCGTCCGGTTACAACGGTATGTGTATTTTTTCCCTAGGCCGTTCTGGTTAAGCGTTTGGAGCAGCAGAAGTGCGAAAAATTTGTTGCCTTCTCAACCAATTCTTGGCTTCAAACTCCCATATCTCGCGAACAGATTGACCTAACCCTAAATTTCCTATTGCATCTGAAAGTAGAAACTCGCCCGATTAGAACGGTATGTGTATTTTTTCCCTAGGCCATTCTTGTTAAGCGTTTGGAGCAGCAGACGTGCGAAAAATTTGTTATCTTGTCAACCATTTCTTAGATTCAAAGTCCGGTATCTCGCGAACGGATTGACCAATCCCAAAAATTCCTGCAGCGTCTGAAAGTAGAAACTCGCCCGATTACAACGGTATGTGTATTTTTTTCCCTAGGCCATTCTGGTTAAGGGTTTGGAGCAACAGAAGTGCGAAAAATTTGTTGCCTTCTCAACCATTTCTTAGCTTCAAACTCCCGTATCTCGCGAACGGATTGACCAGACCCAAAAATTCCTATTGCATCTGAAAGTAGAAACTCGCCCGATTACAACGGTATGTGTATTTTTTCACTAGGCCACTCTGGTTAAGCGATTGGAGCAGCAGAATTGCGAAAAATTTGTTGTCTTCTCAACCATTTCTTAGCTTCAAACTCCCGTATCTCGCGAACGGATTGACCTAACCCAAAAATTCCTATTGCATCTGAAAGTAGAATCTCGCCTGATTACAACGGTATGTGTATTTTTTCCCTAGGCCAATCTGGTTAAGCGATTGGAGCAGCAGAAGTGCGAAAAATTTGTTACCTTCTCAACCAAATCTTGGCTTCAAACTCCCATATCTCGCGAACAGATTGACCTAACCCTAAATTTCCTATTGCATCTGAAAGTAGAAACTCGCCCGATTAGAACGGTATGTGTATTTTTTCCCTAGGCCATTCTGGTTAAGCTTTTGGAGCAGCAGACGTGCGAAAAATTTGTTATCTTGTCAACCATTTCTTAGATTCAAAGTTCGGTATCTCGCGAACGGATTGACCAAACCCAAAAATTCCTGCAGCGTCTGAAAGTAGAAACTCGCCCGATTACAACGGTATGTGTATTTTTTCCCTAGGCCATTCAGGTTAAGGGTTTGGAGCAACAGAAGTGCGAAAAATTTGTTGCCTTCTCAATCATTTCTTAGCTTCAAACTCCCATATCTCGCGAACGGATTGACCTAACCCAAAAATTCCTGCAGCGTCTGAAAGTAGAAACTCGCCCGATTACAACGGTATGTGTATTTTTTCCCTAGGCCATTCTGGTTAAGGGTTTGGAGCAACAGAAGTGCGAAAAATTTGTTGCCTTCTCAACCATTTCTTAGCTTCAAACTCCCGTATCTCGCGAACGGATTGACCAGACCCAAAAATTCCTATTGCATCTGAAAGTAGAAACTCGCCCGATTACAACGGTATGTGTATTTTTTCCCTAGGCCACTCTGGTTAAGCGATTGGAGCAGCAGAATTGCGAAAAATTTGATGTCTTCTCAACCATTTCTTAGCTTCAAACTCCCGTATCTCGCGAACGGATTGACCTAACCCAAAAATTCCTATTGCATCTGAAAGTAGAATCTCGCCTGATTACAACGGTATGTGTATTTTTTCCCTAGGCCAATCTGGTTAAGCGATTGGAGCAGCAGAAGTGCGAAAAATTTGTTGCCTTCTCAACCATTTCTTAGATTCAAGCTCCCATATCTCGCGACCGGATTGACCTAACCTAAATATTCCGATTGCGTCTGAAAGTAGAAACTCGTCCGGTTACAACGGTATGTGTATTTTTTCCCTAGGCCGTTCTGGTTAAGCGTTTGGAGCAGCAGAAGTGCGAAAAATTTGTTGCCTTCTCAACCAATTCTTGGCTTCAAACTCCCATATCTCGCGAACAGATTGACCTAACCCTAAATTTCCTATTGCATCTGAAAGTAGAAACTCGCCCGATTAGAACGGTATGTGTATTTTTTCCCTAGGCCATTCTTGTTAAGCGTTTGGAGCAGCAGACGTGCGAAAAATTTGTTATCTTGTCAACCATTTCTTAGATTCAAAGTCCGGTATCTCGCGAACGGATTGACCAATCCCAAAAATTCCTGCAGCGTCTGAAAGTAGAAACTCGCCCGATTACAACGGTATGTGTATTTTTTCCCTAGGCCATTCTGGTTAAGGGTTTGGAGCAACAGAAGTGCGAAAAATTTGTTGCCTTCTCAACCATTTCTTAGCTTCAAACTCCCGTATCTCGCGAACGGATTGACCAGACCCAAAAATTCCTATTGCATCTGAAAGTAGAAACTCGCCCGATTACAACGGTATGTGTATTTTTTCCCTAGGCCACTCTGGTTAAGCGATTGGAGCAGCAGAATTGCGAAAAATTTGTTGTCTTCTCAACCATTTCTTAGCTTCAAACTCCCGTATCTCGCGAACGGATTGACCTAACCCAAAAATTCCTATTGCATCTGAAAGTAGAATCTCGCCTGATTACAACGGTATGTGTATTTTTTCCCTAGGCCAATCTGGTTAAGCGATTGGAGCAGCAGAAGTGCGAAAAATTTGTTGCCTTCTCAACCATTTCTTAGATTCAAGCTCCCATATCTCGCGACCGGATTGACCTAACCTAAATATTACGATTGCGTCTGAAAGTAGAAACTCGTCCGGTTACAACGGTATGTGTATTTTTTCCCTAGGCCGTTCTGGTTAAGCGTTTGGAGCAGCAGAAGTGCGAAAAATTTGTTGCCTTCTCAACCAAATCTTGGCTTCAAACTCCCATATCTCGCGAACAGATTGACCTAACCCTAAATTTCCTATTGCATCTGAAAGTAGAAACTTGCCCGATTAGAACGGTATGTGTATTTTTTCCCTAGGCCATTCTGGTTAAGCGTTTGGAGCAGCAGACGTGCGAAAAATTTGTTATCTTGTCAACCATTTCTTAGATTCAAAGTTCGGTATCTCGCGAACGGATTGACCAAACCCAAAAATTCCTGCAGCGTCTGAAAGTAGAAACTCGCCCGATTACAACGGTATGTGTATTTTTTCCCTAGGCCATTCAGGTTAAGGGTTTGGAGCAACAGAAGTGCGAAAAATTTGTTGCCTTCTCAATCATTTCTTAGCTTCAAACTCCCATATCTCGCGAACGGATTGACCTAACCCAAAAATTCCTACTGCATCTGAAAGTAGAAACTCGCCCGATTACAACGGTATGTGTATTTTTTCCCTAGGCCACTCTGGTTAAGCGATTGGAGGAGCAGAGTTGCGAAAAATTTGTTGTCTTCTCAACCATTTCTTAGCTTCAAACTCCCGTATCTCGCGAACGGATTGACCTAACACAAAAATTCCTATTGCATCTGAAAGTAGAATCTCGCCCGATTACAACGGTATGTGTATTTTTTCCCTAGGTCATTCTGGTTAAGCGTTTGGAGCAGCAGAAGTGCGAAATATTTGTTGCCTTCTCAACCATTTCTTAGCTTCAAACTCCCGTATCTCGCGAACGGATTGACCAGACCCAAAAATTCCTATTGCATCTGAAAGTAGAAACTCGCCCGATTACAACGGTATGTGTATTTTTTCCCTAGGCCATTCTGGTTAAGCGTTTGGAGCAGCAGAATTGCGAAGAATTTGTTGTGTTCTCAACTATTTCTTAGCTTCAAACTACCATATCACGCGAACGGATTGACAGAACTCAAAAATTTCTGCTGTGTGTGAAAATAGAAACTCGCCCGATTACAACGGCATGTGTTTTTTTCCCTAGGCCAATCTGGTTAAGCGATTGGAGCAGCAGAAGTGCGAAAAATTTGTTGCCTGCTCAACCATTTCTTAGCTTCAAACTCCCATATCTCGCGAACGGATTGACCTAACCCAAAAATTCCTATTGCATCTGAAAGTAGAAACTCATCCTCTTACAACGGTATGTGTATTTTTCCCTAGGTCATTCTGGTTAAGCGTTTGGAGCAGCAGAAGTGCGAAATATTTGTTGCCTTCTCAACCATTTCTTAGCTTCAAACTCCCGTATCTCGCGAACGGATTGACCAGACCCAAAAATTCCTATTGCATCTGCAAGTAGAAACTCGCCCGATTACAACGGTATGTGTATTTTTTCCCTAGGCCACTCTGGTTAAGCGATTGGAGCAGCAGAATTGCGAAAAATTTGTTGTCTTCTCAACCAATTCTTGGCTTCAAACTCCCATATCTCGCGAACAGATTGACCTAACCCTAAATTTCCTATTGCATCTGAAAGTAGAAACTCGCCCGATTAGAACGGTATGTGTATTTTTTCCCTAGGCCATTCTGGTTAATCGTTTGGAGCAGCAGACGTGCGAAAAATTTGTTATCTTGTCAACCATTTCTTAGATTCAAAGTCCGGTATCTCGCGAACGGATTGACCAAACCCAAAAATTCCTGCAGCGTCTGAAAGTAGAAACTCGCCCGATTACAACGGTATGTGTATTTTTTCCCTAGGCCATTCTGGTTAAGGGTTTGGAGCAACAGAAGTGCGAAAAATTTGTTGCCTTCTCAACCATTTCTTAGCTTCAAACTCCCGTATCTCGCGAACGGATTGACCAGACCCAAAAATTCCTATTGCATCTGAAAGTAGAAACTCGCCCGATTACAACGGTATGTGTATTTTTTCCCTAGGCCACTCCGGTTAAGCGATTGGAGCAGCAGAATTGCGAAAAATTTGTTGTCTTCTCAACCATTTCTTAGCTTCAAACTCCCGTATCTCGCGAACGGATTGACCTAACCCAAAAATTCCTATTGCATCTGAAAGTAGAATCTCGCCTGATTACAACGGTATGTGTATTTTTTCCCTAGGCCAATCTGGTTAAGCGATTGGAGCAGCAGAAGTGCGAAAAATTTGTTGCCTTCTCAACCATTTCTTAGATTCAAGCTCCCATATCTCGCGACCGGATTGACCTAACCTAAATATTCCGATTGCGTCTGAAAGTAGAAACTCGTCCGGTTACAACGGTATGTGTATTTTTTCCCTAGGCCGTTCTGGTTAAGCGTTTGGAGCAGCAGAAGTGCGAAAAATTTGTTGCCTTCTCAACCAATTCTTGGCTTCAAACTCCCATATCTCGCGAACAGATTGACCTAACCCTAAATTTCCTATTGCATCTGAAAGTAGAAACTCGCCCGATTAGAACGGTATGTGTATTTTTTCCCTAGGCCATTCTTGTTAAGCGTTTGGAGCAGCAGACGTGCGAAAAATTTGTTATCTTGTCAACCATTTCTTAGATTCAAAGTCCGGTATCTCGCGAACGGATTGACCAATCCCAAAAATTCCTGCAGCGTCTGAAAGTAGAAACTCGCCCGATTACAACGGTATGTGTATTTTTTCCCTAGGCCATTCTGGTTAAGGGTTTGGAGCAACAGAAGTGCGAAAAATTTGTTGCCTTCTCAACCATTTCTTAGCTTCAAACTCCCGTATCTCGCGAACGGATTGACCAGACCCAAAAATTCCTATTGCATCTGAAAGTAGAAACTCGCCCGATTACAACGGTATGTGTATTTTTTCCCTAGGCCACTCTGGTTAAGCGATTGGAGCAGCAGAATTGCGAAAAATTTGTTGTCTTCTCAACCATTTCTTAGCTTCAAACTCCCGTATCTCGCGAACGGATTGGCCTAACCCAAAAATTCCTATTGCATCTGGAAGTAGAATCTCGCCTGATTACAACGGTATGTGTATTTTTTCCCTAGGCCAATCTGGTTAAGCGATTGGAGCAGCAGAAGTGCGAAAAATTTGTTACCTTCTCAACCATTTCTTAGATTCAAGCTCCCATATCTCGCGACCGGATTGACCTAACCTAAATATTACGATTGCGTCTGAAAGTAGAAACTCGTCCGGTTACAACGGTATGTGTATTTTTTCCCTAGGCCGTTCTGGTTAAGCGTTTGGAGCAGCAGAAGTGCGAAAAATTTGTTGCCTTCTCAACCAAATCTTGGCTTCAAACTCCCATATCTCGCGAACAGATTGACCTAACCCTAAATTTCCTATTGCATCTGAAAGTAGAAACTCGCCCGATTAGAACGGTATGTGTATTTTTTCCCTAGGCCATTCTGGTTAAGCTTTTGGAGCAGCAGACGTGCGAAAAATTTGTTATCTTGTCAACCATTTCTTAGATTCAAAGTTCGGTATCTCGCGAACGGATTGACCAAACCCAAAAATTCCTGCAGCGTCTGAAAGTAGAAACTCGCCCGATTACAACGGTATGTGTATTTTTTCCCTAGGCCATTCAGGTTAAGGGTTTGGAGCAACAGAAGTGCGAAAAATTTGTTGCCTTCTCAATCATTTCTTAGCTTCAAACTCCCATATCTCGCGAACGGATTGACCTAACCCAAAAATTCCTGCAGCGTCTGAAAGTAGAAACTCGCCCGATTACAACGGTATGTGTATTTTTTCCCTAGGCCATTCTGGTTAAGGGTTTGGAGCAACAGAAGTGCGAAAAATTTGTTGCCTTCTCAACCATTTCTTAGCTTCAAACTCCCGTATCTCGCGAACGGATTGACCAGACCCAAAAATTCCTATTGCATCTGAAAGTAGAAACTCGCCCGATTACAACGGTATGTGTATTTTTTCCCTAGGCCACTCTGGTTAAGCGATTGGAGCAGCAGAATTGCGAAAAATTTGATGTCTTCTCAACCATTTCTTAGCTTCAAACTCCCGTATCTCGCGAACGGATTGACCTAACCCAAAAATTCCTATTGCATCTGAAAGTAGAATCTCGCCTGATTACAACGGTATGTGTATTTTTTCCCTAGGCCAATCTGGTTAAGCGATTGGAGCAGCAGAAGTGCGAAAAATTTGTTGCCTTCTCAACCATTTCTTAGATTCAAGCTCCCATATCTCGCGACCGGATTGACCTAACCTAAATATTCCGATTGCGTCTGAAAGTAGAAACTCGTCCGGTTACAACGGTATGTGTATTTTTTCCCTAGGCCGTTCTGGTTAAGCGTTTGGAGCAGCAGAAGTGCGAAAAATTTGTTGCCTTCTCAACCAATTCTTGGCTTCAAACTCCCATATCTCGCGAACAGATTGACCTAACCCTAAATTTCCTATTGCATCTGAAAGTAGAAACTCGCCCGATTAGAACGGTATGTGTATTTTTTCCCTAGGCCATTCTGGTTAAGCTTTTGGAGCAGCAGACGTGCGAAAAATTTGTTATCTTGTCAACCATTTCTTAGATTCAAAGTTCGGTATCTCGCGAACGGATTGACCAAACCCAAAAATTCCTGCAGCGTCTGAAAGTAGAAACTCGCCCGATTACAACGGTATGTGTATTTTTTCCCTAGGCCATTCAGGTTAAGGGTTTGGAGCAACAGAAGTGCGAAAAATTTGTTGCCTTCTCAATCATTTCTTAGCTTCAAACTCCCATATCTCGCGAACGGATTGACCTAACCCAAAAATTCCTGCAGCGTCTGAAAGTAGAAACTCGCCCGATTACAACGGTATGTGTATTTTTTCCCTAGGCCATTCTGGTTAAGGGTTTGGAGCAACAGAAGTGCGAAAAATTTGTTGCCTTCTCAACCATTTCTTAGCTTCAAACTCCCGTATCTCGCGAACGGATTGACCAGACCCAAAAATTCCTATTGCATCTGAAAGTAGAAACTCGCCCGATTACAACGGTATGTGTATTTTTTCCCTAGGCCACTCTGGTTAAGCGATTGGAGCAGCAGAATTGCGAAAAATTTGATGTCTTCTCAACCATTTCTTAGCTTCAAACTCCCGTATCTCGCGAACGGATTGACCTAACCCAAAAATTCCTATTGCATCTGAAAGTAGAATCTCGCCTGATTACAACGGTATGTGTATTTTTTCCCTAGGCCAATCTGGTTAAGCGATTGGAGCAGCAGAAGTGCGAAAAATTTGTTGCCTTCTCAACCATTTCTTAGATTCAAGCTCCCATATCTCGCGACCGGATTGACCTAACCTAAATATTCCGATTGCGTCTGAAAGTAGAAACTCGTCCGGTTACAACGGTATGTGTATTTTTTCCCTAGGCCGTTCTGGTTAAGCGTTTGGAGCAGCAGAAGTGCGAAAAATTTGTTGCCTTCTCAACCAATTCTTGGCTTCAAACTCCCATATCTCGCGAACAGATTGACCTAACCCTAAATTTCCTATTGCATCTGAAAGTAGAAACTCGCCCGATTAGAACGGTATGTGTATTTTTTCCCTAGGCCATTCTTGTTAAGCGTTTGGAGCAGCAGACGTGCGAAAAATTTGTTATCTTGTCAACCATTTCTTAGATTCAAAGTCCGGTATCTCGCGAACGGATTGACCAATCCCAAAAATTCCTGCAGCGTCTGAAAGTAGAAACTCGCCCGATTACAACGGTATGTGTATTTTTTCCCTAGGCCATTCTGGTTAAGGGTTTGGAGCAACAGAAGTGCGAAAAATTTGTTGCCTTCTCAACCATTTCTTAGCTTCAAACTCCCGTATCTCGCGAACGGATTGACCAGACCCAAAAATTCCTATTGCATCTGAAAGTAGAAACTCGCCCGATTACAACGGTATGTGTATTTTTTCCCTAGGCCACTCTGGTTAAGCGATTGGAGCAGCAGAATTGCGAAAAATTTGTTGTCTTCTCAACCATTTCTTAGCTTCAAACTCCCGTATCTCGCGAACGGATTGACCTAACCCAAAAATTCCTATTGCATCTGAAAGTAGAATCTCGCCTGATTACAACGGTATGTGTATTTTTTCCCTAGGCCAATCTGGTTAAGCGATTGGAGCAGCAGAAGTGCGAAAAATTTGTTGCCTTCTCAACCATTTCTTAGATTCAAGCTCCCATATCTCGCGACCGGATTGACCTAACCTAAATATTACGATTGCGTCTGAAAGTAGAAACTCGTCCGGTTACAACGGTATGTGTATTTTTTCCCTAGGCCGTTCTGGTTAAGCGTTTGGAGCAGCAGAAGTGCGAAAAATTTGTTGCCTTCTCAACCAAATCTTGGCTTCAAACTCCCATATCTCGCGAACAGATTGACCTAACCCTAAATTTCCTATTGCATCTGAAAGTAGAAACTTGCCCGATTAGAACGGTATGTGTATTTTTTCCCTAGGCCATTCTGGTTAAGCGTTTGGAGCAGCAGACGTGCGAAAAATTTGTTATCTTGTCAACCATTTCTTAGATTCAAAGTTCGGTATCTCGCGAACGGATTGACCAAACCCAAAAATTCCTGCAGCGTCTGAAAGTAGAAACTCGCCCGATTACAACGGTATGTGTATTTTTTCCCTAGGCCATTCAGGTTAAGGGTTTGGAGCAACAGAAGTGCGAAAAATTTGTTGCCTTCTCAATCATTTCTTAGCTTCAAACTCCCATATCTCGCGAACGGATTGACCTAACCCAAAAATTCCTACTGCATCTGAAAGTAGAAACTCGCCCGATTACAACGGTATGTGTATTTTTTCCCTAGGCCACTCTGGTTAAGCGATTGGAGGAGCAGAGTTGCGAAAAATTTGTTGTCTTCTCAACCATTTCTTAGCTTCAAACTCCCGTATCTCGCGAACGGATTGACCTAACCCAAAAATTCCTATTGCATCTGAAAGTAGAATCTCGCCTGATTACAACGGTATGTGTATTTTTTCCCTAGGCCAATCTGGTTAAGCGATTGGAGCAGCAGAAGTGCGAAAAATTTGTTGCCTTCTCAACCATTTCTTAGATTCAAGCTCCCATATCTCGCGACCGGATTGACCTAACCTAAATATTACGATTGCGTCTGAAAGTAGAAACTCGTCCGGTTACAACGGTATGTGTATTTTTTCCCTAGGCCGTTCTGGTTAAGCGTTTGGAGCAGCAGAAGTGCGAAAAATTTGTTGCCTTCTCAACCAAATCTTGGCTTCAAACTCCCATATCTCGCGAACAGATTGACCTAACCCTAAATTTCCTATTGCATCTGAAAGTAGAAACTTGCCCGATTAGAACGGTATGTGTATTTTTTCCCTAGGCCATTCTGGTTAAGCGTTTGGAGCAGCAGACGTGCGAAAAATTTGTTATCTTGTCAACCATTTCTTAGATTCAAAGTTCGGTATCTCGCGAACGGATTGACCAAACCCAAAAATTCCTGCAGCGTCTGAAAGTAGAAACTCGCCCGATTACAACGGTATGTGTATTTTTTCCCTAGGCCATTCAGGTTAAGGGTTTGGAGCAACAGAAGTGCGAAAAATTTGTTGCCTTCTCAATCATTTCTTAGCTTCATACTCCCATATCTCGCGAACGGATTGACCTAACCCAAAAATTCCTACTGCATCTGAAAGTAGAAACTCGCCCGATTACAACGGTATGTGTATTTTTTCCCTAGGCCACTCTGGTTAAGCGATTGGAGGAGCAGAGTTGCGAAAAATTTGTTGTCTTCTCAACCATTTCTTAGCTTCAAACTCCCGTATCTCGCGAACGGATTGACCTAACACAAAAATTCCTATTGCATCTGAAAGTAGAATCTCGCCCGATTACAACGGTATGTGTATTTTTTCCCTAGGCCATTCTGGTTAAGCGTTTGGAGCAGCAGAATTGCGAAGAATTTGTTGTCTTCTCAACTATTTCTTAGCTTCAAACTACCATATCTCGCGACCGGATTGACAGAACCCCAAAATTTCTGCTGTGTGTGAAAACAGAAACTCGCCCGATTACAACGGCATATGTTTTTCTCCCTAGGCCAATCTGGTTAAGCGATTGGAGCAGCAGAAGTGCGAAAAATTTGTTACCTTCTCAACCATTTCTTAGCTTCAAACTCCCGTATCTCGCGAACGGATTGACCTAACCCTAAAATTCCTATTGCATCTGAAAGTAGAAACTCGCCCGATTAGAACGGTATGTGTATTTTTCCCCTAGGCCATTCTGGTTAAGCGTTTGGCGCAGCAGAAGTGCAAAAAATTTGTTACCTTCTCAACCATTTCTCACCTTCAAACTCCCGTATCTCGCGAACGGATTGACCTAACCCAAAAATTCCTATTGCGTCTGAAAGTAGAAACTCATCCTCTTACAACGGTATGTGTATTTTTTCCCTAGGCCATTCTGGTTAAGCGTTTGGAGCAGCAGAAGTGCGAAATATTTGTTGCCTTCTCAACCGTTTCTTAGCTTCAAACTCCCGTATCTCGCGAACGGATTGACCTAACCCAAAAATTCTTATTGCATCTGAAAGTAGAATCTCGCCTGATTACAACGGTATGTGTATTTTTTCCCCAGGCCAATCTGGTTAAGCGATTGGAGCAGCAGAAGTGCGAAACATTTGTTGCCTTCTCAACCATTTCTTAGATTCAAGCTCCCATATCTCGCGACCGGATTGACCTAACCTAAAAATTCCGATTGCGTCTGAAAGTAGAAACTCGTCCGATTACAACGGTATGTGTATTTTTTCCCTAGGCCATTCTGGTTAAGGGTTTGGAGCAACAGAAGTGCGAAAAATTTGTTGCCTTCTCAATCATTTCTTAGCTTCAAACTCCTATATCTCGCGAACGGATTGACCTAACCCAAAAATTCCTATTGCATCTGAAAGTAGAAACTCGCCGGAACACAACGGTATGTGTATTTTTTCCCTAGGCCATTCTGGTTCAGCGATTGGAGCAGCAGAAGTGCGAAAAATTTGTTACCTTCTCAGCCATTTCTTAGCTTCAAACTCCCGTATCTCGCGAACGGATTGACCTAACCCAAAAATTCCTATTGCATCTGAAAGTAGAAACTCGCCCGATTACAACGGTATGTGTATTTTTTCCCTAGGCCACTCTGGTTAAGCGATTGGAGCAGCAGAAGTGCGAAAAATTTGTTGCCTTCTCAACCATTCCTTAGCTTCAAACTCCCGCATCTCGCGAACGGATTGACCTAACACAAAAAATTCCTATTGCATCTGAAAGTAGATTCTCGCCCGATTACAACGGTATGTGTATTTTTTCCCTAGGCCATTCTGGTTATGCGTTTGGAGCAGCAGAATTGCGAAGAATTTGTTGTCTTCTCAACTATTTCTTAGCTTCAAACTACCATATCTCGCGAACGGATTGACAGAACTCAAAAATTTCTGCTGTGTGTGAAAATAGAAACTCGCCCGATTACAACGGCATGTGTTTTTTTCCCTAGGCCAATCTGGTTAAGCGATTGGAGCAGCAGAAGTGCGAAAAATTTGTTGCCTGCTCAACCATTTCTTAGCTTCAAACTCCCATATCTCGCGAACGGATTGACCTAACAAAAAATTCCTATTGCATCTGAAAGTAGAAACTCGCCCGATTACAACGGTATGTGTATTTTTTCCCTAGGCCACTCTGGTTAAGCGATTGGAGCAGCAGAATTGCGAAAAATTTGTTGTCTTCTCAACCATTTCTTAGCTTCAAACTCCCGTATCTCGCGAACGGATTGACCTAACCCAAAAATTCCTATTGCATCTGAAAGTAGAATCTCGCCTGATTACAACGGTATGTGTATTTTTTCCCTAGGCCAATCTGGTTAAGCGATTGGAGCAGCAGAAGTGCGAAAAATTTGTTACCTTCTCAACCATTTCTTAGATTCAAGCTCCCATATCTCGCGACCGGATTGACCTAACCTAAATATTACGATTGCGTCTGAAAGTAGAAACTCGTCCGGTTACAACGGTATGTGTATTTTTTCCCTAGGCCGTTCTGGTTAAGCGTTTGGAGCAGCAGAAGTGCGAAAAATTTGTTGCCTTCTCAACCAAATCTTGGCTTCAAACTCCCATATCTCGCGAACAGATTGACCTAACCCTAAATTTCCTATTGCATCTGAAAGTAGAAACTCGCCCGATTAGAACGGTATGTGTATTTTTTCCCTAGGCCATTCTGGTTAAGCTTTTGGAGCAGCAGACGTGCGAAAAATTTGTTATCTTGTCAACCATTTCTTAGATTCAAAGTTCGGTATCTCGCGAACGGATTGACCAAACCCAAAAATTCCTGCAGCGTCTGAAAGTAGAAACTCGCCCGATTACAACGGTATGTGTATTTTTTCCCTAGGCCATTCAGGTTAAGGGTTTGGAGCAACAGAAGTGCGAAAAATTTGTTGCCTTCTCAATCATTTCTTAGCTTCAAACTCCCATATCTCGCGAACGGATTGACCTAACCCAAAAATTCCTGCAGCGTCTGAAAGTAGAAACTCGCCCGATTACAACGGTATTTGTATTTTTTCCCTAGGCCATTCTGGTTAAGGGTTTGGAGCAACAGAAGTGCGAAAAATTTGTTGCCTTCTCAACCATTTCTTAGCTTCAAACTCCCGTATCTCGCGAACGGATTGACCAGACCCAAAAATTCCTATTGCATCTGAAAGTAGAAACTCGCCCGATTACAACGGTATGTGTATTTTTTCCCTAGGCCACTCTGGTTAAGCGATTGGAGCAGCAGAATTGCGAAAAATTTGATGTCTTCTCAACCATTTCTTAGCTTCAAACTCCCGTATCTCGCGAACGGATTGACCTAACCCAAAAATTCCTATTGCATCTGAAAGTAGAATCTCGCCTGATTACAACGGTATGTGTATTTTTTCCCTAGGCCAATCTGGTTAAGCGATTGGAGCAGCAGAAGTGCGAAAAATTTGTTGCCTTCTCAACCATTTCTTAGATTCAAGCTCCCATATCTCGCGACCGGATTGACCTAACCTAAATATTCCGATTGCGTCTGAAAGTAGAAACTCGTCCGGTTACAACGGTATGTGTATTTTTTCCCTAGGCCGTTCTGGTTAAGCGTTTGGAGCAGCAGAAGTGCGAAAAATTTGTTGCCTTCTCAACCAATTCTTGGCTTCAAACTCCCATATCTCGCGAACAGATTGACCTAACCCTAAATTTCCTATTGCATCTGAAAGTAGAAACTCGCCCGATTAGAACGGTATGTGTATTTTTTCCCTAGGCCATTCTTGTTAAGCGTTTGGAGCAGCAGACGTGCGAAAAATTTGTTATCTTGTCAACCATTTCTTAGATTCAAAGTCCGGTATCTCGCGAACGGATTGACCAATCCCAAAAATTCCTGCAGCGTCTGAAAGTAGAAACTCGCCCGATTACAACGGTATGTGTATTTTTTCCCTAGGCCATTCTGGTTAAGGGTTTGGAGCAACAGAAGTGCGAAAAATTTGTTGCCTTCTCAACCATTTCTTAGCTTCAAACTCCCGTATCTCGCGAACGGATTGACCAGACCCAAAAATTCCTATTGCATCTGAAAGTAGAAACTCGCCCGATTACAACGGTATGTGTATTTTTTCCCTAGGCCACTCTGGTTAAGCGATTGGAGCAGCAGAATTGCGAAAAATTTGTTGTCTTCTCAACCATTTCTTAGCTTCAAACTCCCGTATCTCGCGAACGGATTGACCTAACCCAAAAATTCCTATTGCATCTGAAAGTAGAATCTCGCCTGATTACAACGGTATGTGTATTTTTTCCCTAGGCCAATCTGGTTAAGCGATTGGAGCAGCAGAAGTGCGAAAAATTTGTTGCCTTCTCAACCATTTCTTAGATTCAAGCTCCCATATCTCGCGACCGGATTGACCTAACCTAAATATTACGATTGCGTCTGAAAGTAGAAACTCGTCCGGTTACAACGGTATGTGTATTTTTTCCCTAGGCCGTTCTGGTTAAGCGTTTGGAGCAGCAGAAGTGCGAAAAATTTGTTGCCTTCTCAACCAAATCTTGGCTTCAAACTCCCATATCTCGCGAACCGATTGACCTAACCCTAAATTTCCTATTGCATCTGAAAGTAGAAACTTGCCCGATTAGAACGGTATGTGTATTTTTTCCCTAGGCCATTCAGGTTAAGGGTTTGGAGCAACAGAAGTGCGAAAAATTTGTTGTCTTCTCAACTATTTCTTAGCTTCAAACTACCATATCTCGCGACCGGATTGACAGAACCCCAAAATTTCTGCTGTGTGTGAAAACAGAAACTCGCCCGATTACAACGGCATATGTTTTTCTCCCTAGGCCAATCTGGTTAAGCGATTGGAGCAGCAGAAGTGCGAAAAATTTGTTACCTTCTCAACCATTTCTTAGCTTCAAACTCCCGTATCTCGCGAACGGATTGACCTAACCCTAAAATTCCTATTGCATCTGAAAGTAGAAACTCGCCCGATTAGAACGGTATGTGTATTTTTCCCCTAGGCCATTCTGGTTAAGCGTTTGGCGCAGCAGAAGTGCAAAAAATTTGTTACCTTCTCAACCATTTCTCACCTTCAAACTCCCGTATCTCGCGAACGGATTGACCTAACCCAAAAATTCCTATTGCGTCTGAAAGTAGAAACTCATCCTCTTACAACGGTATGTGTATTTTTTCCCTAGGCCATTCTGGTTAAGCGTTTGGAGCAGCAGAAGTGCGAAATATTTGTTGCCTTCTCAACCGTTTCTTAGCTTCAAACTCCCGTATCTCGCGAACGGATTGACCTAACCCAAAAATTCCTATTGCATCTGAAAGTAGAATCTCGCCTGATTACAACGGTATGTGTATTTTTTCCCCAGGCCAATCTGGTTAAGCGATTGGAGCAGCAGAAGTGCGAAACATTTGTTGCCTTCTCAACCATTTCTTAGATTCAAGCTCCCATATCTCGCGACCGGATTGACCTAACCTAAAAATTCCGATTGCGTCTGAAAGTAGAAACTCGTCCGATTACAACGGTATGTGTATTTTTTCCCTAGGCCATTCTGGTTAAGGGTTTGGAGCAACAGAAGTGCGAAAAATTTGTTGCCTTCTCAATCATTTCTTAGCTTCAAACTCCTATATCTCGCGAACGGATTGACCTAACCCAAAAATTCCTATTGCATCTGAAAGTAGAAACTCGCCGGAACACAACGGTATGTGTATTTTTTCCCTAGGCCATTCTGGTTCAGCGATTGGAGCAGCAGAAGTGCGAAAAATTTGTTACCTTCTCAGCCATTTCTTAGCTTCAAACTCCCGTATCTCGCGAACGGATTGACCTAACCCAAAAATTCCTATTGCATCTGAAAGTAGAAACTCGCCCGATTACAACGGTATGTGTATTTTTTCCCTAGGCCACCCTGGTTAAGCGATTGGAGCAGCAGAAGTGCGAAAAATTTGTTGCCTTCTCAACCATTCCTTAGCTTCAAACTCCCGCATCTCGCGAACGGATTGACCTAACACAAAAAATTCCTATTGCATCTGAAAGTAGATTCTCGCCCGATTACAACGGTATGTGTATTTTTTCCCTAGGCCATTCTGGTTATGCGTTTGGAGCAGCAGAATTGCGAAGAATTTGTTGTCTTCTCAACTATTTCTTAGCTTCAAACTACCATATCTCGCGAACGGATTGACAGAACTCAAAAATTTCTGCTGTGTGTGAAAATAGAAACTCGCCCGATTACAACGGCATGTGTTTTTTTCCCTAGGCCAATCTGGTTAAGCGATTGGAGCAGCAGAAGTGCGAAAAATTTGTTGCCTGCTCAACCATTTCTTAGCTTCAAACTCCCATATCTCGCGAACGGATTGACCTAACAAAAAATTCCTATTGCATCTGAAAGTAGAAACTCGCCCGATTACAACGGTATGTGTATTTTTTCCCCAGGCCATTCTGGTTAAGCGTTTGGAGCAACAGAAGTGCGAAAAATTTGTTGCCTTCTCAATCATTTCTTAGCTTCAAACTCCCGTATCTCGCGAACGGATTGACCTAACCCAAAAATTCCTATTGCATCTGAAAGTAGAATCTCGCCTGATTACAATGGTATGTGTATTTTTTCCCTAGGCCAATCTGGTTAAGCGATTGGAGCAGCAGAAGTGCGAAAAATTTGTTGCCTTCTCAACCATTTCTTAGATTCAAGCTCCCATATCTCGCGACCGGATTGACCTAACCTAAATATTCCGATTGCGTCTGAAAGTAGAAACTCGTCCGGTTACAACGGTATGTGTATTTTTTCCCTAGGCCGTTCTGGTTAAGCGTTTGGACCAGCAGAAGTGCGAAAAATTTGTTGCCTTCTCAACCAATTCTTGGCTTCAAACTCCCATATCTCGCGAACAGATTGACCTAACCCTAAATTTCCTATTGCATCTGAAAGTAGAAACTCGCCCGATTAGAACGGTATGTGCATTTTTTCCCTAGGCCATTCTGGTTAAGCGTTTGGAGCAGCAGACGTGCGAAAAATTTGTTATCTTGTCAACCATTTCTTAGATTCAAAGTCCGGTATCTCGCGAACGGATTGACCAAACCCAAAAATTCCTGCAGCGTCTGAAAGTAGAAACTCGCCCGATTACAACGGTATGTGTATTTTTTCCCTAGGCCATTCTGGTTAAGGGTTTGGAGCAACAGAAGTGCGAAAAATTTGTTGCCTTCTCAATCATTTCTTAGCTTCAAACTCCCATATCTCGCGAACGGATTGACCTAACCCAAAAATTCCTATTGCATCTGAAAGTAGAAACTCGCCGGAACACAACGGTATGTGTATTTTTTCCCTAGGCCATTCTGGTTCAGCGATTGGAGCAGCAGAAGTGCGAAAAATTTGTTACCTTCTCAGCCATTTCTTAGCTTCAAACTCCCGTATCTCGCGAACGGATTGACCTAACCCAAAAATTCCTATTGCATCTGAAAGTAGAAACTCGCCCGATTACAACGGTATGTGTATTTTTTCCCTAGGCCACTCTGGTTAAGCGATTGGAGCAGCAGAAGTGCGAAAAATTTGTTGCCTTCTCAACCATTCCTTAGCTTCAAACTCCCGCATCTCGCGAACGGATTGACCTAACACAAAAAATTCCTATTGCATCTGAAAGTAGATTCTCGCCCGATTACAACGGTATGTGTATTTTTTCCCTAGGCCATTCTGGTTATGCGTTTGGAGCAGCAGAATTGCGAAGAATTTGTTGTCTTCTCAACTATTTCTTAGCTTCAAACTACCATATCTCGCGAACGGATTGACAGAACTCAAAAATTTCTGCTGTGTGTGAAAATAGAAACTCGCCCGATTACAACGGCATGTGTTTTTTTCCCTAGGCCAATCTGGTTAAGCGATTGGAGCAGCAGAAGTGCGAAAAATTTGTTGCCTGCTCAACCATTTCTTAGCTTCAAACTCCCATATCTCGCGAACGGATTGACCTAACAAAAAATTCCTATTGCATCTGAAAGTAGAAACTCGCCCGATTACAACGGTATGTGTATTTTTTCCCCAGGCCATTCTGGTTAAGCGTTTGGAGCAACAGAAGTGCGAAAAATTTGTTGCCTTCTCAATCATTTCTTAGCTTCAAACTCCCGTATCTCGCGAACGGATTGACCTAACCCAAAAATTCCTATTGCATCTGAAAGTAGAATCTCGCCTGATTACAATGGTATGTGTATTTTTTCCCTAGGCCAATCTGGTTAAGCGATTGGAGCAGCAGAAGTGCGAAAAATTTGTTGCCTTCTCAACCATTTCTTAGATTCAAGCTCCCATATCTCGCGACCGGATTGACCTAACCTAAATATTCCGATTGCGTCTGAAAGTAGAAACTCGTCCGGTTACAACGGTATGTGTATTTTTTCCCTAGGCCGTTCTGGTTAAGCGTTTGGACCAGCAGAAGTGCGAAAAATTTGTTGCCTTCTCAACCAATTCTTGGCTTCAAACTCCCATATCTCGCGAACAGATTGACCTAACCCTAAATTTCCTATTGCATCTGAAAGTAGAAACTCGCCCGATTAGAACGGTATGTGCATTTTTTCCCTAGGCCATTCTGGTTAAGCGTTTGGAGCAGCAGACGTGCGAAAAATTTGTTATCTTGTCAACCATTTCTTAGATTCAAAGTCCGGTATCTCGCGAACGGATTGACCAAACCCAAAAATTCCTGCAGCGTCTGAAAGTAGAAACTCGCCCGATTACAACGGTATGTGTATTTTTTCCCTAGGCCATTCTGGTTAAGGGTTTGGAGCAACAGAAGTGCGAAAAATTTGTTGCCTTCTCAATCATTTCTTAGCTTCAAACTCCCATATCTCGCGAACGGATTGACCTAACCCAAAAATTCCTATTGCATCTGAAAGTAGAAACTCGCCCGATTACAACGGTATGTGTATTTTGTTCCTAGGCCATTCTGGTTCAGTGATTGGAGCAGCAGAAGTGCGAAAAATTTGTTACCTTCTCAACCATTTCTTAGCCTCAAACTCCCGTATCTCGCGAACGGATTGACCTAACCCAAAAATTCCTATTGCATCTGAAAGTAGAAACTCGCCCGATTAGAAAGGTATGTGTATTTTTTCCCTAGGCCACTCTGGTTAAGCGATTGGAGCAGCAGAATTGCGAAAAATTTTTTTCTTCTCAACCATTTCTTAGCTTCAAACTCCCGTATCTCGCGAACGGATTGACCTAACACAAAAATTCCTATTGCATCTGAAAGTAGAATCTCGCCCGATTACAACGGTATGTGTATTTTTTCCCTAGGCCATTCTGGTTAAGCGTTTGGAGCAGCAGAATTGCGAAGAATTTGTTGTCTTCTCAACTATTTCTGAGCTTCAAACTACCATATCTCGCGACCGGATTGACAGAACCCAAAATTTCTGCTGTGTGTGAAAATAGAAACTCGCCCGATTACAACGGCATGTGTTTTTCTCCCTAGGCCAATCTGGTTAAGCGATTGGAGCAGCAGAAGTGCGAAAAATTTGTTACCTTCTCAACCATTTCTTAGCTTCAAACTCCCGTATCTCGCGAACGGATTGACCTAACCCTAAAATTCCTATTGCATCTGAAAGTAGAAACTCGCCCGATTAGAACGGTATGTGTATTTTTCCCCTAGGCCATTCTGGTTAAGCGTTTGGCGCAGCAGAAGTGCGAAAAATTTGTTACCTTCTCAACCATTTCTTACCTTCAAACTCCCGTATCTCGCGAACGGATTGACCTAACCCAAAAAATTCCTATTGCGTCTGAAAGTAGAAACTCATCCTCTTACAACGGTATGATTATTTTTTCCCTAGGCCATTCTGGTTAAGCGTTTGGAGCAGCAGAATTGCGAAATATTTGTTGCCTTCTCAACCATTTCTTAGCTTCAAACTCCCGTATCTCGCGAACGGATTGACCTGACCCAAAAATTCCTATTGCATCTGAAAGTAGAAACTCGCCCGATTACAACGGTGTGTGTATTTTTTCCCTAGGCCACTCTGGTTAAGCGATTGGAGCAGCAGAATTGCGAAAAATTTGTTGTCTTCTCAACCATTTCTTAGCTTCAAACTCCCGTATCTCGCGAACGGATTGACCTAACCCAAAAATTCCTATTGCATCTGAAAGTAGAATCTCGCCTGATTACAACGGTATGTGTATTTTTTCCCTAGGCCAATCTGGTTAAGCGATTGGAGCAGCAGAAGTGCGAAAAATTTGTTGCCTTCTCAACCATTTCTTAGATTCAAGCTCCCATATCTCGCGACCGGATTGACCTAACCTAAATATTCCGATTGCGTCTGAAAGTAGAAACTCGTCCGGTTACAACGGTATGTGTATTTTTTCCCTGGGCCGTTCTGGTTAAGCGTTTGGAGCAGCAGAAGTGCGAAAAATTTGTTGCCTTCTCAACCATTTCTTGGCTTCAAACTCCCATATCTCGCGAACAGATTGACCTAACCCTAAATTTCCTATTGCATCTGAAAGTAGAAACTCGCCCGATTAGAACGGTATGTGTATTTTTTCCCTAGGCCATTCTGGTTAAGCGTTTGGAGCAGCAGAAGTGCGAAATATTTGTTGCCTTCTCAACCATTTCTTAGCTTCAAACTCCCGTATTTCGCGAACGGATTGACCTGACCCAAAAATTCCTATTGCATCTGAAAGTAGAAACTCGCCCGATTACAACGGTATGTGTATTTTTTCCCTAGGCCACTCTGGTTAAGAGATTGGAGCAGCAGAATTGCGAAAAATTTGTTGTCTTCTCAACCATTTCTTAGCTTCAAACTCCCGTATCTCGCGAACGGATTGACCTAACCCAAAAATTCCTATTGCGCCTTAAAGTAGAAACTCGTCCGGTTACAACGGTATGTGTATTTTTTCCCTAGGCAATTCTGGTTAAGCGTTTGGATCAGCAGACGTGCGAAAAATTTGTTATCTTGTCAACCATTTCTTAGATTCAAAGTCCGATATCTCGCGAACGGATTGACCAAACCCAAAAATTCCTGCAGCGTCTGAAAGTAGAAACTCGCCCGATTACAACGGTATGTGTATTTTTTCCCTAGGCCATTCTGGTTAAGGGTTTGGAGCAACAGAAGTGCGAATAATTTGTTGCCTTCTCAATCATTTCTTAGCTTCAAACTCCCATATCTCGCGAACGGATTGACCTAACCCAAAAATTCCTATTGCATCTGAAAGTAGAGACTCGCCCGATTACAACGGTATGTGTATTTTTTCCCTAGGCCATTCTGGTTAAGCGATTGGAGCAGCAGAAGTGCGAAATATTTGTTGCCTTCTCAACCACTTCTTGGCTTCAAACTCCCATATCTCGCGAACAGATTGACCTAACCCAAAAATTCCTATTGCATCTGAAAGTAGAATCTCGCCTGATTACAACGGTATGTGTATTTTTTCCATAGGCCAATCTGGTTAAGCGATTGGAGCAGCAGAAGTGCGAAAAATTTGTTGCCTTCTCAACAATTTCTTAGATTCAAGCTCCCATATCTCGCGACCGGATTGACCTAACCTAAAAATTCCGATTGCGTCTGAAAGTAGAAACCCGTCCGGTTACAACGGTATGTGTATTTTTTCCCTAGGCCGTTCTGGTTAAGCGTTTGGAGCAGCAGACGTGTGAAGAATTTGTTATCTTGTCAACCATTTCTTAGATTCAAAGTCCGATATCTCGCGAACGGATTGACCTAACCCAAAAATTCCTGCTGTGTCTGAAAGTAGAAACTCGCCCGATTACAACGGTATGTGTATTTTTTCCCTAGGCCATTCTGGTTAAGCGTTTGGATCAGCAGACTTGCGAAAAATTTGTTATCTTGTCAACCATTTCTTAGATTCAAAGTCCGATATCTCGCGAACGGATTGACCAAACCCAAAAATTCCTGCAGCGTCTGAAAGTAGAGACTCGCCCGATTACAACGGTATGTGTATTTTTTCCCTAGGCCATTCTGGTTCAGCGATTGGAGCAGCAGAACTGCGAAAAATTTGATGTCTTCTCAACCATTTCTTAGCATCAAACTCCCGTATCTCGCGAACGGATTGACCTAACCCAAAAATTCCTACTGCATCTGAAAGTAGAAACTCGCCCGATTACAACGGTATGTGTATTTTTTCCCTAGGCCATTCTGGTTAAGCGATTGGAGCAGCAGAAGTGCGAAATATTTGTTGCCTTCTCAACCACTTCTTGGCTTCAAACTCCCATATCTCGCGAACAGATTGACCTAACCCAAAAATTCCTGCTGTGTCTGAAAGTAGAAACTCGCCCGATTACAACGGTATGTGTATTTTTTCCCTAGGCCATTCTGGTTAAGCGTTTGGGGCAGCAGAATTGCGAAAAATTTGTTGTCTTCTCAACCATTTCTTAGCTTCAAACTCCCATATGTCGCGAACGGATTGACCAAACCCAAAAATTGCTATTGCATGAGAAAGTAGAAACTCGCCCGATTACAACGGTGTGTGTTTTTTCCCCCTAGGCCATTCCGGTTAAGCGACTGCAGCAGCAGAAGTGCAAAAAATTTGTTGTCTTGTCAACCATTTCTTAGCTTCAAAGTCCCATATCTGGCGAACGGATTGAAAAAACACAGAAATTCCTGCTGCGTCTGAAAGTAGAAACTCGTTCGATTACAACGGTATGTGTATTTTTTCCCTAGGCCATTCTGGTTAAGCGTTTGGAGCAGCAGAATTGCGAAGAATTTGTTGTCTTCTCAACCATTTCTTAGCTTCAAACTCCCGTATCTCGCGAACGGATTGACCTAACCCAAAAATTCCTATTGCATCTGAAAGTAGAATCTCGCCTGATTACAACGGTATGTGTATTTTTTCCCTAGGCCAATCTGGTTAAGCGATTGGAGCAGCAGAAGTGCGAAAAATTTGTTGCCTTCTCAACCATTTCTTAGATTCAAGCTCCCATATCTCGCGACCGGATTGACCTAACCTAAAAATTCCGATTGCGTCTGAAAGTAGAAACTCGTCCGGTTACAACGGTATGTGTATTTTTTCCCTAGGCCGTTCTGGTTAAACGTTTGGAGCAGCAGACGTGTGAAGAATTTGTTATCTTGTCAACCATTTCTTAGATTCAAAGTCCGATATCTCGCGAACGGATTGACCTAACCCAAAAATTCCTGCTGTGTCTGAAAGTAGAAACTCGCCCGATTACAACGGTATGTGTATTTTTTCCCTAGGCCATTCTGGTTAAGCGTTTGGATCAGCAGATGTGCGAAAAATTTGTTATCTTGTCAACCATTTCTTAGATTCAAAGTCCGATATCTCGCGAACGGATTGACCAAACCCAAAAATTCCTGCAGCGTCTGAAAGTAGAAACTCGCCCGATTACAGCGGTATGTGTATTTTTTCCCTAGGCCATTCTGGTTAAGGGTTTGGAGCAACAGAAGTGCGAATAATTTGTTGCCTTCTCAATCATTTCTTAGCTTCAAACTCCCATATCTCGCGAACGGATTGACCTAACCCAAAAATTCCTATTGCTTCTGAAAGTAGAAACTCGCCCGATTACAACGGTATGTGTATTTTTTCCCTAGGCCATTCTGGTTCAGCTATTGGAGCAGCAGAACTGCGAAAAATTTGTTGTCTTCTCAACCATTTCTTAGCTTCAAACTCCCGTATCTCGCGAACGGATTGACCTAACCCAAAAATTCCTACTGCATCTGAAAGTAGAGACTCGCCCGATTACAACGGTATGTGTATTTTTTCCCTAGGCCATTCTGGTTAAGCGATTGGAGCAGCAGAAGTGCGAAATATTTGTTGCCTTCTCAACCACTTCTTGGCTTCAAACTCCCATATCTCGCGAACAGATTGACCTAACCCAAAAATTCCTGCTGTGTCTGAAAGTAGAAACTCGCCCGATTACAACGGTATGTGTATTTTTTCCCGAGGCCATTCTAGTTAAGCGTTTGGGGCAGCAGAATTGCGAAAAATTTGTTGTCTTCTCAACCATTTCTTAGCTTCAAACTCCCATATGTCGCGAACGGATTGACCAAACCCAAAAATTGCTATTGCATGAGAAAGTAGAAACTCGCCCGATTACAACGGTATGTGTATTTTTTCCCTAGTCCATTCTGGTTAAGCGTTTGGAGCAGCAGAATTGCGAAAAATTTGGTGCCTTCTCATTCATTTCTTAGCTTCAAACTCCCATATCTCGCGAACGGACTGACCTAACCCAAAAATTCCTATTGCATCTGAAAGTAGAAACTCGCCCGATTACAACGGTATGTGTATTTTTTCCCTAGGCCATTCTGGTTAAGCGTTTGGAGCAGCAGAATTGCGAAGAATTTGTTGTCTTCTCAACCATTTCTTAGCTTCAAACTCCCGTATCTCGCGAACGGATTGACCTAACCCAAAAATTCCTATTCCATCTGAAAGTAGAATCTCGCCTGATTACAACGGTATGTGTATTTTTTCCCTAGGCCAATCTGGTTAAGCGATTGGAGCAGCAGAAGTGCGAAAAATTTGTTGCCTTCTCAACCATTTCTTAGATTCAAGCACCCATATCTCGCGACCGGATTGACCTAACCTAAAAATTCCGATTGCGTCTGAAAGTAGAAACTCGTCCGGTTACAACGGTATGTGTATTTTTTCCCTAGGCCGTTCTGGTTAAGCGTTTGGAGCAGCAGACGTGCGAAGAATTTGTTATCTTGTCAACCATTTCTTAGATTCAAAGTCCGATATCTCGCGAACGGATTGACCAAACCCAAAAATTCCTGCAGCGCCTGAAAGTAGAAACTCGCCCGATTACAACGGTATGTGTATTTTTCCCTAGGCCATTCTGGTTAAGCGTTTGGAGCAGCAGAATTGCGAAGAATTTGTTGTCTTCTCAACTATTTCTTAGCTTCAAACTACCATATCTCGCGACCGGATTGACAGAACCCAAAATTTCTGCTGTGTGTGAAAATAGAAACTCGCCCGATTACAACGGCATGTGTTTTTCTCCCTAGGCAAATCTGGTTAAGCGATTGGAGCAGCAGAAGTGCGAAAAATTTGTTACCTTCTCAACCATTTCTTAGCTTCAAACTCCCGTATCTCGCGAACGGATTGACCTAACCCTAAAATTCCTATTGCATCTGAAAGTAGAAACTCGCCCGATTAGAACGGTATGTGTATTTTTCCCCTAGGCCATTCTGGTTAAGCGTTTGGCGCAGCAGAAGTGCGAAAAATTTGTTACCTTCTCAACCATTTCTTACCTTCAAACTCCCGTATCTCGCGAACGGATTGACCTAACCCAAAAATTCCTATTGCGTCTGAAAGTAGAAACTCATCCTCTTACAACGGTATGATTATTTTTTCCCTAGGCCAATCTGGTTAAGCGTTTGGAGCAGCAGAAGTGCGAAATATTTGTTGCCTTCTCAACCATTTCTTAGCTTCAAACTCCCGTATCTCGCGAACGGATTGACCTGACCCAAAAATTCCTATTGCATCTGAAAGTAGAAACTCGCCCGATTACAACGGTGTGTGTATTTTTTCCCTAGGCCACTCTGGTTAAGCGATTGGAGCAGCAGAATTGCGAAAAATTTGTTGTCTTCTCAACCATTTCTTAGCTTCAAACTCCCGTATCTCGCGAACGGATCGACCTAACCCAAAAATTCCTATTGCATCTGAAAGTAGAATCTCGCCTGATTACAACGGTATGTGTATTTTTTCCCTAGGCCAATCTGGTTAAGCGATTGGAGCAGCAGAATTGCGAAAAATTTGTTGCCTTCTCAACCATTTCTTAGATTCAAGCTCCCATATCTCGCGACCGGATTGACCTAACCTAAATATTCCGATTGCGTCTGAAAGTAGAAACTCGTCCGGTTACAACGGTATGTGTATTTTTTCCCTGGGCCGTTCTGGTTAAGCGTTTGGAGCAGCAGAAGTGCGAAAAATTTGTTGCCTTCTCAACCATTTCTTGGCTTCAAACTCCCATATCTCGCGAACAGATTGACCTAACCCTAAATTTCCTATTGCATCTGAAAGTAGAAACTCGCCCGATTAGAACGGTATGTGTATTTTTTCCCTAGGCCATTCTGGTTAAGCGTTTGGAGCAGCAGAAGTGCGAAATATTTGTTGCCTTCTCAACCATTTCTTAGCTTCAAACTCCCGTATCTCGCGAACGGATTGACCTAACCCAAAAATTCCTATTGCGCCTTAAAGTAGAAACTCGTCCGGTTACAAAGGTATGTGTATTTTTTCCCTAGGCCATTCTGGTTAAGCGTTTGGATCAGCAGACGTGCGAAAAATTTGTTATCTTGTCAACCATTTCTTAGATTCAAAGTCCGATATCTCGCGAACGGATTGACCAAACCCAAAAATTCCTGCAGCGTCTGAAAGTAGAAACTCGCCCGATTACAACGGTATGTGTATTTTTTCCCTAGCCCATTCTGGTTAAAGGTTTGGAGCAACAGAAGTGCGAATAATTTGTTGCCTTCTCAATCATTTCTTAGCTTCAAACTCCCATATCTCGCGAACGGATTGACCTAACCCAAAAATTCCTATTGCATCTGAAAGTAGAAACTCGCCCGATTAGAACGGTATGTGTATTTTTTCCCTAGGCCATTCTGGTTAAGCGTTTGGAGCAGCAGAAGTGCGAAATATTTGTTGCCTTCTCAACCATTTCTTAGCTTCAAACTCCCGTATTTCGCGAACGGATTGATCTGACCCAAAAATTCCTATTGCATCTGAAAGTAGAAACTCGCCCGATTACAACGGTATGTATATTTTTTCCCTAGGCCACTCTGGTTAAGCGATTGGAGCAGCAGAATTGCGAAAAATTTGTTGTCTTCTCAACCATTTCTTAGCTTCAAACTCCCGTATCTCGCGAACGGATTGACCTAACCCAAAAATTCCTATTGCGCCTTAAAGTAGAAACTCGTCCGGTTACAACGGTATGTGTATTTTTTCCCTAGGCCATTCTGGTTAAGCGTTTGGATCAGCAGACGTGCGAAAAATTTGTTATCTTGTCAACCATTTCTTAGATTCAAAGTCCGATATCTCGCGAACGGATTGACCAAACCCAAAAATTCCTGCAGCGTCTGAAAGTAGAAACTCGCCCGATTACAACGGTATGTGTATTTTTTCCCTAGGCCATTCTGGTTAAAGGTTTGGAGCAACAGAAGTGCGAATAATTTGTTGCCTTCTCAATCATTTCTTAGCTTCAAACTCCCATATCTCGCGAACGGATTGACCTAACCCAAAAATTCCTATTGCATCTGAAAGTAGAGACTCGCCCGATTACAACGGTATGTGTATTTTTTCCCTAGGCCATTCTGGTTAAGCGATTGGAGCAGCAGAAGTGCGAAATATTTGTTGCCTTCTCAACCACTTCTTGGCTTCAAACTCCCATATCTCGCGAACAGATTGACCTAACCCAAAAATTCCTGCTGTGTCTGAAAGTAGAAACTCGCCCGATTACAACGGTATGTGTATTTTTTCCCTAGGCCATTCTGGTTAAGCGTTTGGGGCAGCAGAATTGCGAAAAATTTGTTGTCTTCTCAACCATTTCTTAGCTTCAAACTCCCATATGTCGCGAACGGATTGACCAAACCCAAAAATTGCTATTGCATGAGAAAGTAGAAACTCGCCCGATTACAACGGTGTGTGTTTTTTCCCCCTAGTCCATTCCGGTTAAGCGACTGGAGCAGCAGAAGTGCAAAAAATTTGTTGTCTTGTCAACCATTTCTTAGCTTCAAAGTCCCATATCTGGCGAACGGATTGAAAAAACACAGAAATTCCTGCTGCGTCTGAAAGTAGAAACTCGTTCGATTACAACGGTATGTGTATTTTTTCCCTAGGCCATTCTGGTTAAGCGTTTGGAGCAGCAGAATTGCGAAGAATTTGTTGTCTTCTCAACCATTTCTTAGCTTCAAACTCTCGTATCTCGCGAACGGATTGACCTAACCCAAAAATTCCTATTGCATCTGAAAGTAGAATCTCGCCTGATTACAACGGTATGTGTATTTTTTCCCTAGGCCAATCTGGTTAAGCGATTGGAGCAGCAGAAGTGCGAAAAATTTGTTGCCTTCTCAACAATTTCTTAGATTCAAGCTCCCATATCTCGCGACCGGATTGACCTAACCTAAAAATTCCGATTGCGTCTGAAAGTAGAAACTCGTCCGGTTACAACGGTATGTGTATTTTTTCCCTAGGCCGTTCTGGTTAAGCGTTTGGAGCAGCAGACGTGTGAAGAATTTGTTATCTTGTCAACCATTTCTTAGATTCAAAGTCCGATATCTCGCGAACGGATTGACCTAACCCAAAAATTCCTGCTGTGTCTGATAGTAGAAACTCGCCCGATTACAACGGTATGTGTATTTTTTCCCTAGGCCATTCTGGTTAAGCGTTTGTATCAGCAGACGTGCGAAAAATTTGTTATCTTGTCAACCATTTCTTAGATTCAAAGTCCGATATCTCGCGAACGGATCGACCAAACCCAAAAATTCCTGCAGCGTCTGAAAGTAGAAACTCGCCCGATTACAACGGTATGTGTATTTTTTCCCTAGGCCATTCTGGTTAAGGGTTTGGAGCAACAGAAGTGCGAATAATTTGTTGCCTTCTCAATCATTTCTTAGCTTCAAACTCCCATATCTCGCAAACGGATTGACCTAACCCAAAAATTCCTATTGCATCTGAAAGTAGAGACTAGCCCGATTACAACGGTATGTGTATTTTTTCCCTCGGCCATTCTGGTTAAGCGATTGGAGCAGCAGAAGTGCGAAATATTTGTTGCCTTCTCAACCACTTCTTGGCTTCAAACTCCCATATCTCGCGAACAGATTGACCTAACCCAAAAATTCCTGCTGTGTCTGAAAGTAGAAACTCGCCCGATTACAACGGTATGTGTATTTTTTCCCTAGGTCATTCTGGTTAAGCGTTTGGGGCAGCAGAATTGCGAAAAATTTGTTGTCTTCTCAACCATTTCTTAGCTTCAAACTCCCATATGTCGCGAACGGATTGACCAAACCCAAAAATTGCTATTGCATGAGAAAGTAGAAACTCGCCCGATTACAACGGTGTGTGTTTTTTCCCCCTAGGCCATTCCGGTTAAGCGACTGGAGCAGCAGAAGTGCAAAAAATTTGTTGTCTTGTCAACCATTTCTTAGCTTCAAAGTCCCATATCTGGCGAACGGATTGAAAAAACACCGAAATTCCTGCTGCGTCTGAAAGTAGAAACTCGTTCGATTACATCGGTATGTGTATTTTTTCCCTAGGCCATTCTGGTTAAGCGTTTGGAGCAGCAGAATTGCGAAGAATTTGTTGTCTTCTCAACCATTTCTTAGCTTCAAACTCCCGTATCTCGCGAACGGATTGACCTAACCCAAAAATTCCTATTGCATCTGAAAGTAGAATCTCGCCTGATTACAACGGTATGTGTATTTTTTCCCTAGGCCAATCTGGTTAAGCGATTGGAGCAGCAGAAGTGCGAAAAATTTGTTGCCTTCTCAACCATTTCTTAGATTCAAGCTCCCATATCTCGCGACCGGATTGACCTAACCTAAAAATTCCGATTGCGTCTGAAAGTAGAAACTCGTCCGGTTACAACGGTATGTGTATTTTTTCCCTAGGCCGTTCTGGTTAAGCGTTTGGAGCAGCAGACGTGTGAAGAATTTGTTATTTTGTCAACCATTTCTTAGATTCAAAGTCCGATATCTCGCGAACGGATTGACCTAACCCAAAAATTCCTGCTGTGTCTGAAAGTAGAAACTCGCCCGATTACAACGGTATGTGTATTTCTTCCCTAGGCCATTCTGGTTAAGGGTTTGGAGCAACAGAAGTGCGAATAATTTGTTGCCTTCTCAATCATTTCTTAGCTTCAAACTCCCATATCTCGCGAACGGATTGACCTAACCCAAAAATTCCTATTGCTTCTGAAAGTAGAAACTCGCCCGATTACAACGGTATGTGTATTTTTTCCCTAGGCCATTCTGGTTCGGCTATTGGAGCAGCAGAACTGCGAAAAATTTGTTGTCTTCTCAACCATTTCTTAGCTTCAAACTCCCGTATCTCGCGAACGGATTGACCTAACCCAAAAATTCCTACTGCATCTGAAAGTAGAAACTCGCCCGATTACAACGGTATGTGTATTTTTTCCCTAGGCCATTCTGGTTAAGCGATTGGAGCAGCAGAAGTGCGAAATATTTGTTGCCATCTCAACCACTTCTTGGCTTCAAACTCCCATATCTCGCGAACAGATTGACCTAACCCAAAAATTCCTGCTGTGTCTGAAAGTAGAAACTCGCCCGATTACAACGGTATGGGTATTTTTTCCCGAGGCCATTCTGGTTAAGCGTTTGGGGCAGCAGAATTGCGAAAAATTTGTTGTCTTCTCAACCATTTCTTAGCTTCAAACTCACATATGTCGCGAACGGATTGACCAAACCCAAAAATTGCTATTGCATGAGAAAGTAGAAACTCGCCCGATTACAACGGTGTGTGTTTTTTCCCCCTAGGCCATTCCGGTTAAGCGACTGGAGCAGCAGAAGTGCAAAAAATTTGTTGTCTTGTCAACCATTTCTTAGCTTCAAAGTCCCATATCTGGCGAACGGATTGAAAAAACACAGAAATTCCTGCTGCGTCTGAAAGTAGAAACTCGTTCGATTACAACGGTATGTGTATTTTTTCCCTAGTCCATTCTGGTTAAGCGTTTGGAGCAGCAGAATTGCGAAAAATTTGGTGCCTTCTCATTCATTTCTAAGCTTCAAACTCCCATAGCTCGCGAACGGACTGACCTAACCCAAAAATTCCTATTGCATCTGAAAGTAGAAACTCGCCCGATTACAACGGTATGTGTATTTTTTCCCTAGGCCATTCTGGTTAAGCGTTTGGAGCAGCAGAATTGCGAAGAATTTGTTGTCTTCTCAACCATTTCTTAGCTTCAAACTCCCGTATCTCGCGAACGGATTGACCTAACCCAAAAATTCCTATTCCATCTGAAAGTAGAATCTCGCCTGATTACAACGGTATGTGTATTTTTTCCCTAGGCCAATCTGGTTAAGCGATTGGAGCAGCAGAAGTGCGAAAAATTTGTTGCCTTCTCAACCATTTCTTAGATTCAAGCACCCATATCTCGCGACCGGATTGACCTAACCTAAAAATTCCGATTGCGTCTGAAAGTAGAAACTCGTCCGGTTACAACGGTATGTGTATTTTTTCCCTAGGCCGTTCTGGTTAAGCGTTTGGAGCAGCAGACGTGCGAAGAATTTGTTATCTTGTCAACCATTTCTTAGATTCAAAGTCCGATATCTCGCGAACGGATTGACCAAACCCAAAAATTCCTGCAGCGTCTGAAAGTAGAAACTCGCCCGATTACAACGGTATGTGTATTTTTCCCTAGGCCATTCTGGTTAAGGGTTTGGAGCAACAGAAGTGCGAAAAATTTGTTGCCTTCTCAATCATTTCTTAGCTTCAAACTCCCATATCTCGCGAACGGATTGACCTAACCCAAAAATTCCTATTGCATCTGAAAGTAGAAACTCGCCCGATTACAACGTTATGTGTATTTTTTCCCTAGGCCATTCTGGTTCAGCGATTGGAGCAGCAGAAGTGCGAAAAATTTGTTACCTTCTCAACCATTTCTTAGCTTCAAACTCCCGTATCTCGCGAACGGATTGACCTAACCCAAAAATTCCTATTGCATCTGAAAGTAGAAACTCGCCCGATTACAACGGTATGTGTATTTTCTCCCTAGGCCACTCTGGTTAAGCGATTGGAGCAGCAGAATTGCGAAAAATTTGTTCTCTTCTCAACCATTTCTTAGCTTCAAACTCCCGTATCTCGCGAACGGATTGACCTAACACAAAAATTCCTATTGCATCTGAAAGTAGATTCTCGCCCGATTGCAACGGTATGTGTATTTTTTCCCTAGGCCATTCTGGTTAAGCGTTTGGATCAGCAGACGTGCGAAAAATTTGTTGCCTTCTCAATCATTTCTTAGCTTCAAACTCCCATATCTCGCGAACGGATTGACCTAACCCAAAAATTCCTATTGCATCTGAAAGTAGAAACTCGCCCGATTACAACGGTATGTGTATTTTTTCCCTAGGCCATTCTGGTTCAGCGATTGGAGCAGCAGAAGTGCGAAAAATTTGTTACCTTCTCAACCATTTCTTAGCTTCAAACTCCCGTATCTCGCGAACGGATTGACCAAACCCAAAAATTCCTGCAGCGTCTGAAAGTAGAAACTCGCCCGATTACAACGGTATGTGTATTTTTTCCCTAGGCCATTCTGGTTCAGCGATTGGAGCAGCAGAAGTGCGAAAAATTTGTTACCTTCTCAACCATTTCTTAGCTTCAAACTCCCGTATCTCGCGAACGGATTGACCTAACCCAAAAATTCCTGCTGTGTCTGAAAGTAGAAACTCGCCCGATTACAACGGTATGTGTATTTTTTCCCTAGGCCATTCTGGTTCAGCGATTGGAGCAGCAGAAGTGCGAAAAATTTGTTACCTTCTCAACCATTTCTTAGCTTCAAACTCCCGTATCTCGCGAACGGATTGACCTAACCCAAAAATTCCTGCTGTGTCTGAAAGTAGAAACTCGCCCGATTACAACGGTATGTGTATTTTTTCCCTAGGCCATTCTGGTTAAGCGTTTGGATCAGCAGACGTGCGAAAAATTTGTTATCTTGTCAACCATTTCTTAGATTCAAAGTCCGATATCTCGCGAACGGATTGACCAAACCCAAAAATTCCTGCAGCGTCTGAAAGTAGAATCTCGCCTGATTACAACGGTATGTGTATTTTTTCCCTAGGCCAATCTGGTTAAGCGATTGGAGCAGCAGAAGTGCGAAAAATTTGTTACCTTCTCAACCATTTCTTACCTTCAAACTCCCGTATCTCGCGAACGGATTGACCTAACCCAAAAAATTCCTATTGCGTCTGAAAGTAGAAACTCATCCTCTTACAACGGTATGATTATTTTTTCCCTAGGCCATTCTGGTTAAGCGTTTGGAGCAGCAGAATTGCGAAATATTTGTTGCCTTCTCAACCATTTCTTAGCTTCAAACTCCCGTATCTCGCGAACGGATTGACCTGACCCAAAAATTCCTATTGCATCTGAAAGTAGAAACTCGCCCGATTACAACGGTGTGTGTATTTTTTCCCTAGGCCACTCTGGTTAAGCGTTTGGATCAGCAGACGTGCGAAAAATTTGTTATCTTGTCAACCATTTCTTAGATTCAAAGTCCGATATCTCGAGAACGGATTGACCTAACCCAAAAATTCCTACTGTGTCTGAAAGTAGAAACTCGCCCGATTACAACGGTATGTGTATTTTTTCCCTAGGCCATTCTGGTTAAGCGTTTGGATCAGCAGACGTGCGAAAAATTTGTTATCTTGTCAACCATTTCTTAGATTCAAAGTCCGATATCTCGCGAACGGATTGACCAAACCCAAAAATTCCTGCAGCGTCTGAAAGTAGAAACTCGCCCGATTACAACGGTATGTGTATTTTTTCCCTAGGCCATTCTGGTTCAGCGATTGGAGCAGCAGAAGTGCGAAATATTTGTTGCCTTCTCAACCACTTCTTGGCTTCAAACTCCCATATCTCGCGAACAGATTGACCTAACCCAAAAATTCCTACTGCATCTGAAAGTAGAAACTCGCCCGATTACAACGGTATGTGTATTTTTTCCCTAGGCCATTCTGGTTAAGGGTTTGGAGCAACAGAAGTGCGAATAATTTGTTGCCTTCTCAATCATTTCTTAGCTTCAAACTCCCATATCTCGCGAACGGATTGACCTAACCCAAAAATTCCTATTGCATCTGAAAGTAGAAACTCGCCCGATTACAACGGTATGTGTATTTTTTCCCTAGGCCATTCGGGTTCAGCTATTGGAGCAGCAGAACTGCGAATAATTTGATGTCTTCTCAACCATTTCTTAGCTTCAAACTCCCGTATCTCGCGAACGGATTGACCTAACCCAAAAATTCCTACTGCATCTGAAAGTAGAAACTCGCCCGATTACAACGGTATGTGTATTTTTTCCCTAGGCCATTCTGGATAAGCGATTGGAGCAGCAGAAGTGCGAAATATTTGTTGCCTTCTTAACCACTTCTTGGCTTCAAACTACCATATCTCGCGAACAGATTGACCTAACCCAAAAATTCCTGCTGTGTCTGAAAGTAGAAACTCGCCCGATTACAACGGCATGTGTATTTTTTCCCGAGGCCATTCTGGTTAAGCGTTTGGGGCAGCAGAATTGCGAAAAATTTGTTGTCTTCTCAACCATTTCTTAGCTTCAAACTCCCATATGTCGCGAACGGATTGACCAAACCCAAAAATTGCTATTGCATGAGAAAGTAGAAACTCGCCCGATTACAACGGTGTGTGTTTTTTCCCCCTAGGCCATTCCGGTTAAGCGACTGGAGCAGCAGAAGTGCAAAAAATTTGTTGTCTTGTCAACCATTTCTTAGCTTCAAAGTCCCATATCTGGCGAACGGATTGAAAAAACACAGAAATTCCTGCTGCGTCTGAAAGTAGAAACTCGTTCGATTACAACGGTATGTGTATTTTTTCCCTGGGCCATTCTGGTTAAGCGTTTGGAGCAGCAGAAGTGCGAAAAATTTTGTGCCTTCTCATTCATTTCTTAGCTTCAAACTCCCATATCTCGCGAACGGACTGACCTAACCCAAAAATTCCTATTGCATCTGAAAGTAGAAACTCGCCCGATTACAACGGTATGTGTATTTTTTCCCTAGGCCATTCTGGTTAAGCGTTTGGAGCAGCAGAATTGCGAAGAATTTGTTGTCTTCTCAACCATTTCTTAGCTTCAAACTCCCGTATCTCGCGAACGGAATGACCTAACACAAAAATTCCTATTCCATCTGAAAGTAGAATCTCGCCTGATTACAACGGTATGTGTATTTTTTCCCTAGGCCAATCTGGTTAAGCGATTGGAGCAGCAGAAGTGCGAAAAATTTGTTGCCTTCTCAACCATTTCTTAGATTCAAGCTCCCATATCTCGCGACCGATTTGACCTAACCTAAAAATTCCGATTGCGTCTGAAAGTAGAAACTCGTCCGGTTACAACGGTATGTGTATTTTTTCCCTAGGCCGTTCTGGTTAAGCGTTTGGAGCAGCAGACGAGCGAAGAATTTGTTATCTTGTCAACCATTTCTTAGATTCAAAGTCCGATATCTCGCGAACGGATTGACCAAACCCAAAAATTCCTACTGCATCTGAAAGTAGAAACTCGCCCGATTACAACGGTATGTGTATTTTTTCCCTAGGCCATTCTGGTTAAGCGATTGGAGCAGCAGAAGTGCGAAATATTTGTTGCCTTCTCAACCACTTCTTGGCTTCAAACTCCCATATCTCGCGAACAGATTGACCTAACCCAAAAATTCCTGCTGTGTCTGAAAGTAGAAACTCGCCCGATTACAACGGTATGTGTATTTTTTCCCGAGGCCATTCTGGTTAAGCGTTTGGGGCAGCAGAATTGCGAAAAATTTGTTGTCTTCTCAACCATTTCTTAGCTTCAAACTCCCATATCTCGCGAACGGATTGACCTAACCCAAAAATTCCTATTGCATCTGAAAGTAGAAACTCGCCCGATTACAACGTTATGTGTATTTTTTCCCTAGGCCATTCTGGTTCAGCGATTGGAGCAGCAGAAGTGCGAAAAATTTGTTACCTTCTCAACCATTTCTTAGCTTCAAACTCCCGTATCTCGCGAACGGATTGACCTAACCCAAAAATTCCTATTGCATCTGAAAGTAGAAACTCGCCCGATTACAACGGTATGTGTATTTTTTCCCTAGGCCATTCTGGTTCAGCGATTGGAGCAGCAGAAGTGCGAAAAATTTGTTACCTTCTCAACCATTTCTTAGCTTCAAACTCCCGTATCTCGCGAACGGATTGACCAAACCCAAAAATTCCTGCAGCGTCTGAAAGTAGAAACTCGCCCGATTACAACGGTATGTGTATTTTTTCCCTAGGCCATTCTGGTTCAGCGATTGGAGCAGCAGAAGTGCGAAAAATTTGTTACCTTCTCAAACATTTCTTAGCTTCAAACTCCCGTATCTCGCGAACGGATTGACCTAACCCAAAAATTCCTGCTGTGTCTGAAAGTAGAAACTCGCCCGATTACAACGGTATGTGTATTTTTTCCCTAGGCCATTCTGGTTAAGCGTTTGGATCAGCAGACGTGCGAAAAATTTGTTATCTTGTCAACCATTTCTTAGATTCAAAGTCCGATATCTCGCGAACGGATTGACCAAACCCAAAAATTCCTGCAGCGTCTGAAAGTAGAAACTCGTTCGATTACAACGGTATGTGTATTTTTTCCCTAGGCCATTCTGGTTAAGCGTTTGGAGCAGCAGAATTGCGAAGAATTTGCTGTCTGCTCAACCATTTCTTAGCTTCAAACTCCCGCATCTCGCGAACGGATTGACCTAACCCAAAAATTCCTATTGCATCTGAAAGTAGAATCTCGCCTGATTACAACGGTATGTGTATTTTTTCCCTAGGCCAATCTGGTTAAGCGATTGGAGCAGCAGAAGTGCGAAAAATTTGTTGCCTTCTCAACCATTTCTTAGATTCAAGCTCCCATATCTCGCGACCGGATTGACCTAACCTAAAAATTCCGATTGCGTCTGAAAGTAGAAACTCGTCCGGTTACAACGGTATGTGTATTTTTTCCCTAGGCCGTTCTGGTTAAGCGTTTGGAGCAGCAGACGTGTGAAGAATTTGTTATCTTGTCAACCATTTCTTAGATTCAAAGTCCGATATCTCGAGAACGGATTGACCTAACCCAAAAATTCCTGCTGTGTCTGAAAGTAGAAACTCGCCCGATTACAACGGTATGTGTATTTTTTCCCTAGGCCATTCTGGTTAAGCGTTTGGATCAGCAGACGTGCGAAAAATTTGTTATCTTGTCAACCATTTCTTAGATTCAAAGTCCGATATCTCGCGAACGGATTGACCAAACCCAAAAATTCCTGCAGCGTCTGAAAGTAGAAACTCGCCCGATTACAACGGTATGTGTATTTTTTCCCTAGGCCATTCTGGTTCAGCTATTGGAGCAGCAGAACTGCGAAAAATTTGGTGCCTTCTCATTCATTTCTTAGCTTCAAACTCCCATATCTCGCGAACGGATTGACCTAACACAAAAATTACTATTGCATCTGAAAGTAGATTCTCGCCCGATTACAACGGTATGTGTATTTTTTCCCTAGGCCATTCTGGTTCAGCGATTGGAGCAGCAGAAGTGCGAAAAATTTGTTACCTTCTCAACCATTTCTTAGCTTCAAACTCCCGTATCTCGCGAACGGATGGACCTAACCCAAAAATTCCTATTGCATCTGAAAGTAGAAACTCGCCCGATTACAACGGTATGTGTATTTTTTCCCGAGGCCATCCTGGTTAAGCGTTTGGGGCAGCAGAATTGCGAAAAATTTGTTGTCTTCTCAACCATTTCTTAGCTTCAAACTCCCATATGTCGCGAACGGATTGACCAAACCCAAAAATTGCTATTGCATGAGAAAGTAGAAACTCGCCCGATTACAACGGTGTGTGTTTTTTCCCCCTAGGCCATTCCGGTTAAGCGACTGGAGCAGCAGAAGTGCAAAAAATTTGTTGTCTTGTCAACCATTTCTTAGCTTCAAAGTCCCATATCTGGCGAACGGATTGAAAAAACACAGAAATTCCTGCTGCGTCTGAAAGTAGAAACTCGTTCGATTACAACGGTATGTGTATTTTTTCCCTAGGCCATTCTGGTTAAGCGTTTGGAGCAGCAGAATTGCGAAAAATTTGGTGCCTTCTCATTCATTTCTTAGCTTCAAACTCCCATATCTCGCGAACGGACTGACCTAACCCAAAAATTCCTATTGCATCTGAAAGTAGAAACTCGCCCGATTACAACGGTATGTGTATTTTTTCCCTAGGCCATTCTGGTTCAGCGATTGGAGCAGCAGAAGTGCGAAAAATTTGTTACCTTCTCAACCATTTCTTAGCTTCAAACTCCCGTATCTCGCGAACGGATGGACCTAACCCAAAAATTCCTATTGCATCTGAAAGTAGAAACTCGCCCGATTACAACGGTATGTGTATTTTTTCCCTAGGCCACTCTGGTTAAGCGATTGGAGCAGCAGAATTGCGAAAAATTTGTTGTCTTCTCAACCATTTCTTAGCTTCAAACTCCCGTATCTCGCGAACGGATTGACCTAACACAAAAATTACTATTGCATCTGAAAGTAGATTCTCGCCCGATTACAACGGTATGTGTATTTTTTCCCTAGGCCATTCTGGTTAAGCGTTTGGATCAGCAGACGTGCGAAAAATTTGTTATCTTGTCAACCATTTCTTAGATTCAAAGTCCGATATCTCGCGAACGGATTGACCTAACCCAAAAATTCCTATTGCATCTGAAAGTAGAAACTCGCCCGATTACAACGGTATGTGTATTTTTTCCCTAGGCCATTCTGGTTCAGCGATTGGAGCAGCAGAAGTGCGAAAAATTTGTTACCTTCTCAACCATTTCTTAGCTTCAAACTCCCGTATCTCGCGAACGGATTGACCTAACCCAAAAATTCCTGCTGTGTCTGAAAGTAGAAACTCGCCCGATTACAACGGTATGTGTATTTTTTCCGTAGGCCATTCTGGTTAAGCGTTTGGATCTGCAGACGTGCGAAAAATTTGTTATCTTGTCAACCATTTCTTAGATTCAAAGTCCGATATCTCGCGAACGGATTGACCAAACCCAAAAAATCCTGCAGCGTCTGAAAGTAGAAACTCGCCCGATTACAACGGTATGTGTATTTTTTCCCTAGGCCATTCTGGTTAAGGGTTTGGAGCAACAGAAGTGCGAATAATTTGTTGCCTTCTCAATCATTTCTTAGCTTCAAACTCCCATATCTCGCGAACGGATTGACCTAACCCAAAAATTCCTATTGCATCTGAAAGTAGAAACTCGCCCGATTACAACGGTATGTGTATTTTTTCCCTAGGCCATTCTGGTTCAGCTATTGGAGCAGCAGAACTGCGAAAAATTTGTTGTCTTCTCAACCATTTCTTAGCTTCAAACTCCCGTATCTCGCGAACGGATTGACCTAACCCAAAAATTCCTACTGCATCTGAAAGTAGAAACTCGCCCGATTACAACGGTATGTGTATTTTTTCCCTAGGCCATTCTGGTTAAGCGATTGGAGCAGCAGAAGTGCGAAATATTTGTTGCCTTCTCAACCACTTCTTGGCTTCAAACTCCCATATCTCGCGAACAGATTGACCTAACCCAAAAATTCCTGCTGTGTCTGAAAGTAGAAACTCGCCCGATTACAACGGTATGTGTATTTTTTCCCGAGGCCATTCTGGTTAAGCGTTTGGGGCAGCAGAATTGCGAAAAATTTGTTGTCTTCTCAACCATTTCTTAGCTTCAAACTCCCATATGTCGCGAACGGATTGACCAAACCCAAAAATTGCTATTGCATGAGAAAGTAGAAACTCGCCCGATTACAACGGTGTGTGTTTTTTCCCCCTAGGCCATTCCGGTTAAGCGACTGGAGCAGCAGAAGTGCAAAAAATTTGTTGTCTTGTCAACCATTTCTTAGCTTCAAAGTCCCATATCTGGCGAACGGATTGAAAAAACACAGAAATTCCTGCTGCGTCTGAAATTAGAAACTCGTTCGATTACAACGGTATGTGTATTTTTTCCCTAGGCCATTCTGGTTAAGCGTTTGGAGCAGCAGAATTGCGAAAAATTTGGTGCCTTCTCATTCATTTCTTAGCTTCAAACTCCCATATCTCGCGAACGGACTGACCTAACCCAAAAATTCCTATTGCATCTGAAAGTAGAAACTCGCCCGATTACAACGTTATGTGTATTTTTTCCCTAGGCCATTCTGGTTCAGCGATTGGAGCAGCAGAAGTGCGAAAAATTTGTTACCTTCTCAACCATTTCTTAGCTTCAAACTCCCGTATCTCGCGAACGGATGGACCTAACCCAAAAATTCCTATTGCATCTGAAAGTAGAAACTCGCCCGATTACAACGGTGTGTGTATTTTTTCCCTAGGCCACTCTGGTTAAGCGATTGGAGCAGCAGAATTGCGAAAAATTTGTTGTCTTCTCAACCATTTCTTAGCTTCAAACTCCCGTATCTCGCGAACGGATTGACCTAACACAAAAATTACTATTGCATCTGAAAGTATATTCTCGCCCGATTACAACGGTATGTGTATTTTTTCCCTAGGCCATTCTGGTTCAGCGATTGGAGCAGCAGAAGTGCGAAAAATTTGTTACCTTCTCAACCATTTCTTAGCTTCAAACTCCCGTATCTCGCGAACGGATTGACCTAACCCAAAAATTCCTGCTGTGTCTGAAAGTAGAAACTCGCCCGATTACAACGGTATGTGTATTTTTTCCGTAGGCCATTCTGGTTAAGCGTTTGGATCTGCAGACGTGCGAAAAATTTGTTATCTTGTCAACCATTTCTTAGATTCAAAGTCCGATATCTCGCGAACGGATTGACCAAACCCAAAAAATCCTGCAGCGTCTGAAAGTAGAAACTCGCCCGATTACAACGGTATGTGTATTTTTTCCCTAGGCCATTCTGGTTAAGGGTTTGGAGCAACAGAAGTGCGAATAATTTGTTGCCTTCTCAATCATTTCTTAGCTTCAAACTCCCATATCTCGCGAACGGATTGACCTAACCCAAAAATTCCTATTGCATCTGAAAGTAGAAACTCGCCCGATTACAACGGTATGTGTATTTTTTCCCTAGGCCATTCGGGTTCTGCTATTGGAGCAGCAGAACTGCGAAAAATTTGATGTCTTCTCAACCATTTCTTAGCTTCAAACTCCCGTATCTCGCGAACGGATTGACCTAACCCAAAAATTCCTACTGCATCTGAAAGTAGAAACTCGCCCGATTACAACGGTATGTGTATTTTTTCCCTAGGCCATTCTGGTTAAGCGATTGGAGCAGCAGAATTGCGAAAAATTTGTTGTCTTCTCAACCATTTCTTAGCTTCAAACTCCCATATGTCGCGAACGGATTGACCAAACCCAAAAATTGCTATTGCATGAGAAAGTAGAAACTCGCCCGATTACAACGGTGTGTGTTTTTTCCCCCTAGGCCATTCCGGTTAAGCGACTGGAGCAGCAGAAGTGCAAAAAATTTGTTGTCTTGTCAACCATTTCTTAGCTTCAAAGTCCCATATCTGGCGAACGGATTGAAAAAACACAGAAATTCCTGCTGCGTCTGAAAGTAGAAACTCGTTCGATTACAACGGTATGTGTATTTTTTCCCTAGGCCATTCTGGTTAAGCGTTTGGAGCAGCAGAAGTGCGAAAAATTTTGTGCCTTCTCATTCATTTCTTAGCTTCAAACTCCCATATCTCGCGAACGGACTGACCTAACCCAAAAATTCCTATTGCATCTGAAAGTAGAAACTCGCCCGATTACAACGGTATGTGTATTTTTTCCCTAGGCCATTCTGGTTAAGCGTTTGGAGCAGCAGAATTGCGAAGAATTTGTTGTCTTCTCAACCATTTCTTAGCTTCAAACTCCCGTATCTCGCGAACGGAATGACCTAACCCAAAAATTCCTATTCCATCTGAAAGTAGAATCTCGCCTGATTACAACGGTATGTGTATTTTTTCCCTAGGCCAATCTGGTTAAGCGATTGGAGCAGCAGAAGTGCGAAAAATTTGTTGCCTTCTCAACCATTTCTTAGATTCAAGCTCCCATATCTCGCGACCGGATTGACCTAACCTAAAAATTCCGATTGCGTCTGAAAGTAGAAACTCGTCCGGTTACAACGGTATGTGTATTTTTTCCCTAGGCCGTTCTGGTTAAGCGTTTGGAGCAGCAGACGAGCGAAGAATTTGTTATCTTGTCAACCATTTCTTAGATTCAAAGTCCGATATCTCGCGAACGGATTGACCAAACCCAAAAATTCCTACTGCATCTGAAAGTAGAAACTCGCCCGATTACAACGGTATGTGTATTTTTTCCCTAGGCCATTCTGGTTAAGCGATTGGAGCAGCAGAAGTGCGAAATATTTGTTGCCTTCTCAACCACTTCTTGGCTTCAAACTCCCATATCTCGCGAACAGATTGACCTAACCCAAAAATTCCTGCTGTGTCTGAAAGTAGAAACTCGCCCGATTACAACGGTATGTGTATTTTTTCCCGAGGCCATTCTGGTTAAGCGTTTGGGGCAGCAGAATTGCGAAAAATTTGTTGTCTTCTCAACCATTTCTTAGCTTCAAACTCCCATATGTCGCGAACGGATTGACCAAACCCAAAAATTGCTATTGCATGAGAAAGTAGAAACTCGCCCGATTACAACGGTGTGTGTTTTTTCCCCCTAGGCCATTCCGGTTAAGCGACTGGAGCAGCAGAAGTGCAAAAAATTTGTTGTCTTGTCAACCATTTCTTAGCTTCAAAGTCCCATATCTGGCGAACGGATTGAAAAAACACAGAAATTCCTGCTGCGTCTGAAAGTAGAAACTCGTTCGATTACAACGGTATGTGTATTTTTTCCCTAGGCCATTCTGGTTAAGCGTTTGGAGCAGCAGAATTGCGAAAAATTTGGTGCCTTCTCATTCATTTCTTAGCTTCAAACTCCCATATCTCGCGAACGGACTGACCTAACCCAAAAATTCCTATTGCATCTGAAAGTAGAAACTCGCCCGATTACAACGGTATGTGTATTTTTTCCCTAGGCCATTCTGGTTAAGCGTTTGGAGCAGCAGAATTGCGAAGAATTTGTTGTCTTCTCAACCATTTCTTAGCTTCAAACTCCCGTATCTCGCGAACGGATTGACCTAACCCAAAAATTCCTATTCCATCTGAAAGTAGAATCTCGCCTGATTACAACGGTATGTGTATTTTTTCCCTAGGCCGTTCTGGTTAAGCGTTTGGAGCAGCAGACGTGCGAAGAATTTGTTATCTTGTCAACCATTTCTTAGATTCAAAGTCCGATATCTCGCGAACGGATTGACCAAACCCAAAAATTCCTGCAGCGTCTGAAAGTAGAAACTCGCCCGATTACAACGGTATGTGTATTTTTCCCTAGGCCATTCTGGTTAAGGGTTTGGAGCAACAGAAGTGCGAAAAATTTGTTGCCTTCTCAATCATTTCTTAGCTTCAAACTCCCATATCTCGCGAACGGATTGACCTAACCCAAAAATTCCTATTGCATCTGAAAGTAGAAACTCGCCCGATTACAACGGTATGTGTATTTTTTCCCTAGGCCATTCTAGTTCAGCGATTGGAGCAGCAGAATTGCGAAAAATTTGTTACCTTCTCAACCATTTCTTAGCTTCAAACTCCCGTATCTCGCGAACGGATTGACCTAACCCAAAAATTCCTATTGCATCTGAAAGTAGAAACTCGCCCGATTACAACGGTATGTGTATTTTTTCCCTAGGCCACTCTGGTTAAGCGATTGGAGCAGCAGAATTGCGAAAAATTTGTTGTCTTCTCAACCATTTCTTAGCTTCAAACTCCCGTATCTCGCGAACGGATTGACCTAACACAAAAATTACTATTGCATCTGAAAGTAGATTCTCGCCCGATTACAACGGTATGTGTATTTTTTCCCTAGGCCAATCTGGTTAAGCGATTGGAGCAGCAGAAGTGCGAAAAATTTGTTGCCTTCTCAACCATTTCTTAGATTCAAGCTCCCATATCTCGCGAACGGATTGACCAAACCCAAAAATTGCTTTTGCATGAGAAAGTAGAAACTCGCCCGATTACAACGGTGTGTGTTTTTTCCCCCTAGGCCATTCCGGTTAAGCGACTGGAGCAGCAGAAGTGCAAAAAATTTGTTGTCTTGTCAACCATTTCTTAGCTTCAAAGTCCCATATCTGGCGAACGGATTGAAAAAACACAGAAATTCCTGCTGCGTCTGAAAGTAGAAACTCGTTCGATTACAACGGTATGTGTATTTTTCCCTAGGTCATTCGGGTTCAGCTATTGGAGCAGCAGAACTGCGAAAAATTTGATGTCTTCTCAACCATTTCTTAGCTTCAAACTCCCGTATCTCGCGAACGGATTGACCTAACCCAAAAATTCCTACTGCATCTGAAAGTAGAAACTCGCCCGATTACAACGGTATGTGTATTTTTTCCCTAGGCCATTCTGGTTAAGCGATTGGAGCAGCAGAAGTGCGAAATATTTGTTGCCTTCTCAACCACTTCTTGGCTTCAAACTCCCATATCTCGCGAACAGATTGACCTAACCCAAAAATTCCTGCTGTGTCTGAAAGTAGAAACTCGCCCGATTACAACGGTATGTGTATTTTTTCCCGAGGCCATTCTGGTTAAGCGTTTGGGGCAGCAGAATTGCGAAAAATTTGTTGTCTTCTCAACCATTTCTTAGCTTCAAACTCCCATATGTCGCGAACGGATTGACCAAACCCAAAAATTGCTATTGCATGAGAAAGTAGAAACTCGCCCGATTACAACGGTGTGTGTTTTTTCCCCCTAGGCCATTCCGGTTAAGCGACTGGAGCAGCAGAAGTGCAAAAAATTTGTTGTCTTGTCAACCATTTCTTAGCTTCAAAGTCCCATATCTGGCGAACGGATTGAAAAAACACAGAAATTCCTGCTGCGTCTGAAAGTAGAAACTCGTTCGATTACAACGGTATGTGTATTTTTTCCCTAGGCCATTCTGGTTAAGCGTTTGGAGCAGCAGAATTGCGAAAAATTTGGTGCCTTCTCATTCATTTCTTAGCTTCAAACTCCCATATCTCGCGAACGGACTGACCTAACCCAAAAATTCCTATTGCATCTGAAAGTAGAAACTCGCCCGATTACAACGGTATGTGTATTTTTTCCCTAGGCCATTCTGGTTAAGCGTTTGGAGCAGCAGAATTGCGAAGAATTTGTTGTCTTCTCAACCATTTCTTAGCTTCAAACTCCCGTATCTCGCGAACGGATTGACCTAACCCAAAAATTCCTATTCCATCTGAAAGTAGAATCTCGCCTGATTACAACGGTATGTGTATTTTTTCCCTAGGCCACTCTGGTTAAGCGATTGGAGCAGCAGAATTGCGAAAAATTTGTTGTCTTCTCAACCATTTCTTAGCTTCAAACTCCCGTATCTCGCGAACGGATTGACCTAACACAAAAATTCCTATTGCATCTGAAAGTAGATTCTCGCCCGATTACAACGGTATGTGTATTTTTTCCCTAGGCCATTCTGGTTAAGCGTTTGGAGCAGCAGAATTGCGAAGAATTTGTTGTCTTCTCAACTATTTCTTAGCTTCAAACTACCATATCTCGCGAACGGATTGACAGAACCCAAAAATTTCTGCTGTGTGAAAATAGAAACTCGCCCGATTACAACGGCATGTATTTTTTTCCCTAGGCCAATCTGGTTAAGCGATTGGAGCAGCAGAAGTGCGAAAAATTTGTTGCCTGCTCAACCATTTCTTAGCTTCAAACTCCCATATCTCGCGAACAGATTGACCTAACTCTAAAATTCCTATTGCATCTGAAAGTAGAAACTCGCCCGATTAGAACGGTATGTGTATTTTTCCCCTAGGCCCTTCTGGTTAAGCGTTTGGGGCAGCAGAAGTGCGAAAAATTTGTTACCTTCTCAACCATTTCTTACCTTCAAACTCCCGTATCTCGCGAACGGATTGACCTAACCCAAAAATTCCTATTGCGTCTGAAAGTAGAAATTCATCCTCTTACAACGGTATGTGTATTTTTTCCCTAGGCCAATCTGGTTAAGCGATTGGAGCAGCAGAAGTGCGAAAAATTTGTTGCCTTCTCAACCATTTCTTAGATTCAAGCTCCCATATCTCGCGACCGGATTGACCTAACCTAAAAATTCCGATTGCGTCTGAAAGTAGAAACTCTTCCGGTTACAACGGTATGTGTATTTTTTCCCTAGGCCGTTCTGGTTAAGCGTTTGGAGCAGCAGACGTGCGAAGAATTTGTTATCTTGTCAACCATTTCTTAGATTCAACGTCCGATATCTCGCGAACGGATTGACCAAACCCAAAAATTCCTGCATCGTCTGAAAGTAGAAACTCGCCCGATTACAACGGTATGTGTATTTTTGCCTAGGCCATTCTGGTTAAGGGTTTGGAGCAACAGAAGTGCGAAAAATTTGTTGCCTTCTCAATCATTTCTTAGCTTCAAACTCCCATATCTCGCGAACGGATTGACCTAACCCAAAAATTCCTATTGCATCTGAAAGTAGAAACTCGCCCGATTACAACGGTATGTGTATTTTTTCCCTAGGCTATTCTGGTTAAGCGTTTGGAGCAGCAGAATTGCGAAGAATTTGTTGTCTTCTCAACTATTTCTTAGCTTCAAACTACCATATCTCGCGAACGGATTGACAGAACCCAAAAATTTCTGCTGTGTGTGAAAATAGAAACTCGCCCGAATACAACGGCATGCGTTTTTTTCCCTAGGCCAATCTGGTTAAGCGATTGGAGCAGCAGAAGTGCGAAGAATTTGTTGCCTGCTCAACCATTTCTTAGCTTCAAACTCCCATATCTCGCGAACAGATTGACCTAACTCTAAAATTCCTATTGCATCTGAAAGTAGAAACTCGCCCGATTAGAACGGTATGTGTATTTTTCCCCTAGGCCCTTCTGGTTAAGCGTTTGGGGCAGCAGAAGTGCGAAAAATTTGTTACCTTCTCAACCATTTCTTACCTTCAAACTCCCGTATCTCGCGAACGGATTGACCTAACCCAAAAATTCCTATTGCGTCTGAAAGTAGAAATTCATCCTCTTACAACGGTATGTGTATTTTTTCCCTAGGCCATTCTGGTTAAGCGTTTGGAGCAGCAGAAGTGCGTAATATTTGTTGCCTTCTCAACCATTTCTTAGCTTCAAACTCCCGTATCTCGCGAACGGATTGACCTGACCCAAAAATTCCTATTGCATCTGAAAGTAGAAACTCGTCCGATTACAACGGTATGTGTATTTTTTCCCTAGGCCAATCTGGTTAAGCGATTGGAGCAGCAGAAGTGCGAAAAATTTGTTGCCTTCTCAACCATTTCTTAGATTCAAGCTCCCATATCTCGCGACCGGATTGACCTAACCTAAAAATTCCGATTGCGTCTGAAAGTAGAAACTCTTCCGGTTACAACGGTATGTGTATTTTTTCCCTAGGCCGTTCTGGTTAAGCGTTTGGAGCAGCAGAAGTGCGAAAAATTTGTTGCCTTCTCAACCATTTCTTGGCTTCAAACTCCCATATCTCGCGAACAGATTGACCTAACCCTAAATTTCCTATTGCATCTGAAAGTAGAAACTCGCCCGATTAGAACGGTATGTGTATTTTTACCCTAGGCCATTCTGGTTAAGCGTTTGGAGCAGCAGACGTGCGAAAAATTTGTTATCTTGTCAACCATTTCTTAGATTCAAAGTCCGATATCTCGCGAACGGGTTGACCAAACCCAAAAATTCCTGCAGCGTCTGAAAGTAGAAACTCGCCCGATTACAATGGTATGTGTTTTTTTTCCCTAGGCCATTCTGGTTAAGGGTTTGGAGCAACAGAAGTGCGAAAAATTTGTTGCCTTCTCAATCATTTCTTAGCTTCAAACTCCCATATCTCGCGAACGGATTGACCTAACCCAAAAATTCCTATTGCATCGGAAAGTAGAAACTCGCCCGATTACAACGGTATGTGTATTTTTTCCCTAGGCCATTCTGGTTCAGCGATTGGAGCAGCAGAAGTGCGAAAAATTTGTTACCTTCTCAACCATTTCTTAGCTTCAAACTCCCGTATCTCGCGAACGGATTGACCTAACCCAAAAATTCCTCCTGCGTCTGAAAGTAGAAACTCGCCCGATTACAACGGTATGTGTATTTTTTCCCTAGGCCATTCTTGTTAAGCGTTTGGAGCAGCAGAATTGCGAAAAATTTGTTGTCTTCGCAACCATTTCTTAGCTTCAAACTCCCATATGTCGCGAACGGATTGACACAACCCAAGAATTCCTATTGCATCTGAAAGTAGAATCTCGCCCGATTACAACGGTATGTGTATTTTTCCCATAGGACATTCTGGTTAAACGATTGGAGCAGCAGAAATGCGAAAAATTTGTAGTCTTCTCAACTATTTCTTAACTTCAAAGTCCCATATCTCGCGAACGGATAGACCAAACCCAGAAATTCCTGCTGCGTCTGAAAGTAGAAACTCGCCCGATTACGACGGTATGTGTATTTTTTCCCTAGGCCTATCTGGTTAAGCGACTGGAGCAGCAGAATTGCGAAAAATTTGTTGCCTTGTCAACCATTTCTTAGCTTCAAACTCCCATATCTCGCGAACAGATTGACCTAACCCTAAAATTCCTATTGCATCTGAAAGTAGAAACTCGCCCGATTAGAACGGTATGTGTATTTTGTACCTAGGCCATTCTGGTTCAGCGATTGGAGCAGCAGAAGTGCGAAAAATTTGTTACCTTCTCAACCATTTCTTACCTTCAAACTCCCGTATCTCGCGAACGGATTGACCTAACCCAAAAATTCCTATTGCGTCTGAAAGTAGAAACGCATCCTCTTACAACGGTATGTGTATTTTTTCCCTAGGCCATTCTGGTTAAGCGATTGGAGCAGCAGAATTGCGAAAAATTTGTTGTCTTCTCAACCATTTCTTAGCTTCAAACTCCCGTATCTCGCGAACGGATTGACCTAACACAAAAATTACTATTGCATCTGAAAGTAGATTCTCGCCCGATTACAACGGTATGTGTATTTTTTCCCTAGGCCAATCTGGTTAAGCGATTGGAGCAGCAGAAGTGCGAAAAATTTGTTGCCTTCTCAACCATTTCTTAGATTCAAGCTCCCATATCTCGCGAACGGATTGACCAAACCCAAAAATTGCTTTTGCATGAGAAAGTAGAAACTCGCCCGATTACAACGGTGTGTGTTTTTTCCCCCTAGGCCATTCCGGTTAAGCGACTGGAGCAGCAGAAGTGCAAAAAATTTGTTGTCTTGTCAACCATTTCTTAGCTTCAAAGTCCCATATCTGGCGAACGGATTGAAAAAACACAGAAATTCCTGCTGCGTCTGAAAGTAGAAACTCGTTCGATTACAACGGTATGTGTATTTTTCCCTAGGCCATTCGGGTTCAGCTATTGGAGCAGCAGAACTGCGAAAAATTTGATGTCTTCTCAACCATTTCTCAGCTTCAAACTCCCGTATCTCGCGAACGGATTGACCTAACCCAAAAATTCCTACTGCATCTGAAAGTAGAAACTCGCCCGATTACAACGGTATGTGTATTTTTTCCCTAGGCCATTCTGGTTAAGCGATTGGAGCAGCAGAAGTGCGAAATATTTGTTGCCTTCTCAACCACTTCTTGGCTTCAAACTCCCATATCTCGCGAACAGATTGACCTAACCCAAAAATTCCTGCTGTGTCTGAAAGTAGAAACTCGCCCGATTACAACGGTATGTGTATTTTTTCCCGAGGCCATTCTGGTTAAGCGTTTGGGGCAGCAGAATTGCGAAAAATTTGTTGTCTTCTCAACCATTTCTTAGCTTCAAACTCCCATATGTCGCGAACGGATTGACCAAACCCAAAAATTGCTATTGCATGAGAAAGTAGAAACTCGCCCGATTACAACGGTGTGTGTTTTTTCCCCCTAGGCCATTCCGGTTAAGCGACTGGAGCAGCAGAAGTGCAAAAAATTTGTTGTCTTGTCAACCATTTCTTAGCTTCAAAGTCCCATATCTGGCGAACGGATTGAAAAAACACAGAAATTCCTGCTGCGTCTGAAAGTAGAAACTCGTTCGATTACAACGGTATGTGTATTTTTTCCCTAGGCCATTCTGGTTAAGCGTTTGGAGCAGCAGAATTGCGAAAAATTTGGTGCCTTCTCATTCATTTCTTAGCTTCAAACTCCCATATCTCGCGAACGGACTGACCTAACCCAAAAATTCCTATTGCATCTGAAAGTAGAAACTCGCCCGATTACAACGGTATGTGTATTTTTTCCCTAGGCCATTCTGGTTAAGCGTTTGGAGCAGCAGAATTGCGAAGAATTTGTTGTCTTCTCAACCATTTCTTAGCTTCAAACTCCCATATCTCGCGAACGGATTGACCTAACCCAAAAATTCCTATTGCTTCTGAAAGTAGAAACTCGCCCGATTACAACGGTATTTGTATTTTTTCCCTAGGCCATTCTGGTTCAGCGATTGGAGCAGCAGAAGTGCGAAAAATTTGTTACCTTCTCAACCATTTCTTAGCTTCAAACTCCCGTATCTCGCGAACGGATTGACCTAACCCAAAAAATCCTATTGCATCTGAAAGTAGAAACTCGCCCGATTACAACGGTATGTGTATTTTTTCCCTAGGCCACTCTGGTTAAGCGATTGGAGCAGCAGAATTGCGAAAAATTTGTTGTCTTCTCAACCATTTCTTAGCTTCAAACTCCCGTATCTCGCGAACGGATAGACCTAACACAAAAATTCCTATTGCATCTGAAAGTAGATTCTCGCCCGATTACAACGGTATGTGTATTTTTTCCCTAGGCCATTCTGGTTAAGCGTTTGGAGCAGCAGAATTGCGAAGAATTTGTTGTCTTCTCAACTATTTCTTAGCTTCAAACTACCATATCTCGCGAACGGATTGACAGAACCCAAAAATTTCTGCTGTGTGTGAAAATAGAAACTCGCCCGATTACAACGGCATGTGTTTTTTTCCCTAGGCCAATCTGGTTAAGCGATTGGAGCAGCAGAAGTGCGAAAAATTTGTTGCCTGCTCAACCATTTCTTAGCTTCAAACTCCCATATCTCGCGAACAGATTGACCTAACTCTAAAATTCCTATTGCATCTGAAAGTAGAAACTCGCCCGATTAGAACGGTATGTGTATTTTTCCCCTAGGCCCTTCTGGTTAAGCGTTTGGGGCAGCAGAAGTGCGAAAAATTTGTTACCTTCTCAACCATTTCTTACCTTCAAACTCCCGTATCTCGCGAACGGATTGACCTAACCCAAAAATTCCTATTGCGTCTGAAAGTAGAAATTCATCCTCTTACAACGGTATGTGTATTTTTTCCCTAGGCCAATCTGGTTAAGCGATTGGAGCAGCAGAAGTGCGAAAAATTTGTTGCCTTCTCAACCATTTCTTAGATTCAAGCTCCCATATCTCGCGACCGGATTGACCTAACCTAAAAATTCCGATTGCGTCTGAAAGTAGAAACTCTTCCGGTTACAACGGTATGTGTATTTTTTCCCTAGGCCGTTCTGGTTAAGCGTTTGGAGCAGCAGACGTGCGAAGAATTTGTTATCTTGTCAACCATTTCTTAGATTCAACGTCCGATATCTCGCGAACGGATTGACCAAACCCAAAAATTCCTGCAGCGTCTGAAAGTAGAAACTCGCCCGATTACAACGGTATGTGTATTTTTGCCTAGGCCATTCTGGTTAAGGGTTTGGAGCAACAGAAGTGCGAAAAATTTGTTGCCTTCTCAATCATTTCTTAGCTTCAAACTCCCATATCTCGCGAACGGATTGACCTAACCCAAAAATTCCTATTGCATCTGAAAGTAGAAACTCGCCCGATTACAACGGTATGTGTATTTTTTCCCTAGGCCATTCTGGTTAAGCGTTTGGAGCAGCAGAATTGCGAAGAATTTGTTGTCTTCTCAACTATTTCTTAGCTTCAAACTACCATATCTCGCGAACGGATTGACAGAACCCAAAAATTTCTGCTGTGTGTGAAAATAGAAACTCGCCCGAATACAACGGCATGTGTTTTTTTCCCTAGGCCAATCTGGTTAAGCGATTGGAGCAGCAGAAGTGCGAAGAATTTGTTGCCTGCTCAACCATTTCTTAGCTTCAAACTCCCATATCTCGCGAACAGATTGACCTAACTCTAAAATTCCTATTGCATCTGAAAGTAGAAACTCGCCCGATTAGAACGGTATGTGTATTTTTCCCCTAGGCCCTTCTGGTTAAGCGTTTGGGGCAGCAGAAGTGCGAAAAATTTGTTACCTTCTCAACCATTTCTTACCTTCAAACTCCCGTATCTCGCGAACGGATTGACCTAACCCAAAAATTCCTATTGCGTCTGAAAGTAGAAATTCATCCTCTTACAACGGTATGTGTATTTTTTCCCTAGGCCAATCTGGTTAAGCGATTGGAGCAGCAGAAGTGCGAAAAATTTGTTGCCTTCTCAACCATTTCTTAGATTCAAGCTCCCATATCTCGCGACCGGATTGACCTAACCTAAAAATTCCGATTGCGTCTGAAAGTAGAAACTCTTCCGGTTACAACGGTATGTGTATTTTTTCCCTAGGCCGTTCTGGTTAAGCGTTTGGAGCAGCAGACGTGCGAAGAATTTGTTATCTTGTCAACCATTTCTTAGATTCAACGTCCGATATCTCGCGAACGGATTGACCAAACCCAAAAATTCCTGCAGCGTCTGAAAGTAGAAACTCGCCCGATTACAACGGTATGTGTATTTTTGCCTAGGCCATTCTGGTTAAGGGTTTGGAGCAACAGAAGTGCGAAAAATTTGTTGCCTTCTCAATCATTTCTTAGCTTCAAACTCCCATATCTCGCGAACGGATTGACCTAACCCAAAAATTCCTATTGCATCTGAAAGTAGAAACTCGCCCGATTACAACGGTATGTGTATTTTTTCCCTAGGCCAATCTGGTTAAGCGATTGGAGCAGCAGAAGTGCGAAGAATTTGTTGCCTGCTCAACCATTTCTTAGCTTCAAACTCCCATATCTCGCGAACAGATTGACCTAACTCTAAAATTCCTATTGCATCTGAAAGTAGAAACTCGCCCGATTAGAACGGTATGTGTATTTTTCCCCTAGGCCCTTCTGGTTAAGCGTTTGGGGCAGCAGAAGTGCGAAAAATTTGTTACCTTCTCAACCATTTCTTACCTTCAAACTCCCGTATCTCGCGAACGGATTGACCTAACCCAAAAATTCCTATTGCGTCTGAAAGTAGAAATTCATCCTCTTACAACGGTATGTGTATTTTTTCCCTAGGCCATTCTGGTTAAGCGTTTGGAGCAGCAGAAGTGCGTAATATTTGTTGCCTTCTCAACCATTTCTTAGCTTCAAACTCCCGTATCTCGCGAACGGATTGACCTGACCCAAAAATTCCTATTGCATCTGAAAGTAGAAACTCGTCCGATTACAACGGTATGTGTATTTTTTCCCTAGGCCAATCTGGTTAAGCGATTGGAGCAGCAGAAGTGCGAAAAATTTGTTGCCTTCTCAACCATTTCTTAGATTCAAGCTCCCATATCTCGCGACCGGATTGACCTAACCTAAAAATTCCGATTGCGTCTGAAAGTAGAAACTCTTCCGGTTACAACGGTATGTGTATTTTTTCCCTAGGCCGTTCTGGTTAAGCGTTTGGAGCAGCAGAAGTGCGAAAAATTTGTTGCCTTCTCAACCATTTCTTGGCTTCAAACTCCCATATCTCGCGAACAGATTGACCTAACCCTAAATTTCCTATTGCATCTGAAAGTAGAAACTCGCCCGATTAGAACGGTATGTGTATTTTTACCCTAGGCCATTCTGGTTAAGCGTTTGGAGCAGCAGACGTGCGAAAAATTTGTTATCTTGTCAACCATTTCTTAGATTCAAAGTCCGATATCTCGCGAACGGGTTGACCAAACCCAAAAATTCCTGCAGCGTCTGAAAGTAGAAACTCGCCCGATTACAATGGTATGTGTTTTTTTTCCCTAGGCCATTCTGGTTAAGGGTTTGGAGCAACAGAAGTGCGAAAAATTTGTTGCCTTCTCAATCATTTCTTAGCTTCAAACTCCCATATCTCGCGAACGGATTGACCTAACCCAAAAATTCCTCCTGCGTCTGAAAGTAGAAACTCGCCCGATTACAACGGTATGTGTATTTTTTCCCTAGGCCATTCTTGTTAAGCGTTTGGAGCAGCAGAATTGCGAAAAATTTGTTGTCTTCGCAACCATTTCTTAGTTTCAAACTCCCATATGTCGCGAACGGATTGACACAACCCAAGAATTCCTATTGCATCTGAAAGTAGAATCTCGCCCGATTACAACGGTATGTGTATTTTTCCCATAGGACATTCTGGTTAAACGATTGGAGCAGCAGAAATGCGAAAAATTTGTAGTCTTCTCAACTATTTCTTAACTTCAAAGTCCCATATCTCGCGAACGGATAGACCAAACCCAGAAATTCCTGCTGCGTCTGAAAGTAGAAACTCGCCCGATTACGACGGTATGTGTATTTTTTCCCTAGGCCTATCTGGTTAAGCGACTGGAGCAGCAGAATTGCGAAAAATTTGTTGCCTTGTCAACCATTTCTTAGCTTCAAACTCCCATATCTCGCGAACAGATTGACCTAACCCTAAAATTCCTATTGCATCTGAAAGTAGAAACTCGCCCGATTAGAACGGTATGTGTATTTTGTACCTAGGCCATTCTGGTTCAGCGATTGGAGCAGCAGAAGTGCGAAAAATTTGTTACCTTCTCAACCATTTCTTACCTTCAAACTCCCGTATCTCGCGAACGGATTGACCTAACCCAAAAATTCCTATTGCGTCTGAAAGTAGAAACTCATCCTCTTACAACGGTATGTGTATTTTTTCCCTAGGCCATTCTGGTTAAGCGTTTGGAGCAGCAGAAGTGCGAAATATTTGTTGCCTTCTCAACCATTTCTTAGCTTCAAACTCCCGTATCGCGCGAACGGATTGACCTAACCCAAAAATTCCTATTGCATCTGAAAGTAGAAACTCGCCCGATTACAACGGTATGTGTATTTTGTCCCTAGGCCATTCTGGTTCAGCGATTGGAGCAGCAGAAGTTCGAAAAATTTGTTACCTTCTCAACCATTTCTTAGCTTCAAACTCCCGTATCTCGCGAACGGATTGACCTAACCCAAAAATTCCTATTGCATCTGAAAGTAGAAACTCGCCCGATTACAACGGTATGTGTATTTTTTCCCTAGGCCACTCTGGTTAAGCGATTGGAGCAGCAGAATTGCGAAAAATTTGTTGTCTTCTCAACCATTTCTTAGCTTCAAACTCCCGTATCTCGCGAACGGATTGACCTAACACAAAAATTCCAATTGCATCTGAAAGTAGAATCTCGCCCGATTACAACGGTATGCGTATTTTTTCCCTAGGCCATTCTGGTTAAGCGTTTGGAGCAGCAGAATTGCGAAGAATTTGTTGTCTTCTCAACTATTTCTTAGCTTCAAACTACCATATCTCGCGAACGGATTGACAGAAACCAAAAATTTCTGCTGTGTGTGAAAATAGAAACTCGCCCGATTACAACGGCATGTGTTTTTCTCCCTAGGCCAATCTGGTTAAGCGATTGGAACAGCAGAAGTGCGAAAAATTTGTTACCTTCTCAACCATTTCTTAGCTTCAAACTCCCGTATCTCGCGAACGGATTGACCTAACCCGAAAATTCCTGCTGTGTCTGAAAGTAGAAACTCGCCCGATTACAACGGTATGTGTATTTTTTCCGCAGGCCATTCTGGTTAAGCGTTTGGATCAGCAGACGTGCGAAGAATTTGTTATCTTGTCAACCATTTCTTAGATTCAAAGTCCGATATCTCGCGAACGGATTGACCAAACCCAAAAATTCCTGCAGCGTCCGAAAGTAGAAACTCGCCCGATTACAACGGTATGTGTATTTTTCCCTAGGCCATTCTGGTTAAGGGTTTGGAGCAACAGAAGTGCGAAAAATTTGTTGCCTTCTCAATCATTTCTTAGCTTCAAACTCCCATATCTCGCGAACGGATTGACCTAACCCAAAAATTCCTATTGCATCTGAAAGTAGAAACTCGCCCGATTACAACGGTATGTGTATTTTTTCCCTAGGCCATTCTGGTTCAGCGATTGGAGCAGCAGAAGTGCGAAAAATTTGTTACCTTCTCAACCATTTCTTAGCTTCAAACTCCCGTATCTCGCGAACGGATGGACCTAACCCAAAAATTCCTATTGCATCTGAAAGTAGAAACTCGCCCGATTACAACGGTATGTGTATTTTTTCCCTAGGCCACACTGGTTAAGCGATTGGAGCAGCAGAATTGCGAAAAATTTGTTGTCTTCTCAACCATTTCTTAGCTTCAAACTCCCGTATCTCGCGAACGGATTGACCTAACACAAAAATTACTATTGCATCTGAAAGTAGATTCTCGCCTGATTACAACGGTATGTGTATTTTTTCCCTAGGCCAATCTGGTTAAGCGATTGGAGCAGCAGAAGTGCGAAAAATTTGTTGCCTTCTCAACCATTTCTTAGATTCAAGCTCCCATATCTCGCGACCGGATTGACCTAACCTAAAAATTCCGATTGCGTCTGAAAGTAGAAACTCGTCCGGTTACAACGGTATGTGTATTTTTTCCCTAGGCCGTTCTGGTTAAGCGTTTGGAGCAGCAGACGTGCGAAGAATTTGTTATCTTGTCAACCATTTCTTAGATTCAAAGTCCGATATCTCGCGAACGGATTGACCAAACCCAAAAATTCCTGCAGCGTCTGGAAGTAGAAACTCGCCCGATTACAACGAAATGTGTATTTTTCCCTAGGCCATTCTGGTTAAGGGTTTGGAGCAACAGAAGTGCGAAAAATTTGTTGCCTTCTCAATCATTTCTTAGCTTCAAACTCCCATATCTCGCGAACGGATTGACCTAACCCAAAAATTCCTATTGCTTCTGAAAGTAGAAACTCGCCCGATTACAACGGTATTTGTATTTTTTCCCTAGGCCATTCTGGTTCAGCGATTGGAGCAGCAGAAGTGCGAAAAATTTGTTACCTTCTCAACCATTTCTTAGCTTCAAACTCCCGTATCTCGCGAACGGATTGACCTAACCCAAAAATTCCTATTGCATCTGAAAGTAGAAACTCGCCCGATTACAACGGTATGTGTATTTTTTCCCTAGGCCACTCTGGTTAAGCGATTGGAGCAGCAGAATTGCGAAAAATTTGTTGTCTTCTCAACCATTTCTTAGCTTCAAACTCCCGTATCTCGCGAACGGATTGACCTAACACAAAAATTCCTATTGCATCTGAAAGTAGATTCTCGCCCGATTACAACGGTATGTGTATTTTTTCCCTAGGCCATTCTGGTTAAGCGTTTGGAGCAGCAGAATTGCGAAGAATTTGTTGTCTTCTCAACTATTTCTTAGCTTCAAACTACCATATCTCGCGAACGGATTGACAGAACCCAAAAATTTCTGCTGTGTGTGAAAATAGAAACTCGCCCGATTACAACGGCATGTGTTTTTTTCCCTAGGCCAATCTGGTTAAGCGATTGGAGCAGCAGAAGTGCGAAAAATTTGTTGCCTGCTCAACCATTTCTTAGCTTCAAACTCCCATATCTCGCGAACAGATTGACCTAACTCTAAAATTCCTATTGCATCTGAAAGTAGAAACTCGCCCGATTAGAACGGTATGTGTATTTTTCCCCTAGGCCCTTCTGGTTAAGCGTTTGGGGCAGCAGAAGTGCGAAAAATTTGTTACCTTCTCAACCATTTCTTACCTTCAAACTCCCGTATCTCGCGAACGGATTGACCTAACCCAAAAATTCCTATTGCGTCTGAAAGTAGAAATTCATCCTCTTACAACGGTATGTGTATTTTTTCCCTAGGCCAATCTGGTTAAGCGATTGGAGCAGCAGAAGTGCGAAAAATTTGTTGCCTTCTCAACCATTTCTTAGATTCAAGCTCCCATATCTCGCGACCGGATTGACCTAACCTAAAAATTCCGATTGCGTCTGAAAGTAGAAATTCTTCCGGTTACAACGGTATGTGTATTTTTTCCCTAGGCCGTTCTGGTTAAGCGTTTGGAGCAGCAGACGTGCGAAGAATTTGTTATCTTGTCAACCATTTCTTAGATTCAAAGTCCGATATCTCGCGAACGGATTGACCAAACCCAAAAATTCCTATTGCATCTGAAAGTAGAAAGTCGCCCGATTACAACGGTATGTGTATTTTTTCCCTAGGCCAATCTGGTTAAGCGATTGGAGCAGCAGAAGTGCGAAAAATTTGTTGCCTTCTCAACCATTTCTTAGATTCAAGCTCCCATATCTCGCGACCGGATTGACCTAACCTAAAAATTCCGATTGTGTCTGAAAGTAGAAACTCTTCCGGTTACAACGGTATGTGTATTTTTTCCCTAGGCCGTTCTGGTTAAGCGTTTGGAGCAGCAGAAGTGCGAAAAATTTGTTGCCTTCTCAACCATTTCTTGGCTTCAAACTCCCATATCTCGCGAACAGATTGACCTAACCCTAAATTTCCTATTGCATCTGAAAGTAGAAACTCGCCCGATTAGAACGGTATGTGTATTTTTACCCTAGGCCATTCTGGTTAAGCGTTTGGAGCAGCAGACGTGCGAAAAATTTGTTATCTTGTCAACCATTTCTTAGATTCAAAGTCCGATATCTCGCGAACGGGTTGACCAAACCCAAAAATTCCTGCAGCGTCTGAAAGTAGAAACTCGCCCAATTACAATGGTATGTGTTTTTTTTCCCTAGGCCATTCTGGTTAAGGGTTTGGAGCAACAGAAGTGCGAAAAATTTGTTGCCTTCTCAATCATTTCTTAGCTTCAAACTCCCATATCTCGCGAACGGATTGACCTAACCCAAAAATTCCTATTGCATCGGAAAGTAGAAACTCGCCCTATTACAACGGTATGTGTATTTTTTCCCTAGGCCATTCTGGTTCAGCGATTGGAGCAGCAGAAGTGCGAAAAATTTGTTACCTTCTCAACCATTTCTTAGCTTCAAACTCCCGTATCTCGCGAACGGATTGACCTAACCCAAAAATTCCTCCTGCGTCTGAAAGTAGAAACTCGCCCGATTACAACGGTATGTGTATTTTTTCCCTAGGCCATTCTTGTTAAGCGTTTGGAGCAGCAGAATTGCGAAAAATTTGTTGTCTTCGCAACCATTTCTTAGCTTCAAACTCCCATATGTCGCGAACGGATTGACACAACCCAAGAATTCCTATTGCATCTGAAAGTAGAATCTCGCCCGATTACAACGGTATGTGTATTTTTCCCATAGGACATTCTGGTTAAACGATTGGAGCAGCAGAAATGCGAAAAATTTGTAGTCTTCTCAACTATTTCTTAACTTCAAAGTCCCATATCTCGCGAACGGATAGACCAAACCCAGAAATTCCTGCTGCGTCTGAAAGTAGAAACTCGCCCGATTACGACGGTATGTGTATTTTTTCCCTAGGCCTATCTGGTTAAGCGACTGGAGCAGCAGAATTGCGAAAAATTTGTTGCCTTGTCAACCATTTCTTAGCTTCAAACTCCCATATCTCGCGAACAGATTGACCTAACCCTAAAATTCCTATTGCATCTGAAAGTAGAAACTCGCCCGATTAGAACGGTATGTGTATTTTGTACCTAGGCCATTCTGGTTCAGCGATTGGAGCAGCAGAAGTGCGAAAAATTTGTTACCTTCTCAACCATTTCTTACCTTCAAACTCCCGTATCTCGCGAACGGATTGACCTAACCCAAAAATTCCTATTGCGTCTGAAAGTAGAAACTCATCCTCTTACAACGGTATGTGTATTTTTTCCCTAGGCCATTCTGGTTAAGCGTTTGGAGCAGCAGAAGTGCGAAGTATTTGTTGCCTTCTCAACCATTTCTTAGCTTCAAACTCCCGTATCTCGCGAACGGATTGACCTAACCCAAAAATTCCTATTGCATCTGAGAGTAGAAACTCGCCCGATTACAACGGTATGTGTATTTTGTCCCTAGGCCATTCTGGTTCAGCGATTGGAGCAGCAGAGGTGCGAAAAATTTGTTACCTTCTCAACCATTTCTTAGCTTCAAACTCCTGTATCTCGCGAACGGATTGACCTAACCCAAAAATTCCTATTGCATCTGAAAGTAGAAACTCGCCCGATTACAACGGTATGTGTATTCTTTCCCTAGGCCACTCTGGTTAAGCGATTGGAGCAGCAGAATTGCGAAAAATTTGTTGTCTTCTCAACCATTTCTTAGCTTCAAACTCCCGTATCTCGCGAACGGATTGACCTAACACAAAAATTCCAATTGCATCTGAAAGTAGAATCTCGCCCGATTACAACGGTATGCGTATTTTTTCCCTAGGCCATTCTGGTTAAGCGTTTGGAGCAGCAGAATTGCGAAGAATTTGTTGTCTTCTCAACTATTTCTTAGCTTCAAACTACCATATCTCGCGAACGGATTGACAGAAACCAAAAATTTCTGCTGTGTGTGAAAATAGAAACTCGCCCGATTACAACGGCATGTGTTTTTCTCCCTAGGCCAATCTGGTTAAGCGATTGGAACAGCAGAAGTGCGAAAAATTTGTTACCTTCTCAACCATTTCTTAGCTTCAAACTCCCGTATCTCGCGAACGGATTGACCTAACCCAAAAATTCCTGCTGTGTCTGAAAGTAGAAACTCGCCCGATTACAACGGTATGTGTATTTTTTCCGTAGGCCATTCTGGTTAAGCGTTTGGATCAGCAGACGTGCGAAGAATTTGTTATCTTGTCAACCATTTCTTAGATTCAAAGTCCGATATCTCGCGAACGGATTGACCAAACCCAAAAATTCCTGCAGCGTCCGAAAGTAGAAACTCGCCCGATTACAACGGTATGTGTATTTTTCCCTAGGCCATTCTGGTTAAGGGTTTGGAGCAACAGAAGTGCGAAAAATTTGTTGCCTTCTCAATCATTTCTTAGCTTCAAACTCCCATATCTCGCGAACAGATTGACCTAACCCAAAAATTCCTATTGCATCTGAAAGTAGAAACTCGCCCGATTACAACGGTATGTGTATTTTTTCCCTAGGCCATTCTGGTTCAGCGATTGGAGCAGCAGAAGTGCGAAAAATTTGTTACCTTCTCAACCATTTCTTAGCTTCAAACTCCCGTATCTCGCGAACGGATGGACTTAACCCAAAAATTCCTATTGCATCTGAAAGTAGAAACTCGCCCGATTACAACGGTATGTGTTTTTTTTCCCTAGGCCACTCTGGTTAAGCGATTGGAGCAGCAGAATTGCGAAAAATTTGTTGTCTTCTCAACCATTTCTTAGCTTCAAACTCCCATATCTCGCGAACGGATTGACCTAACCCAAAAATTCCTATTGCATCTGAAAGTAGAAACTCGCCCGATTACAACGGTATGTATATTTTTTCCCTAGGCCATTCTGGTTAAGGGTTTGGAGCAACAGAAGTGCGAATAATTTGTTGCCTTCTCAATCATTTCTTAGCTTCAAACTCCCATATCTCGCGAACGGATTGACCTAACCCAAAAATTCCTATTGCATCTGAAAGTAGAAACTCGCCCGATTACAACGGTATGTGTATTTTTTCCCTAGGCCATTCTGGTTAAACGATTGGAGCAGCAGAAATGCGAAAAATTTGTAGTCTTCTCAACTATTTCTTAACTTCAAAGTCCCATATCTCGCGAACGGATAGACCAAACCCAGAAATTCCTGCTGCGTCTGAAAGTAGAAACTCGCCCGATTACGACGGTATGTGTATTTTTTCCCTAGGCCTATCTGGTTAAGCGACTGGAGCAGCAGAATTGCGAAAAATTTGTTGCCTTGTCAACCATTTCTTAGCTTCAAACTCCCATATCTCGCGAACAGATTGACCTAACCCTAAAATTCCTATTGCATCTGAAAGTAGAAACTCGCCCGATTAGAACGGTATGTGTATTTTGTACCTAGGCCATTCTGGTTCAGCGATTGGAGCAGCAGAAGTGCGAAAAATTTGTTACCTTCTCAACCATTTCTTACCTTCAAACTCCCGTATCTCGCGAACGGATTGACCTAACCCAAAAATTCCTATTGCGTCTGAAAGTAGAAACTCATCCTCTTACAACGGTATGTGTATTTTTTCCCTAGGCCATTCTGGTTAAGCGTTTGGAGCAGCAGAAGTGCGAAATATTTGTTGCCTTCTCAACCATTTCTTAGCTTCAAACTCCCGTATCTCGCGAACGGATTGACCTAACCCAAAAATTCCTATTGCATCTGAGAGTAGAAACTCGCCCGATTACAACGGTATGTGTATTTTGTCCCTAGGCCATTCTGGTTCAGCGATTGGAGCAGCAGAGGTGCGAAAAATTTGTTACCTTCTCAACCATTTCTTAGCTTCAAACTCCTGTATCTCGCGAACGGATTGACCTAACCCAAAAATTCCTATTGCATCTGAAAGTAGAAACTCGCCCGATTACAACGGTATGTGTATTTTTTCCCTAGGCCACTCTGGTTAAGCGATTGGAGCAGCAGAATTGCGAAAAATTTGTTGTCTTCTCAACCATTTCTTAGCTTCAAACTCCCGTATCTCGCGAACGGATTGACCTAACACAAAAATTCCAATTGCATCTGAAAGTAGAATCTCGCCCGATTACAACGGTATGCGTATTTTTTCCCTAGGCCATTCTGGTTAAGCGTTTGGAGCAGCAGAATTGCGAAGAATTTGTTGTCTTCTCAACTATTTCTTAGCTTCAAACTACCATATCTCGCGAACGGATTGACAGAAACCAAAAATTTCTGCTGTGTGTGAAAATAGAAACTCGCCCGATTACAACGGCATGTGTTTTTCTCCCTAGGCCAATCTGGTTAAGCGATTGGAACAGCAGAAGTGCGAAAAATTTGTTACCTTCTCAACCATTTCTTAGCTTCAAACTCCCGTATCTCGCGAACGGATTGACCTAACCCAAAAATTCCTGCTGTGTCTGAAAGTAGAAACTCGCCCGATTACAACGGTATGTGTATTTTTTCCGTAGGCCATTCTGGTTAAGCGTTTGGATCAGCAGACGTGCGAAGAATTTGTTATCTTGTCAACCATTTCTTAGATTCAAAGTCCGATATCTCGCGAACGGATTGACCAAACCCAAAAATTCCTGCAGCGTCCGAAAGTAGAAACTCGCCCGATTACAACGGTATGTGTATTTTTCCCTAGGCCATTCTGGTTAAGGGTTTGGAGCAACAGAAGTGCGAAAAATTTGTTGCCTTCTCAATCATTTCTTAGCTTCAAACTCCCATATCTCGCGAACAGATTGACCTAACCCAAAAATTCCTATTGCATCTGAAAGTAGAAACTCGCCCGATTACAACGGTATGTGTATTTTTTCCCTAGGCCATTCTGGTTCAGCGATTGGAGCAGCAGAAGTGCGAAAAATTTGTTACCTTCTCAACCATTTCTTAGCTTCAAACTCCCGTATCTCGCGAACGGATGGACTTAACCCAAAAATTCCTATTGCATCTGAAAGTAGAAACTCGCCCGATTACAACGGTATGTGTTTTTTTTCCCTAGGCCACTCTGGTTAAGCGATTGGAGCAGCAGAATTGCGAAAAATTTGTTGTCTTCTCAACCATTTCTTAGCTTCAAACTCCCATATCTCGCGAACGGATTGACCTAACCCAAAAATTCCTATTGCATCTGAAAGTAGAAACTCGCCCGATTACAACGGTATGTATATTTTTTCCCTAGGCCATTCTGGTTAAGGGTTTGGAGCAACAGAAGTGCGAATAATTTGTTGCCTTCTCAATCATTTCTTAGCTTCAAACTCCCATATCTCGCGAACGGATTGACCTAACCCAAAAATTCCTATTGCATCTGAAAGTAGAAACTCGCCCGATTACAACGGTATGTGTATTTTTTCCCTAGGCCATTCTGGTTCAGCTATTGGAGCAGCAGAACTGCGAAAAATTTGATGTCTTCTCAACCATTTCTTAGCTTCAAACTCCCGTATCTCGCGAACGGATTGACCTAACCCAAAAATTCCTACTGCATCTGAAAGTAGAAACTCGCCCGATTACAACGGTATGTGTATTTTTTCCCTAGGCCATTCTGGTTAAGCGATTGGAGCAGCAGAAGTGCGAAATATTTGTTGCCTTCTCAACCACTTCTTGGCTTCAAACTGCCATATCTCGCGAACAGATTGACCTAACCCAAAAATTCCTGCTGTGTCTGAAAGTAGAAACTCGCCCGATTACAACGGTATGTGTATTTTTTCCCTAGGCCATTCTGGTTAAGCGTTTGGAGCAGCAGAAGTGCGAAATATTTGTTGCCTTCTCAACCATTTCTTAGCTTCAAACTCCCGTATCTCGCGAACGGATTGACCTAACCCAAAAATTCCTATTGCATCTGAAAGTAGAAACTCGCCCGATTACAACGGTATGTGTATTTTGTCCCTAGGCCATTCTGGTTCAGCGATTGGAGCAGCAGAGGTGCGAAAAATTTGTTACCTTCTCAACCATTTCTTAGCTTCAAACTCCTGTATCTCGCGAACGGATTGACCTAACCCAAAAATTCCTATTGCATCTGAAAGTAGAAACTCGCCCGATTACAACGGTATGTGTATTTTTTCCCTAGGCCATTCTGGTTAAGCGATTGGAGCAGCAGAAGTGCGAAATATTTGTTGCCTTCTCAACCACTTCTTGGCTTCAAACTGCCATATCTCGCGAACAGATTGACCTAACCCAAAAATTCCTGCTGTGTCTGAAAGTAGAAACTCGCCCGATTACAACGGTATGTGTATTTTTTCCCTAGGCCATTCTGGTTAAGCGTTTGGAGCAGCAGAAGTGCGAAATATTTGTTGCCTTCTCAACCATTTCTTAGCTTCAAACTCCCGTATCTCGCGAACGGATTGACCTAACCCAAAAATTCCTATTGCATCTGAAAGTAGAAACTCGCCCGATTACAACGGTATGTGTATTTTGTCCCTAGGCCATTCTGGTTCAGCGATTGGAGCAGCAGAGGTGCGAAAAATTTGTTACCTTCTCAACCATTTCTTAGCTTCAAACTCCTGTATCTCGCGAACGGATTGACCTAACCCAAAAATTCCAATTGCATCTGAAAGTAGAATCTCGCCCGATTACAACGGTATGCGTATTTTTTCCCTAGGCCATTCTGGTTAAGCGTTTGGAGCAGCAGAATTGCGAAGAATTTGTTGTCTTCTCAACTATTTCTTAGCTTCAAACTACCATATCTCGCGAACGGATTGACAGAAACCAAAAATTTCTGCTGTGTGTGAAAATAGAAACTCGCCCGATTACAACGGCATGTGTTTTTCTCCCTAGGCCAATCTGGTTAAGCGATTGGAACAGCAGAAGTGCGAAAAATTTGTTACCTTCTCAACCATTTCTTAGCTTCAAACTCCCGTATCTCGCGAACGGATTGACCTAACCCAAAAATTCCTGCTGTGTCTGAAAGTAGAAACTCGCCCGATTACAACGGTATGTGTATTTTTTCCGTAGGCCATTCTGGTTAAGCGTTTGGATCAGCAGACGTGCGAAGAATTTGTTATCTTGTCAACCATTTCTTAGATTCAAAGTCCGATATCTCGCGAACGGATTGACCAAACCCAAAAATTCCTGCAGCGTCCGAAAGTAGAAACTCGCCCGATTACAACGGTATGTGTATTTTTCCCTAGGCCATTCTGGTTAAGGGTTTGGAGCAACAGAAGTGCGAAAAATTTGTTGCCTTCTCAATCATTTCTTAGCTTCAAACTCCCATATCTCGCGAACGGATTGACCTAACCCAAAAATTCCTATTGCATCTGAAAGTAGAAACTCGCCCGATTACAACGGTATGTGTATTTTTTCCCTAGGCCATTCTGGTTCAGCGATTGGAGCAGCAGAAGTGCGAAAAATTTGTTACCTTCTCAACCATTTCTTAGCTTCAAACTCCCGTATCTCGCGAACGGATGGACTTAACCCAAAAATTCCTATTGCATCTGAAAGTAGAAACTCGCCCGATTACAACGGTATGTGTTTTTTTTCCCTAGGCCACTCTGGTTAAGCGATTGGAGCAGCAGAATTGCGAAAAATTTGTTGTCTTCTCAACCATTTCTTAGCTTCAAACTCCCATATCTCGCGAACGGATTGACCTAACCCAAAAATTCCTATTGCATCTGAAAGTAGAAACTCGCCCGATTACAACGGTATGTATATTTTTTCCCTAGGCCATTCTGGTTAAGGGTTTGGAGCAACAGAAGTGCGAATAATTTGTTGCCTTCTCAATCATTTCTTAGCTTCAAACTCCCATATCTCGCGAACGGATTGACCTAACCCAAAAATTCCTATTGCATCTGAAAGTAGAAACTCGCCCGATTACAACGGTATGTGTATTTTTTCCCTAGGCCATCCTGGTTCAGCTATTGGAGCAGCAGAACTGCGAAAAATTTGATGTCTTCTCAACCATTTCTTAGCTTCAAACTCCCGTATCTCGCGAACGGATTGACCTAACCCAAAAATTCCTACTGCATCTGAAAGTAGAAACTCGCCCGATTACAACGGTATGTGTATTTTTTCCCGAGGCCATTCTGGTTAAGCGTTTGGGGCAGCAGAATTGCGAAAAATTTGTTGTCTTCTCAACCATTTCTTAGCTTCAAACTCCCATATGTCGCGAACGGATTGACCAAACCCAAAAATTGCTATTGCATGAGAAAGTAGAAACTCGCCCGATTACAACGGTGTGTGTTTTTTCCCCCTAGGCCATTCCGGTTAAGCGACTGGAGCAGCAGAAGTGCAAAAAATTTGTTGTCTTGTCAACCATTTCTTAGCTTCAAAGTCCCATATCTGGCGAACGGATTGAAAAAACACAGAAATTCCTGCTGCGTCTGAAAGTAGAAACTCGTTCGATTACAACGGTATGTGTATTTTTTCCCTAGGCCATTCTGGTTAAGCGTTTGGAGCAGCAGAAGTGCGAAAAATTTTGTGCCTTCTCATTCATTTCTTAGCTTCAAACTCCCATATCTCGCGAACGGACTGACCTAACCCAAAAATTCCTATTGCATCTGAAAGTAGAAACTCGCCCGATTGCAACGGTATGTGTATTTTTTCCCTAGGCCATTCTGGTTAAGCGTTTGGGGCAGCAGAATTGCGAAAAATTTGTTGTCTTCTCAACCATTTCTTAGCTTCAAACTCCCATATGTCGCGAACGGATTGACCAAACCCAAAAATTGCTATTGCATGAGAAAGTAGAAACTCGCCCGATTGCAACGGTATGTGTATTTTTTCCCTAGGCCATTCTGGTTAAGCGTTTGGAGCAGCAGAACTGCGAAAAATTTGTTGTCTTCTCAACCATTTCTTAGCTTCAAACCCCCGTATCTCGCGAACGGATTGACCTAACCCAAAAATTCCTACTGCATCTGAAAGTAGAAACTCGCCCGATTACAACGGTATGTGTATTTTTTCCCTAGGCCATTCTGTTTAAGCGATTGGAGCAGTAGAAGTGCGAAAAATTTGTTGCCTTCTCAACCATTTCTTAGATTCAAGCTCCCATATCTCGCGACCGGATTGACCTAACCTAAAAATTCCGATTGCGTCTGAAAGTAGAAACTCGTCCGGTTACAACGGTATGTGTATTTTTTCCCTAGGCCGTTCTGGTTAAGCGTTTGGAGCAGCAGACGTGCGAAGAATTTGTTATCTTGTCAACCATTTCTTAGATTCAAAGTCCGATATCTCGCGAACGGATTGACCAAACCCAAAAATTCCTGCAGCGTCTGAAAGTAGAAACTCGCCCGATTACAACGGTATGTGTATTTTTCCCTAGGCCATTCTGGTTAAGCGTTTGGAGCAGCAGAAGTGCGAAATATTTGTTGCCTTCTCAACCATTTCTTAGCTTCAAACTCCCGTATCTCGCGAACGGATTGACCTAACCCAAAAATTCCTATTGCATCTGAAAGTAGAAACTCGCCCGATTACAACGGTATGTGTATTTTGTCCCTAGGCCATTCTGGTTCAGCGATTGGAGCAGCAGAGGTGCGAAAAATTTGTTACCTTCTCAACCATTTCTTAGCTTCAAACTCCTGTATCTCGCGAACGGATTGACCTAACCCAAAAATTCCTATTGCATCTGAAAGTAGAAACTCGCCCGATTACAACGGTATGTGTATTTTTTCCCTAGGCCATTCTGGTTAAGCGATTGGAGCAGCAGAAGTGCGAAATATTTGTTGCCTTCTCAACCACTTCTTGGCTTCAAACTGCCATATCTCGCGAACAGATTGACCTAACCCAAAAATTCCTGCTGTGTCTGAAAGTAGAAACTCGCCCGATTACAACGGTATGTGTATTTTTTCCCTAGGCCATTCTGGTTAAGCGTTTGGAGCAGCAGAAGTGCGAAATATTTGTTGCCTTCTCAACCATTTCTTAGCTTCAAACTCCCGTATCTCGCGAACGGATTGACCTAACCCAAAAATTCCTATTGCATCTGAAAGTAGAAACTCGCCCGATTACAACGGTATGTGTATTTTGTCCCTAGGCCATTCTGGTTCAGCGATTGGAGCAGCAGAGGTGCGAAAAATTTGTTACCTTCTCAACCATTTCTTAGCTTCAAACTCCTGTATCTCGCGAACGGATTGACCTAACCCAAAAATTCCTATTGCATCTGAAAGTAGAAACTCGCCCGATTACAACGGTATGTGTATTTTTTCCCTAGGCCACTCTGGTTAAGCGATTGGAGCAGCAGAATTGCGAAAAATTTGTTGTCTTCTCAACCATTTCTTAGCTTCAAACTCCCGTATCTCGCGAACGGATTGACCTAACACAAAAATTCCAATTGCATCTGAAAGTAGAATCTCGCCCGATTACAACGGTATGCGTATTTTTTCCCTAGGCCATTCTGGTTAAGCGTTTGGAGCAGCAGAATTGCGAAGAATTTGTTGTCTTCTCAACTATTTCTTAGCTTCAAACTACCATATCTCGCGAACGGATTGACAGAAACCAAAAATTTCTGCTGTGTGTGAAAATAGAAACTCGCCCGATTACAACGGCATGTGTTTTTCTCCCTAGGCCAATCTGGTTAAGCGATTGGAACAGCAGAAGTGCGAAAAATTTGTTACCTTCTCAACCATTTCTTAGCTTCAAACTCCCGTATCTCGCGAACGGATTGACCTAACCCAAAAATTCCTGCTGTGTCTGAAAGTAGAAACTCGCCCGATTACAACGGTATGTGTATTTTTTCCGTAGGCCATTCTGGTTAAGCGTTTGGATCAGCAGACGTGCGAAGAATTTGTTATCTTGTCAACCATTTCTTAGATTCAAAGTCCGATATCTCGCGAACGGATTGACCAAACCCAAAAATTCCTGCAGCGTCCGAAAGTAGAAACTCGCCCGATTACAACGGTATGTGTATTTTTCCCTAGGCCATTCTGGTTAAGGGTTTGGAGCAACAGAAGTGCGAAAAATTTGTTGCCTTCTCAATCATTTCTTAGCTTCAAACTCCCATATCTCGCGAACGGATTGACCTAACCCAAAAATTCCTATTGCATCTGAAAGTAGAAACTCGCCCGATTACAACGGTATGTGTATTTTTTCCCTAGGCCATTCTGGTTCAGCGATTGGAGCAGCAGAAGTGCGAAAAATTTGTTACCTTCTCAACCATTTCTTAGCTTCAAACTCCCGTATCTCGCGAACGGATGGACTTAACCCAAAAATTCCTATTGCATCTGAAAGTAGAAACTCGCCCGATTACAACGGTATGTGTTTTTTTTCCCTAGGCCACTCTGGTTAAGCGATTGGAGCAGCAGAATTGCGAAAAATTTGTTGTCTTCTCAACCATTTCTTAGCTTCAAACTCCCATATCTCGCGAACGGATTGACCTAACCCAAAAATTCCTATTGCATCTGAAAGTAGAAACTCGCCCGATTACAACGGTATGTATATTTTTTCCCTAGGCCATTCTGGTTAAGGGTTTGGAGCAACAGAAGTGCGAATAATTTGTTGCCTTCTCAATCATTTCTTAGCTTCAAACTCCCATATCTCGCGAACGGATTGACCTAACCCAAAAATTCCTATTGCATCTGAAAGTAGAAACTCGCCCGATTACAACGGTATGTGTATTTTTTCCCTAGGCCATTCCGGTTAAGCGACTGGAGCAGCAGAAGTGCAAAAAATTTGTTGTCTTGTCAACCATTTCTTAGCTTCAAAGTCCCATATCTGGCGAACGGATTGAAAAAACACAGAAATTCCTGCTGCGTCTGAAAGTAGAAACTCGTTCGATTACAACGGTATGTGTATTTTTTCCCTAGGCCATTCTGGTTAAGCGTTTGGAGCAGCAGAAGTGCGAAAAATTTTGTGCCTTCTCATTCATTTCTTAGCTTCAAACTCCCATATCTCGCGAACGGACTGACCTAACCCAAAAATTCCTATTGCATCTGAAAGTAGAAACTCGCCCGATTGCAACGGTATGTGTATTTTTTCCCTAGGCCATTCTGGTTAAGCGTTTGGAGCAGCAGAATTGCGAAGAATTTGTTGTCTTCTCAACCATTTCTTAGCTTCAAACTCCCGTATCTCGCGAACGGATTGACCTAACCCAAAAATTCCTATTCCATCTGAAAGTAGAATCTCGCCTGATTACAACGGTATGTGTATTTTTTCCCTAGGCCAATCTGGTTAAGCGATTGGAGCAGCAGAAGTGCGAAAAATTTGTTGCCTTCTCAACCATTTCTTAGATTCAAGCTCCCATATCTCGCGACCGGATTGACCTAACCTAAAAATTCCGATTGCGTCTGAAAGTAGAAACTCGTCCGGTTACAACGGTATGTGTATTTTTTCCCTAGGCCGTTCTGGTTAAGCGTTTGGAGCAGCAGACGTGCGAAGAATTTGTTATCTTGTCAACCATTTCTTAGATTCAAAGTCCGATATCTCGCGAACGGATTGACCAAACCCAAAAATTCCTGCAGCGTCTGAAAGTAGAAACTCGCCCGATTACAACGGTATGTGTATTTTTCCCTAGGCCATTCTGGTTAAGGGTTTGGAGCAACAGAAGTGCGAAAAATTTGTTGCCTTCTCAATCATTTCTTAGCTTCAAACTCCCATATCTCGCGAACGGATTGACCTAACCCAAAAATTCCTATTGCTTCTGAAAGTAGAAACTCGCCCGATTACAACGGTATGTGTATTTTTTCCCTAGGCCATTCTGGTTCAGCTATTGGAGCAGCAGAACTGCGAAAAATTTGTTGTCTTCTCAACCATTTCTTAGCTTCAAACCCCCGTATCTCGCGAACGGATTGACCTAACCCAAAAATTCCTACTGCATCTGAAAGTAGAAACTCGCCCGATTACAACGGTATGTGTATTTTTTCCCTAGGCCATTCTGTTTAAGCGATTGGAGCAGTAGAAGTGCGAAAAATTTGTTGCCTTCTCAACCATTTCTTAGATTCAAGCTCCCATATCTCGCGACCGGATTGACCTGACCTAAAAATTCCGATTGCGTCTGAAAGTAGAAACTCGTCCGGTTACAACGGTATGTGTATTTTTTCCCTAGGCCGTTCTGGTTAAGCGTTTGGAGCAGCAGACGTGCGAAGAATTTGTTATCTTGTCAACCATTTCTTAGATTCAAAGTCCGATATCTCGCGAACGGATTGACCAAACCCAAAAATTCCTGCAGCGTCTGAAAGTAGAAACTCGCCCGATTACAACGGTATGTGTATTTTTCCCTAGGCCATTCTGGTTAAGGGTTTGGAGCAACAGAAGTGCGAAAAATTTGTTGCCTTCTCAATCATTTCTTAGCTTCAAACTCCCATATCTCGCGAACGGATTGACCTAACCCAAAAATTCCTATTGCATCTGAAAGTAGAAACTCGCCCGATTACAACGGTATGTGTATTTTTTCCCTAGGCCATTCTGGTTCAGCGATTGGAGCAGCAGAAGTGCGAAAAATTTGTTACCTTCTCAACCATTTCTTAGCTTCAAACTCCCGTATCTCGCGAACGGATTGACCTAACCCAAAAATTCCTATTGCATCTGAAAGTAGAAACTCGCCCGATTACAACGGTATGTGTATTTTTTCCCTAGGCCACTCTGGTTAAGCGATTGGAGCAGCAGAATTGCGAAAAATTTGTTGTCTTCTCAACCATTTCTTAGCTTCAAACTCCCGTATCTCGCGAACGGATTGACCTAACACAAAAATTACTATTGCATCTGAAAGTAGATTCTCGCCCGATTACAACGGTATGTGTATTTTTTCCCTAGGCCATTCTGGTTAAGCGTTTGGATCAGCAGACGTGCGAAAAATTTGTTATCTTGTCAACCATTTCTTAGATTCAAAGTCCGATATCTCGCGAACGGATTGACCTAACCCAAAAATTCCTATTGCATCTGAAAGTAGAAACTCGCCCGATTACAACGGTATGTGTATTTTTTCCCTAGGCCATTCTGGTTAAGCGTTTGGATCAGCAGACGTGCGAAAAATTTGTTATCTTGTCAACCATTTCTTAGATTCAAAGTCCGATATCTCGCGAACGGATTGACCTAACCCAAAAATTCCTATTGCATCTGAAAGTAGAAACTCGCCCGATTACAACGGTATGTGTATTTTTTCCCTAGGCCATTCTGGTTCAGCGATTGGAGCAGCAGAAGTGCGTAAAATTTGTTACCTTCTCAACCATTTCTTAGCTTGAAACTCCCGTATCTCGCGAACGGATTGACCAAACCCAAAAATTCCTGCAGCGTCTGAAAGTAGAAACTCGCCCGATTACAACGGTATATGTATTTTTTCCCTAGGCCATTCTGGTTAAGGGTTTGGAGCAACAGAAGTGCGAATAATTTGTTGCCTTCTCAACCACTTCTTGGCTTCAAACTCCCATATCTCGCGAACAGATTGACCTAACCCAAAAATTCCTGCTGTGTCTGAAAGTAGAAACTCGCCCGATTACAACGGTATGTGTATTTTTTCCCGAGGCCATTCTGGTTAAGCGTTTGGGGCAGCAGAATTGCGAAAAATTTGTTGTCTTCTCAACCATTTCTTAGCTTCAAACTCCCATATGTCGCGAACGGATTGACCAAACCCAAAAATTGCTATTGCATGAGAAAGTAGAAACTCGCCCGATTACAACGGTGTGTGTTTTTTCCCCCTAGGCCATTCCGGTTAAGCGACTGGAGCAGCAGAAGTGCAAAAAATTTGTTGTCTTGTCAACCATTTCTTAGCTTCAAAGTCCCATATCTGGCGAACGGATTGAAAAAACACAGAAATTCCTGCTGCGTCTGAAAGTAGAAACTCGTTCGATTACAACGGTATGTGTATTTTTTCCCTAGGCCATTCTGGTTAAGCGTTTGGAGCAGCAGAAGTGCGAAAAATTTGGTGCCTTCTCATTCATTTCTTAGCTTCAAACTCCCATATCTCGCGAACGGACTGACCTAACCCAAAAATTCCTATTGCATCTGAAAGTAGAAACTCGCCCGATTACAACGGTATGTGTATTTTTTCCCTAGGCCATTCTGGTTAAGCGTTTGGAGCAGCAGAATTGCGAAGAATTTGTTGTCTTCTCAACCATTTCTTAGCTTCAAACTCCCGTATCTCGCGAACGGATTGACCTAACCCAAAAATTCCTATTCCATCTGAAAGTAGAATCTCGCCTGATTACAACGGTATGTGTATTTTTTCCCTAGGCCAATCTGGTTAAGCGATTGGAGCAGCAGAAGTGCGAAAAATTTGTTGCCTTCTCAACCATTTCTTAGATTCAAGCTCCCATATCTCGCGACCGGATTGACCTAACCTAAAAATTCCGATTGCGTCTGAAAGTAGAAACTCGTCCGGTTACAACGGTATGTGTATTTTTTCCCTAGGCCGTTCTGGTTAAGCGTTTGGAGCAGCAGACGTGCGAAGAATTTGTTATCTTGTCAACCATTTCTTAGATTCAAAGTCCGATATCTCGCGAACGGATTGACCAAACCCAAAAATTCCTGCAGCGTCTGAAAGTAGAAACTCGCCCGATTACAACGGTATGTGTATTTTTTCCCTAGGCCACTCTGGTTAAGCGATTGGAGCAGCAGAATTGCGAAAAATTTGTTGTCTTCTCAACCATTTCTTAGCTTCAAACTCCCGTATCTCGCGAACGGATTGACCTAACACAAAAATTACTATTGCATCTGAAAGTAGATCTCGCCCGATTACAACGGTATGTGTATTTTTTCCCTAGGCCATTCTGGTTAAGCGTTTGGATCAGCAGACGTGCGAAAAATTTGTTATCTTGTCAACCATTTCTTAGATTCAAAGTCCGATATCTCGCGAACGGATTGATCTAACCCAAAAATTCCTATTGCATCTGAAAGTAGAAACTCGCCCGATTACAACGGTATGTGTATTTTTTCCCTAGGCCATTCTGGTTAAGCGTTTGGATCAGCAGACGTGCGAAAAATTTGTTATCTTGTCAACCATTTCTTAGATTCAAAGTCCGATATCTCGCGAACGGATTGACCTAACCCAAAAATTCCTATTGCATCTGAAAGTAGAATCTCGCCCGATTACAACGGTATGTGTATTTTTTCCCTAGGCCATTCTGGTTCAGCGATTGGAGCAGCAGAAGTGCGTAAAATTTGTTACCTTCTCAACCATTTCTTAGCTTGAAACTCCCGTATCTCGCGAACGGATTGACCAAACCCAAAAATTCCTGCAGCGTCTGAAAGTAGAAACTCGCCCGATTACAACGGTATATGTATTTTTTCCCTAGGCCATTCTGGTTAAGGGTTTGGAGCAACAGAAGTGCGAATAATTTGTTGCCTTCTCAACCACTTCTTGGCTTCAAACTCCCATATCTCGCGAACAGATTGACCTAACCCAAAAATTCCTGCTGTGTCTGAAAGTAGAAACTCGCCCGATTACAACGGTATATGTATTTTTTCCCGAGGCCATTCTGGTTAAGCGTTTGGGGCAGCAGAATTGCGAAAAATTTGTTGTCTTCTCAACCATTTCTTAGCTTCAAACTCCCATATGTCGCGAACGGATTGACCAAACCCAAAAATTGCTATTGCATGAGAAAGTAGAAACTCGCCCGATTACAACGGTGTGTGTTTTTTCCCCCTAGGCCATTCCGGTTAAGCGACTGGAGCAGCAGAAGTGCAAAAAATTTGTTGTCTTGTCAACCATTTCTTAGCTTCAAAGTCCCATATCTGGCGAACGGATTGAAAAAACACAGAAATTCCTGCTGCGTCTGAAAGTAGAAACTCGTTCGATTACAACGGTATGTGTATTTTTTCCCTAGGCCATTCTGGTTAAGCGTTTGGAGCAGCAGAAGTGCGAAAAATTTGGTGCCTTCTCATTCATTTCTTAGCTTCAAACTCCCATATCTCGCGAACGGACTGACCTAACCCAAAAATTCCTATTGCATCTGAAAGTAGAAACTCGCCCGATTACAACGGTATGTGTATTTTTTCCCTAGGCCATTCTGGTTAAGCGTTTGGAGCAGCAGAATTGCGAAGAATTTGTTGTCTTCTCAACCATTTCTTAGCTTCAAACTCCCGTATCTCGCGAACGGATTGACCTAACCCAAAAATTCCTATTCCATCTGAAAGTAGAATCTCGCCTGATTACAACGGTATGTGTATTTTTTCCCTAGGCCAATCTGGTTAAGCGATTGGAGCAGCAGAAGTGCGAAAAATTTGTTGCCTTCTCAACCATTTCTTAGATTCAAGCTCCCATATCTCGCGACCGGATTGACCTAACCTAAAAATTCCGATTGCGTCTGAAAGTAGAAACTCGTCCGGTTACAACGGTATGTGTATTTTTTCCCTAGGCCGTTCTGGTTAAGCGTTTGGAGCAGCAGACGTGCGAAGAATTTGTTATCTTGTCAACCATTTCTTAGATTCAAAGTCCGATATCTCGCGAACGGATTGACCAAACCCAAAAATTCCTGCAGCGTCTGAAAGTAGAAACTCGCCCGATTACAACGGTATGTGTATTTTTTCCCTAGGCCACTCTGGTTAAGCGATTGGAGCAGCAGAATTGCGAAAAATTTGTTGTCTTCTCAACCATTTCTTAGCTTCAAACTCCCGTATCTCGCGAACGGATTGACCTAACACAAAAATTACTATTGCATCTGAAAGTAGATTCTCGCCCGATTACAACGGTATGTGTATTTTTTCCCTAGGCCATTCTGGTTAAGCGTTTGGATCAGCAGACGTGCGAAAAATTTGTTATCTTGTCAACCATTTCTTAGATTCAAAGTCCGATATCTCGCGAACGGATTGACCTAACCCAAAAATTCCTATTGCATCTGAAAGTAGAAACTCGCCCGATTACAACGGTATGTGTATTTTTTCCCTAGGCCATTCTGGTTCAGCGATTGGAGCAGCAGAAGTGCGAAAAATTTGTTACCTTCTCAACCATTTCTTAGCTTCAAACTCCCGTATCTCGCGAACGGATTGACCTAACCCAAAAATTCCTGCTGTGTCTGAAAGTAGAAACTCGCCCGATTACAACGGTATGTGTATTTTTTCCGTAGGCCATTCTGGTTAAGCGTTTGGATCAGCAGACGTGCGAAAAATTTGTTATCTTGTCAACCATTTCTTAGATTCAAAGTCCGATATCTCGCGAACGGATTGACCAAACCCAAAAATTCCTGCAGCGTCTGAAAGTAGAAACTCGCCCGATTACAACGGTATGTGTATTTTTTCCCTAGGCCATTCTGGTTAAGGGTTTGGAGCAACAGAAGTGCGAATAATTTGTTGCCTTCTCAATCATTTCTTAGCTTCAAACTCCCATATCTCGCGAACGGATTGACCTAACCCAAAAATTCCTATTGCATCTGAAAGTAGAAACTCGCCCGATTAAAACGGTATGTGTATTTTTTCCCTAGGCCATTCTGGTTCAGCTATTGGAGCAGCAGAACTGCGAAAAATTTGATGTCTTCTCAACCATTTCTTAACTTCAAACTCCCGTATCTCGCGAACGGATTGACCTAACCCAAAAATTCCTACTGCATCTGAAAGTAGAAACTCGCCCGATTACAACGGTATGTGTATTTTTTCCCTAGGCCATTCTGGTTAAGCGATTGGAGCAGCAGAAGTGCGAAATATTTGTTGCCTTCTCAACCACTTCTTGGCTTCAAACTCCCATATCTCGCGAACAGATTGACCTAACCCAAAAATTCCTGCTGTGTCTGAAAGTAGAAACTCGCCCGATTACAACGGTATGTGTATTTTTTCCCGAGGCCATTCTGGTTAAGCGTTTGGGGCAGCAGAATTGCGAAAAATTTGTTGTCTTCTCAACCATTTCTTAGCTTCAAACTCCCATATGTCGCGAACGGATTGACCAAACCCAAAAATTGCTATTGCATGAGAAAGTAGAAACTCGCCCGATTACAACGGTGTGTGTTTTTTCCCCCTAGGCCATTCCGGTTAAGCGACTGGAGCAGCAGAAGTGCAAAAAATTTGTTGTCTTGTCAACCATTTCTTAGCTTCAAAGTCCCATATCTGGCGAACGGATTGAAAAAACACAGAAATTCCTGCTGCGTCTGAAAGTAGAAACTCGTTCGATTACAACGGTATGTGTATTTTTTCCCTAGGCCATTCTGGTTAAGCGTTTGGAGCAGCAGAAGTGCGAAAAATTTGGTGCCTTCTCATTCATTTCTTAGCTTCAAACTCCCATATCTCGCGAACGGACTGACCTAACCCAAAAATTCCTATTGCATCTGAAAGTAGAAACTCGCCCGATTACAACGGTATGTGTATTTTTCCCTAGGCCATTCTGGTTAAGGGTTTGGAGCAACAGAAGTGCGAAAAATTTGTTGCCTTCTCAATCATTTCTTAGCTTCAAACTCCCATATCTCGCGATCGGATTGACCTAACCCAAAAATTCCTATTGCTTCTGAAAGTAGAAACTCGCCCGATTACAACGGTATGTGTATTTTTTCCCTAGGCCATTCTGGTTCAGCGATTGGAGCAGCAGAAGTGCGAAAAATTTGTTACCTTCTCAACCATTTCTTAGCTTCAAACTCCCGTATCTCGCGAACGGATTGACCTAACCCAAAAATTCCTATTGCATCTGAAAGTAGAAACTCGCCCGATTACAACGGTATGTGTATTTTTTCCCTAGGCCACTCTGGTTAAGCGATTGGAGCAGCAGAATTGCGAAAAATTTGTTGTCTTCTCAACCATTTCTTAGCTTCAAACTCCCGTATCTCGCGAACGGATTGACCTAACACAAAAATTCCTATTGCATCTGAAAGTAGATTCTCGCCCGATTACAACGGTATGTGTATTTTTTCCCTAGGCCATTCTGGTTAAGCGTTTGGAGCAGCAGAATTGCGAAGAATTTGTTGTCTTCTCAACTATTTCTTAGCTTCAAACTACCATATCTCGCGAACGGATTGACAGAACCCAAAAATTTCTGCTGTGTGTGAAAATAGAAACTCGCCCGATTACAACGGCATGTGTTTTTTTCCCTAGGCCAATCTGGTTAAGCGATTGGAGCAGCAGAAGTGCGAAAAATTTGTTGCCTGCTCAACCATTTCTTAGCTTCAAACTCCCATATCTCGCGAACAGATTGACCTAACTCTAAAATTCCTATTGCATCTGAAAGTAGAAACTCGCCCGATTAGAACGGTATGTGTATTTTTCCCCTAGGCCCTTCTGGTTAAGCGTTTGGGGCAGCAGAAGTGCGAAAAATTTGTTACCTTCTCAACCATTTCTTACCTTCAAACTCCCGTATCTCGTGAACGGATTGACCTAACCCAAAAATTCCTATTGCGTCTGAAAGTAGAAATTCATCCTCTTACAACGGTATGTGTATTTTTTCCCTAGGCCATTCTGGTTAAGCGTTTGGAGCAGCAGAAGTGCGTAATATTTGTTGCCTCCTCAACCATTTCTTAGCTTCAAACTCCCGTATCTCGCGAACGGATTGACCTGACCCAAAAATTCCTATTGCATCTGAAAGTAGAAACTCGCCCGATTAGAACGGTATGTGTATTTTTACCCTAGGCCATTCTGGTTAAGCGTTTGGAGCAGCAGACGTGCGAAAAATTTGTTATCTTGTCAACCATTTCTTAGATTCAAAGTCCGATATCTCGCGAACGGGTTGACCAAACCCAAAAATTCCTGCAGCGTCTGAAAGTAGAAACTCGCCCGATTACAATGGTATGTGTTTTTTTTCCCTAGGCCATTCTGGTTAAGGGTTTGGAGCAACAGAAGTGCGAAAAATTTGTTGCCTTCTCAATCATTTCTTAGCTTCAAACTCCCATATCTCGCGAACGGATTGACCTAACCCAAAAATTCCTATTGCATCGGAAAGTAGAAACTCGCCCGATTACAACGGTATGTGTATTTTTTCCCTAGGCCATTCTGGTTCAGCGATTGGAGCAGCAGAAGTGCGAAAAATTTGTTACCTTCTCAACCATTTCTTAGCTTCAAACTCCCGTATCTCGCGAACGGATTGACCTAACCCAAAAATTCCTGCTGTGTCTGAAAGTAGAAACTCGCCCGATTACAACGGTATGTGTATTTTTTCCGTAGGCCATTCTGGTTAAGCGTTTGGATCAGCAGACGTGCGAAAAATTTGTTATCTTGTCAACCATTTCTTAGATTCAAAGTCCGATATCTCGCGAACGGATTGACCAAACCCAAAAATTCCTGCAGCGTCTGAAAGTAGAAACTCGCCCGATTACAACGGTATGTGTATTTTTTCCCTAGGCCATTCTGGTTAAGGGTTTGGAGCAACAGAAGTGCGAATAATTTGTTGCCTTCTCAATCATTTCTTAGCTTCAAACTCCCATATCTCGCGAACGGATTGACCTAACCCAAAAATTCCTGTTGCATCTGAAAGTAGAAACTCGCCCGATTACAACGGTATGTGTATTTTTTCCCTAGGCCATTCTGGTTCAGCTATTGGAGCAGCAGAACTGCGAAAAATTTGATGTCTTCTCAACCATTTCTTAACTTCAAACTCCCGTATCTCGCGAACGGATTGACCTAACCCAAAAATTCCTACTGCATCTGAAAGTAGAAACTCGCCCGATTACAACGGTATGTGTATTTTTTCCCTAGGCCATTCTGGTTAAGCGATTGGAGCAGCAGAAGTGCGAAATATTTGTTGCCTTCTCAACCACTTCTTGGCTTCAAACTCCCATATCTCGCGAACAGATTGACCTAACCCAAAAATTCCTGCTGTGTCTGAAAGTAGAAACTCGCCTGATTACAACGGTATGTGTATTTTTTCCCGAGGCCATTCTGGTTAAGCGTTTGGGGCAGCAGAATTGCGAAAAATTTGTTGTCTTCTCAACCATTTCTTAGCTTCAAACTCCCATATGTCGCGAACGGATTGACCAAACCCAAAAATTCCTGCAGCGTCTGAAAGTAGAAACTCGCCCGATTACAACGGTATGTGTATTTTTCCCTAGGCCATTCTGGTTAAGGGTTTGGAGCAACAGAAGTGCGAAAAATTTGTTGCCTTCTCAATCATTTCTTAGCTTCAAACTCCCATATCTCGCGAACGGATTGACCTAACCCAAAAATTCCTATTGCTTCTGAAAGTAGAAACTCGCCCGATTACAACGGTATGTGTATTTTTTCCCTAGGCCATTCTGGTTCAGCGATTGGAGCAGCAGAAGTGCGAAAAATTTGTTACCTTCTCAACCATTTCTTAGCTTCAAACTCCCGTATCTCGCGAACGGATTGACCTAACCCAAAAATTCCTATTGCATCTGAAAGTAGAAACTCGCCCGATTACAACGGTATGTGTATTTTTTCCCTAGGCCACTCTGGTTAAGCGATTGGAGCAGCAGAATTGCGAAAAATTTGTTGTCTTCTCAACCATTTCTTAGCTTCAAACTCCCGTATCTCGCGAACGGATTGACCTAACACAAAAATTCCTATTGCATCTGAAAGTAGATTCTCGCCCGATTACAACGGTATGTGTATTTTTTCCCTAGGCCATTCTGGTTAAGCGTTTGGAGCAGCAGAATTGCGAAGAATTTGTTGTCTTCTCAACTATTTCTTAGCTTCAAACTACCATATCTCGCGAACGGATTGACAGAACCCAAAAATTTCTGCTGTGTGTGAAAATAGAAACTCGCCCGATTACAACGGCATGTGTTTTTTTCCCTAGGCCAATCTGGTTAAGCGATTGGAGCAGCAGAAGTGCGAAAAATTTGTTGCCTGCTCAACCATTTCTTAGCTTCAAACTCCCATATCTCGCGAACAGATTGACCTAACTCTAAAATTCCTATTGCATCTGAAAGTAGAAACTCGCCCGATTAGAACGGTATGTGTATTTTTCCCCTAGGCCCTTCTGGTTAAGCGTTTGGGGCAGCAGAAGTGCGAAAAATTTGTTACCTTCTCAACCATTTCTTACCTTCAAACTCCCGTATCTCGCGAACGGATTGACCTAACCCAAAAATTCCTATTGCGTCTGAAAGTAGAAATTCATCCTCTTACAACGGTATGTGTATTTTTTCCCTAGGCCATTCTGGTTAAGCGTTTGGAGCAGCAGAAGTGCGTAATATTTGTTGCCTCCTCAACCATTTCTTAGCTTCAAACTCCCGTATCTCGCGAACGGATTGACCTGACCCAAAAATTCCTATTGCATCTGAAAGTAGAAACTCGCCCGATTACAACGGTATGTGTATTTTTTCCCTAGGCCAATCTGGTTAAGCGATTGGAGCAGCAGAATTGCGAAAAATTTGTTGCCTTCTCAACCATTTCTTAGATTCAAGCTCCCATATCTCGCGACCGGATTGACCTAACCTAAAAATTCCGATTGCGTCTGAAAGTAGAAACTCTTCCGGTTACAACGGTATGTGTATTTTTTCCCTAGGCCGTTCTGGTTAAGCGTTTGGAGCAGCAGAAGTGCGAAAAATTTGTTGCCTTCTCAACCATTTCTTGGCTTCAAACTCCCATATCTCGCGAACAGATTGACCTAACCCTAAATTTCCTATTGCATCTGAAAGTAGAAACTCGCCCGATTAGAACGGTATGTGTATTTTTACCCTAGGCCATTCTGGTTAAGCGTTTGGAGCAGCAGACGTGCGAAAAATTTGTTATCTTGTCAACCATTTCTTAGATTCAAAGTCCGATATCTCGCGAACGGGTTGACCAAACCCAAAAATTCCTGCAGCGTCTGAAAGTAGAAACTCGCCCGATTACAATGGTATGTGTTTTTTTTCCCTAGGCCATTCTGGTTAAGGGTTTGGAGCAACAGAAGTGCGAAAAATTTGTTGCCTTCTCAATCATTTCTTAGCTTCAAACTCCCATATCTCGCGAACGGATTGACCTAACCCAAAAATACCTATTGCATCGGAAAGTAGAAACTCGCCCGATTACAACGGTATGTGTATTTTTTCCCTAGGCCATTCTGGTTCAGCGATTGGAGCAGCAGAAGTGCGAAAAATTTGTTACCTTCTCAACCATTTCTTAGCTTCAAACTCCCGTATCTCGCGAACGGATTGACCTATCCCAAAAATTCCTCCTGCGTCTGAAAGTAGAAACTCGCCCGATTACAACGGTATGTGTATTTTTTCCCTAGGCCATTCTTGTTAAGCGTTTGGAGCAGCAGAATTGCGAAAAATTTGTTGTCTTCGCAACCATTTCTTAGCTTCAAACTCCCATATGTCGCGAACGGATTGACACAACCCAAGAATTCCTATTGCATCTGAAAGTAGAATCTCGCCCGATTACAACGGTATGTGTATTTTTCCCATAGGACATTCTGGTTAAACGATTGGAGCAGCAGAAATGCGAAAAATTTGTAGTCTTCTCAACTATTTCTTAACTTCAAAGTCCCATATCTCGCGAACGGATAGACCAAACCCAGAAATTCCTGCTGCGTCTGATAGTAGAAACTCGCCCGATTACGACGGTATGTGTATTTTTTCCCTAGGCCTATCTGGTTAAGCGACTGGAGCAGCAGAATTGCGAAAAATTTGTTGCCTTGTCAACCATTTCTTAGCTTCAAACTCCCATATCTCGCGAACAGATTGACCTAACCCTAAAATTCCTATTGCATCTGAAAGTAGAAACTCGCGCGATTAGAGCGGTATGTGTATTTTGTACCTAGGCCATTCTGGTTCAGCGATTGGAGCAGCAGAAGTGCGAAAAATTTGTTACCTTCTCAACCATTTCTTACCTTCAAACTCCCGTATCTCGCGAACGGATTGACATAACCCAAAAATTCCTATTGCGTCTGAAAGTAGAAACTCATCCTCTTACAACGGTATGTGTATTTTTTCCCTAGGCCATTCTGGTTAAGCGTTTGGAGCAGCAGAAGTGCGAAATATTTGTTGCCTTCTCAACCATTTCTTAGCTTCAAACTCCCGTATCTCGCGAACGGATTGACCTAACCCAAAAATTCCTATTGCATCTGAAAGTAGAAACTCGCCCGATTACAACGGTATGTGTATTTTGTCCCTAGGCCATTCTGGTTCAGCGATTGGAGCAGCAGAAGTGCGAAAAATTTGTTACCTTCTCAACCATTTCTTAGCTTCAAACTCCCGTATCTCGCGAACGGATTGACCTAACCCAAAAATTCCTATTGCATCTGAAAGTAGAAACTCGCCCGATTACAACGGTAAGTGTATTTTTTCCCTAGGCCACTCTGGTTAAGTGATTGGAGCAGCAGAATTGCGAAAAATTTGTTGTCTTCTCAACCATTTCTTAGCTTCAAACACCCGTATCTCGCGAACGGATTGACCTAACACAAAAATTCCAATTGCATCTGAAAGTAGAATCTCGCCCGATTACAACGGTATGCGTATTTTTTCCCTAGGCCATTCTGGTTAAGCGTTTGGAGCAGCAGAATTGCGAAGAATTTGTTGTCTTCTCAACTATTTCTTAGCTTCAAACTACCATATCTCGCGAACGGATTGACAGAACCCAAAAATTTCTGCTGTGTGTGAAAATAGAAACTCGCCCGATTACAACGGCATGTGTTTTTCTCCCTAGGCCAATCTGGTTAAGCGATTGGAACAGCAGAAGTGCGAAAAATTTGTTACCTTCTCAACCATTTCTTAGCTTCAAACTCCCGTATCTCGCGAACGGATTGACCTAACCCTAAAATTCCTATTGCATCTGAAAGTAGAAACTCGCCCGATTAGAACGGTATGTGTATTTTTCCCCTAGGCCATTCTGGTTAAGCGTTTGGCGCAGCAGAAGTGCGAAAAATTTGTTACCTTCTCAACCATTTCTTACCTTCAAACTCCCGTATCTCGCGAACGGATTGACCTAACCCAAAAATTTCTGCTGTGTGTGAAAATAGAAACTCGCCCGATTACAACGGCATGTGTTTTTCTCCCTAGGCCAATCTGGTTAAGCGATTGGAACAGCAGAAGTGCGAAAAATTTGTTACCTTCTCAACCATTTCTTAGCTTCAAACTCCCGTATCTCGCGAACGGATTGACCAAACCAAAAAATTCCTATTGCGTCTGAAAGTAGAAACTCATCCTCTTACAACGGTATGTGTATTTTTTCCCTAGGCCATTCTGGTTAAGCGTTTGGAGCAGCAGAAGTGCGAAATATTTGTTGTCTTCTCAACCATTTCTTAGCTTCAAACACCCGTATCTCGCGAACGGATTGACCTAACCCAAAGTTCCTATTGCATCTGAAAGTAGAATCTCGCCTGATTACAACGGTATGTGTATTTTTTCCCTAGGCCAATCTGGTTAAGCGATTGGAGCAGCAGAAGTGCGAAAAATTTGTTGCCTTCTCAACCATTTCTTAGATTCAAGCTCCCATATCTCGCGACCGGATTGACCTAACCTAAAAATTCCGATTGCGTCTGAAAGTAGAAACTCTTCCGGTTACAACGGTATGTGTATTTTTTCCCTAGGCCGTTCTGGTTAAGCGTTTGGAGCAGCAGAAGTGCGAAAAATTTGTTGCCTTCTCAACCATTTCTTGGCTTCAAACTCCCATATCTCGCGAACAGATTGACCTAACCCTAAATTTCCTATTGCATCTGAAAGTAGAAACTCGCCCGATTAGAACGGTATGTGTATTTTTACCCTAGGCCATTCTGGTTAAGCGTTTGGAGCAGCAGACGTGCGAAAAATTTGTTATCTTGTCAACCATTTCTTAGATTCAAAGTCCGATATCTCGCGAACGGGTTGACCAAACCCAAAAATTCCTGCAGCGTCTGAAAGTAGAAACTCGCCCGATTACAATGGTATGTGTTTTTTTTCCCTAGGCCATTCTGGTTAAGGGTTTGGAGCAACAGAAGTGCGAAAAATTTGTTGCCTTCTCAATCATTTCTTAGCTTCAAACTCCCATATCTCGCGAACGGATTGACCTAACCCAAAAATACCTATTGCATCGGAAAGTAGAAACTCGCCCGATTACAACGGTATGTGTATTTTTTCCCTAGGCCATTCTGGTTCAGCGATTGGAGCAGCAGAAGTGCGAAAAATTTGTTACCTTCTCAACCATTTCTTAGCTTCAAACTCCCGTATCTCGCGAACGGATTGACCTATCCCAAAAATTCCTCCTGCGTCTGAAAGTAGAAACTCGCCCGATTACAACGGTATGTGTATTTTTTCCCTAGGCCATTCTTGTTAAGCGTTTGGAGCAGCAGAATTGCGAAAAATTTGTTGTCTTCGCAACCATTTCTTAGCTTCAAACTCCCATATGTCGCGAACGGATTGACACAACCCAAGAATTCCTATTGCATCTGAAAGTAGAATCTCGCCCGATTACAACGGTATGTGTATTTTTCCCATAGGACATTCTGGTTAAACGATTGGAGCAGCAGAAATGCGAAAAATTTGTAGTCTTCTCAACTATTTCTTAACTTCAAAGTCCCATATCTCGCGAACGGATAGACCAAACCCAGAAATTCCTGCTGCGTCTGATAGTAGAAACTCGCCCGATTACGACGGTATGTGTATTTTTTCCCTAGGCCTATCTGGTTAAGCGACTGGAGCAGCAGAATTGCGAAAAATTTGTTGCCTTGTCAACCATTTCTTAGCTTCAAACTCCCATATCTCGCGAACAGATTGACCTAACCCTAAAATTCCTATTGCATCTGAAAGTAGAAACTCGCGCGATTAGAGCGGTATGTGTATTTTGTACCTAGGCCATTCTGGTTCAGCGATTGGAGCAGCAGAAGTGCGAAAAATTTGTTACCTTCTCAACCATTTCTTACCTTCAAACTCCCGTATCTCGCGAACGGATTGACATAACCCAAAAATTCCTATTGCGTCTGAAAGTAGAAACTCATCCTCTTACAACGGTATGTGTATTTTTTCCCTAGGCCATTCTGGTTAAGCGTTTGGAGCAGCAGAAGTGCGAAATATTTGTTGCCTTCTCAACCATTTCTTAGCTTCAAACTCCCGTATCTCGCGAACGGATTGACCTAACCCAAAAATTCCTATTGCATCTGAAAGTAGAAACTCGCCCGATTACAACGGTATGTGTATTTTGCCCCTAGGCCATTCTGGTTCAGCGATTGGAGCAGCAGAAGTGCGAAAAATTTGTTACCTTCTCAACCATTTCTTAGCTTCAAACTCCCGTATCTCGCGAACGGATTGACCTAACCCAAAAATTCCTATTGCATCTGAAAGTAGAAACTCGCCCGATTACAACGGTATGTGTATTTTTTCCCTAGGCCACTCTGGTTAAGCGATTGGAGCAGCAGAATTGCGAAAAATTTGTTGTCTTCTCAACCATTTCTTAGCTTCAAACACCCGTATCTCGCGAACGGATTGACCTAACACAAAAATTCCAATTGCATCTGAAAGTAGAATCTCGCCCGATTACAACGGTATGCGTATTTTTTCCCTAGGCCATTCTGGTTAAGCGTTTGGAGCAGCAGAATTGCGAAGAATTTGTTGTCTTCTCAACTATTTCTTAGCTTCAAACTACCATATCTCGCGAACGGATTGACAGAACCCAAAAATTTCTGCTGTGTGTGAAAATAGAAACTCGCCCGATTACAACGGCATGTGTTTTTCTCCCTAGGCCAATCTGGTTAAGCGATTGGAACAGCAGAAGTGCGAAAAATTTGTTACCTTCTCAACCATTTCTTAGCTTCAAACTCCCGTATCTCGCGAACGGATTGACCTAACCCTAAAATTCCTATTGCATCTGAAAGTAGAAACTCGCCCGATTAGAACGGTATGTGTATTTTTCCCCTAGGCCATTCTGGTTAAGCGTTTGGCGCAGCAGAAGTGCGAAAAATTTGTTACCTTCTCAACCATTTCTTACCTTCAAACTCCCGTATCTCGCGAACGGATTGACCTAACCCAAAAATTCCTATTGCGTCTGAAAGTAGAAACTCATCCTCTTACAACGGTATGTGTATTTTTTCCCTAGGCCTATCTGGTTAAGCGACTGGAGCAGCAGAATTGCGAAAAATTTGTTGCCTTGTCAACCATTTCTTAGCTTCAAACTCCCATATCTCGCGAACAGATTGACCTAACCCTAAAATTCCTATTGCATCTGAAAGTAGAAACTCGCGCGATTAGAACGGTATGTGTATTTTGTACCTAGGCCATTCTGGTTCAGCGATTGGAGCAGCAGAAGTGCGAAAAATTTGTTACCTTCTCAACCATTTCTTAGCTTCAAACTCCCGTATCTCGCGAACGGATTGACCTAACCCAAAAATTCCTATTGCATCTGAAAGTAGAAACTCGCCCGATTACAACGGTATGTGTATTTTTTCCCTAGGCCACTCTGGTTAAGCGATTGGAGCAGCAGAATTGCGAAAAATTTGTTGTCTTCTCAACCATTTCTTAGCTTCAAACACCCGTATCTCGCGAACGGATTGACCTAACACAAAAATTCCAATTGCATCTGAAAGTAGAATCTCGCCCGATTACAACGGTATGCGTATTTTTTCCCTAGGCCATTCAGGTTAAGCGTTTGGAGCAGCAGAATTGCGAAGAATTTGTTGTCTTCTCAACTATTTCTTAGCTTCAAACTACCATATCTCGCGAACGGATTGACAGAACCCAAAAATTTCTGCTGTGTGTGAAAATAGAAACTCGCCCGATTACAACGGCATGTGTTTTTCTCCCTAGGCCAATCTGGTTAAGCGATTGGAACAGCAGAAGTGCGAAAAATTTGTTACCTTCTCAACCATTTCTTAGCTTCAAACTCCCGTATCTCGCGAACGGATTGACCTAACCCTAAAATTCCTATTGCATCTGAAAGTAGAAACTCGCCCGATTAGAACGGTATGTGTATTTTTCCCCTAGGCCATTCTGGTTAAGCGTTTGGCGCAGCAGAAGTGCGAAAAATTTGTTACCTTCTCAACCATTTCTTACCTTCAAACTCCCGTATCTCGCGAACGGATTGACCTAACCCAAAAATTCCTATTGCGTCTGAAAGTAGAAACTCATCCTCTTACAACGGTATGGGTATTTTTTCCCTAGGCCATTCTGGTTAAGCGTTTGGAGCAGCAGAAGTGCGAAATATTTGTTGCCTTCTCAACCATTTCTTAGCTTCAAACTCCCGTATCTCGCGAACGGATTGACCTGACCCAAAAATTCCTATTGCATCTGAAAGTAGAAACTCGCCCGATTACAACGGTGTGTGTATTTTTTCCCTAGGCCACTCTGGTTAAGCGATTGGAGCAGCAGAATTGCGAAAAATTTGTTGTCTTCTCAACCATTTCTTAGCTTCAAACTCCCGTATCTCGCGAACGGATCGACCTAACCCAAAAATTCCTATTGCATCTGAAAGTAGAATCTCGCCTGATTACAACGGTATGTGTATTTTTTCCCTAGGCCAATCTGGTTAAGCGATTCGAGCAGCAGAAGTGCGAAAAATTTGTTGCCTTCTCAACCATTTCTTAGATTCAAGCTCCCATATCTCGCGACCGGATTGACCTAACCTAAAAATTCCGATTGCGTCTGAAAGTAGAAACTCGTCCGGTTACAACGGTATGTGTATTTTTTCCCTAGGCCGTTCTGGTTAAGCGTTTGGAGCAGCAGACGTGCGAAGAATTTGTTATCTTGTCAACCATTTCTTAGATTCAAAGTCCGATATCTCGCGAACGGATTGACCAAACCCAAAAATTCCTGCAGCGTCTGAAAGTAGAAACTCGCCCGATTACAACGGTATGTGTATTTTACCCTAGGCCATTCTGGTTAAGGGTTCGGAGCAACAGAAGTGCGAAAAATTTGTTGCCTTCTCAATCATTTCTTAGCTTCAAACTCCCATATCTCGCGAACGGATTGACCTAACCCAAAAATTCCTATTGCGTCTGAAAGTAGAAACTCGCCCGATTACAACGGTATGTGTATTTTTTCCCTAGGCCACTCTGGTTCAGCGATTGGAGCAGCAGAAGTGCGAAAAATTTGTTACCTTCTCAACCATTTCTTAGCTTCAAACTCCCGTATCTCGCGAACGGATTGACCTAACCCAAAAATTCCTATTGCATCTGAAAGTAGAAACTCGCCCGATTACAACGGTATGTGTATTTTTTCCCTAGGCCACTCTGGTTAAGCGATTGGAGCAGCAGAATTGCGAAAAATTTGTTGTCTTCTCAACCATTTCTTAGCTTCAAACACCCGTATCTCGCGAACGGATTGACCTAACACAAAAATTCCAATTGCATCTGAAAGTAGAATCTCGCCCGATTACAACGGTATGCGTATTTTTTCCCTAGGCCATTCAGGTTAAGCGTTTGGAGCAGCAGAATTGCGAAGAATTTGTTGTCTTCTCAACTATTTCTTAGCTTCAAACTACCATATCTCGCGAACGGATTGACAGAACCCAAAAATTTCTGCTGTGTGTGAAAATAGAAACTCGCCCGATTACAACGGCATGTGTTTTTCTCCCTAGGCCAATCTGGTTAAGCGATTGGAACAGCAGAAGTGCGAAAAATTTGTTACCTTCTCAACCATTTCTTAGCTTCAAACTCCCGTATCTCGCGAACGGATTGACCTAACCCTAAAATTCCTATTGCATCTGAAAGTAGAAACTCGCCCGATTAGAACGGTATGTGTATTTTTCCCCTAGGCCATTCTGGTTAAGCGTTTGGCGCAGCAGAAGTGCGAAAAATTTGTTACCTTCTCAACCATTTCTTACCTTCAAACTCCCGTATCTCGCGAACGGATTGACCTAACCCAAAAATTCCTATTGCGTCTGAAAGTAGAAACTCATCCTCTTACAACGGTATGGGTATTTTTTCCCTAGGCCATTCTGGTTAAGCGTTTGGAGCAGCAGAAGTGCGAAATATTTGTTGCCTTCTCAACCATTTCTTAGCTTCAAACTCCCGTATCTCGCGAACGGATTGACCTGACCCAAAAATTCCTATTGCATCTGAAAGTAGAAACTCGCCCGATTACAACGGTGTGTGTATTTTTTCCCTAGGCCACTCTGGTTAAGCGATTGGAGCAGCAGAATTGCGAAAAATTTGTTGTCTTCTCAACCATTTCTTAGCTTCAAACTCCCGTATCTCGCGAACGGATCGACCTAACCCAAAAATTCCTATTGCATCTGAAAGTAGAATCTCGCCTGATTACAACGGTATGTGTATTTTTTCCCTAGGCCAATCTGGTTAAGCGATTCGAGCAGCAGAAGTGCGAAAAATTTGTTGCCTTCTCAACCATTTCTTAGATTCAAGCTCCCATATCTCGCGACCGGATTGACCTAACCTAAAAATTCCGATTGCGTCTGAAAGTAGAAACTCGTCCGGTTACAACGGTATGTGTATTTTTTCCCTAGGCCGTTCTGGTTAAGCGTTTGGAGCAGCAGACGTGCGAAGAATTTGTTATCTTGTCAACCATTTCTTAGATTCAAAGTCCGATATCTCGCGAACGGATTGACCAAAAACAAAAATTCCTGCAGCGTCTGAAAGTAGAAACTCGCCCGATTACAACGGTATGTGTATTTTACCCTAGGCCATTCTGGTTAAGGGTTCGGAGCAACAGAAGTGCGAAAAATTTGTTGCCTTCTCAATCATTTCTTAGCTTCAAACACCCATATCTCGCGAACGGATTGACCTAACCCAAAAATTCCTATTGCGTCTGAAAGTAGAAACTCGCCCGATTACAACGGTATGTGTATTTTTTCCCTAGGCCACTCTGGTTCAGCGATTGGAGCAGCAGAAGTGCGAAAAATTTGTTACCTTCTCAACCATTTCTTAGCTTCAAACTCCCGTATCTCGCGAACGGATTGACCTAACCCAAAAATTCCTATTGCATCTGAAAGTAGAAACTCGCCCGATTACAACGGTATGTGTATTTTTTCCCTAGGCCACTCTGGTTAAGCGATTGGAGCAGCAGAATTGCGAAAAATTTGTTGTCTTCTCAACCATTTCTTAGCTTCAAACTCCCGTATCTCGCGAACGGATCGACCTAACCCAAAAATTCCTATTGCATCTGAAAGTAGAATCTCGCCTGATTACAACGGTATGTGTATTTTTTCCCTAGGCCAATCTGGTTAAGCGATTCGAGCAGCAGAAGTGCGAAAAATTTGTTGCCTTCTCAACCATTTCTTAGATTCAAGCTCCCATATCTCGCGACCGGATTGACCTAACCTAAAAATTCCGATTGCGTCTGAATGTAGAAACTCGTCCGGTTTCAACGGTATGTGTATTTTTTCCCTAGGCCGTTCTGGTTAAGCGTTTGGAGCAGCAGACGTGCGAAGAATTTGTTATCTTGTCAACCATTTCTTAGATTCAAAGTCCGATATCTCGCGAACGGATTGACCAAACCCAAAAATTCCTGCAGCGTCTGAAAGTAGAAACTCGCCCGATTACAACGGTATGTGTATTTTTCCCTAGGCCATTCTGGTTAAGGGTTCGGAGCAACAGAAGTGCGAAAAATTTGTTGCCTTCTCAATCATTTCTTAGCTTCAAACTCCCATATCTCGCGAACGGATTGACCTAACCCAAAAATTCCTATTGCGTCTGAAAGTAGAAACTCGCCCGATTACAACGGTATGTGTATTTTTTCCCTAGGCCACTCTGGTTCAGCGATTGGAGCAGCAGAAGTGCGAAAAATTTGTTACCTTCTCAACCATTTCTTAGCTTCAAACTCCCGTATCTCGCGAACGGATTGACCTAACCCAAAAATTCCTATTGCATCTGAAAGTAGAAACTCGCCCGATTACAACGGTATGTGTATTTTTTCCCTAGGCCACTCTGGTTAAGCGATTGGAGCAGCAGAATTGCGAAAAATTTGTTGTCTTCTCAACCATTTCTTAGCTTCAAACACCCGTATCTCGCGAACGGATTGGCCTAACACAAAAATTCCAATTGCATCTGAAAGTAGAATCTCGCCCGATTACAACGGTATGCGTATTTTTTCCCTAGGCCATTCTGGTTAAGCGTTTGGAGCAGCAGAATTGCGAAGAATTTGTTGTCCTCTCAACTATTTCTTAGCTTCAAACTACCATATCTCGCGAACGGATTGACAGAACCCAAAAATTTCTGCTGTGTGTGAAAATAGAAACTCGCCCGATTACAACGGCATGTGTTTTTCTCCCTAGGCCAATCTGGTTAAGCGATTGGAACAGCAGAAGTGCGAAAAATTTGTTACCTTCTCAACCATTTCTTAGCTTCAAACTCCCGTATCTCGCGAACGGATTGACCTAACCCTAAAATTCCTATTGCATCTGAAAGTAGAAACTCGCCCGATTAGAACGGTATGTGTATTTTTCCCCTAGGCCATTCTGGTTAAGCGTTTGGCGCAGCAGAAGTGCGAAAAATTTGTTACCTTCTCAACCATTTCTTACCTTCAAACTCCCGTATCTCGCGAACGGATTGACCTAACCCAAAAATTCCTATTGCGTCTGAAAGTAGAAACTCATCCTCTTACAACGGTATGGGTATTTTTTCCCTAGGCCATTCTGGTTAAGCGTTTGGAGCAGCAGAAGTGCGAAATATTTGTTGCCTTCTCAACCATTTCTTAGCTTCAAACTCCCGTATCTCGCGAACGGATTGACCTGACCCAAAAATTCCTATTGCATCTGAAAGTAGAAACTCGCCCGATTACAACGGTGTGTGTATTTTTTCCCTAGGCCACTCTGGTTAAGCGATTGGAGCAGCAGAATTGCGAAAAATTTGTTGTCTTCTCAACCATTTCTTAGCTTCAAACTCCCGTATCTCGCGAACGGATCGACCTAACCCAAAAATTCCTATTGCATCTGAAAGTAGAATCTCGCCTGATTACAACGGTATGTGTATTTTTTCCCTAGGCCAATCTGGTTAAGCGATTCGAGCAGCAGAAGTGCGAAAAATTTGTTGCCTTCTCAACCATTTCTTAGATTCAAGCTCCCATATCTCGCGACCGGATTGACCTAACCTAAAAATTCCGATTGCGTCTGAAAGTAGAAACTCGTCCGGTTACAACGGTATGTGTATTTTTTCCCTAGGCCGTTCTGGTTAAGCGTTTGGAGCAGCAGACGTGCGAAGAATTTGTTATCTTGTCAACCATTTCTTAGATTCAAAGTCCGATATCTCGCGAACGGATTGACCAAACCCAAAAATTCCTGCAGCGTCTGAAAGTAGAAACTCGCCCGATTACAACGGTATGTGTATTTTTCCCTAGGCCATTCTGGTTAAGGGTTCGGAGCAACAGAAGTGCGAAAAATTTGTTGCCTTCTCAATCATTTCTTAGCTTCAAACTCCCATATCTCGCGAACGGATTGACCTAACCCAAAAATTCCTATTGCGTCTGAAAGTAGAAACTCGCCCGATTACAACGGTATGTGTATTTTTTCCCTAGGCCACTCTGGTTCAGCGATTGGAGCAGCAGAAGTGCGAAAAATTTGTTACCTTCTCAACCATTTCTTAGCTTCAAACTCCCGTATCTCGCGAACGGATTGACCTAACCCAAAAATTCCTATTGCATCTGAAAGTAGAAACTCGCCCGATTACAACGGTATGTGTATTTTTTCCCTAGGCCACTCTGGTTAAGCGATTGGAGCAGCAGAATTGCGAAAAATTTGTTGTCTTCTCAACCATTTCTTAGCTTCAAACTCCCGTACCTCGCGAACGGATTGACCTAACACAAAAATTCCTATTGCATCTGAAAGTAGATTCTCGCCCGATTACAACGGCATGTGTATTTTTTCCCTAGGCCATTCTGGTTAAGCGTTTGGAGCAGCAGAATTGCGAAGAATTTGTTGTCTTCTCAACTATTTCTTAGCTTCAAACTACCATATCTCGCGAACGGATTGACAGAACCCAAAAATTTCTGCTGTGTGTGAAAATAGAAACTAGCCCGATTACAACGGCATGTGTTTTTTTCCCTAGGCCAATCTGGTTAAGCGATTGGAGCAGCAGAAGTGCGAAAAATTTGTTGCCTGCTCAACCATTTCTTAGCTTCAAACTCCCATATCTCGCGAACAGATTGACCTAACCCAAAAATTCCTATTGCATCTGAAAGTAGAAACTCGCCCGATTACAACGGTATGTGTATTTTTTCCCTAGGCCACTCTGGTTAAGCGATTGGAGCAGCAGAATTGCGAAAAATTTGTTGTCTTCTCAACCATTTCTTAGCTTCAAACACCCGTATCTCGCGAACGGATTGACCTAACACAAAAATTCCAATTGCATCTGAAAGTAGAATCTCGCCCGATTACAACGGTATGCGTATTTTTTCCCTAGGCCATTCTGGTTAAGCGTTTGGAGCAGCAGAATTGCGAAGAATTTGTTGTCTTCTCAACTATTTCTTAGCTTCAAACTACCATATCTCGCGAACGGATTGACAGAACCCAAAAATTTCTGCTGTGTGTGAAAATAGAAACTCGCCCGATTACAACGGCATGTGTTTTTCTCCCTAGGCCAATCTGGTTAAGCGATTGGAACAGCAGAAGTGCGAAAAATTTGTTACCTTCTCAACCATTTCTTAGCTTCAAACTCCCGTATCTCGCGAACGGATTGACCTAACCCTAAAATTCCTATTGCATCTGAAAGTAGAAACTCGCCCGATTAGAACGGTATGTGTATTTTTCCCCTAGGCCATTCTGGTTAAGCGTTTGGCGCAGCAGAAGTGCGAAAAATTTGTTACCTTCTCAACCATTTCTTACCTTCAAACTCCCGTATCTCGCGAACGGATTGACCTAACCCAAAAATTCCTATTGCGTCTGAAAGTAGAAACTCATCCTCTTACAACGGTATGGGTACTTTTTCCCTAGGCCATTCTGGTTAAGGGTTCGGAGCAACAGAAGTGCGAAAAATTTGTTGCCTTCTCAATCATTTCTTAGCTTCAAACTCCCATATCTCGCGAACGGATTGACCTAACCCAAAAATTCCTATTGCGTCTGAAAGTAGAAACTCGCCCGATTACAACGGTATGTGTATTTTTTCCCTAGGCCACTCTGGTTCAGCGATTGGAGCAGCAGAAGTGCGAAAAATTTGTTACCTTCTCAACCATTTCTTAGCTTCAAACTCCCGTATCTCGCGAACGGATTGACCTAACCCAAAAATTCCTATTGCATCTGAAAGTAGAAACTCGCCCGATTACAACGGTATGTGTATTTTTTCCCTAGGCCACTCTGGTTAAGCGATTGGAGCAGCAGAATTGCGAAAAATTTGTTGTCTTCTCAACCATTTCTTAGCTTCAAACTCCCGTACCTCGCGAACGGATTGACCTAACACAAAAATTCCTATTGCATCTGAAAGTAGATTCTCGCCCGATTACAACGGCATGTGTATTTTTTCCCTAGGCCATTCTGGTTAAGCGTTTGGAGCAGCAGAATTGCGAAGAATTTGTTGTCTTCTCAACTATTTCTTAGCTTCAAACTACCATATCTCGCGAACGGATTGACAGAACCCAAAAATTTCTGCTGTGTGTGAAAATAGAAACTAGCCCGATTACAACGGCATGTGTTTTTTTCCCTAGGCCAATCTGGTTAAGCGATTGGAGCAGCAGAAGTGCGAAAAATTTGTTGCCTGCTCAACCATTTCTTAGCTTCAAACTCCCATATCTCGCGAACAGATTGACCTAACCCAAAAATTCCTATTGCATCTGAAAGTAGAAACTCGCCCGATTACAACGGTATGTGTATTTTTTCCCTAGGCCACTCTGGTTAAGCGATTGGAGCAGCAGAATTGCGAAAAATTTGTTGTCTTCTCAACCATTTCTTAGCTTCAAACACCCGTATCTCGCGAACGGATTGACCTAACACAAAAATTCCAATTGCATCTGAAAGTAGAATCTCGCCCGATTACAACGGTATGCGTATTTTTTCCCTAGGCCATTCTGGTTAAGCGTTTGGAGCAGCAGAATTGCGAAGAATTTGTTGTCTTCTCAACTATTTCTTAGCTTCAAACTACCATATCTCGCGAACGGATTGACAGAACCCAAAAATTTCTGCTGTGTGTGAAAATAGAAACTCGCCCGATTACAACGGCATGTGTTTTTCTCCCTAGGCCAATCTGGTTAAGCGATTGGAACAGCAGAAGTGCGAAAAATTTGTTACCTTCTCAACCATTTCTTAGCTTCAAACTCCCGTATCTCGCGAACGGATTGACCTAACCCTAAAATTCCTATTGCATCTGAAAGTAGAAACTCGCCCGATTAGAACGGTATGTGTATTTTTCCCCTAGGCCATTCTGGTTAAGCGTTTGGCGCAGCAGAAGTGCGAAAAATTTGTTACCTTCTCAACCATTTCTTACCTTCAAACTCCCGTATCTCGCGAACGGATTGACCTAACCCAAAAATTCCTATTGCGTCTGAAAGTAGAAACTCATCCTCTTACAACGGTATGGGTATTTTTTCCCTAGGCCATTCTGGTTAAGCGTTTGGAGCAGCAGAAGTGCGAAATATTTGTTGCCTTCTCAACCATTTCTTAGCTTCAAACTCCCGTATCTCGCGAACGGATTGACCTGACCCAAAAATTCCTATTGCATCTGAAAGTAGAAACTCGCCCGATTACAACGGTGTGTGTATTTTTTCCCTAGGCCACTCTGGTTAAGCGATTGGAGCAGCAGAATTGCGAAAAATTTGTTGTCTTCTCAACCATTTCTTAGCTTCAAACTCCCGTATCTCGCGAACGGATCGACCTAACCCAAAAATTCCTATTGCATCTGAAAGTAGAATCTCGCCTGATTACAACGGTATGTGTATTTTTTCCCTAGGCCAATCTGGTTAAGCGATTCGAGCAGCAGAAGTGCGAAAAATTTGTTGCCTTCTCAACCATTTCTTAGATTCAAGCTCCCATATCTCGCGACCGGATTGACCTAACCTAAAAATTCCGATTGCGTCTGAAAGTAGAAACTCGTCCGGTTACAACGGTATGTGTATTTTTTCCCTAGGCCGTTCTGGTTAAGCGTTTGGAGCAGCAGACGTGCGAAGAATTTGTTATCTTGTCAACCATTTCTTAGATTCAAAGTCCGATATCTCGCGAACGGATTGACCAAACCCAAAAATTCCTGCAGCGTCTGAAAGTAGAAACTCGCCCGATTACAACGGTATGTGTATTTTTCCCTAGGCCATTCTGGTTAAGGGTTCGGAGCAACAGAAGTGCGAAAAATTTGTTGCCTTCTCAATCATTTCTTAGCTTCAAACTCCCATATCTCGCGAACGGATTGACCTAACCCAAAAATTCCTATTGCGTCTGAAAGTAGAAACTCGCCCGATTACAACGGTATGTGTATTTTTTCCCTAGGCCACTCTGGTTCAGCGATTGGAGCAGCAGAAGTGCGAAAAATTTGTTACCTTCTCAACCATTTCTTAGCTTCAAACTCCCGTATCTCGCGAACGGATTGACCTAACCCAAAAATTCCTATTGCATCTGAAAGTAGAAACTCGCCCGATTACAACGGTATGTGTATTTTTTCCCTAGGCCACTCTGGTTAAGCGATTGGAGCAGCAGAATTGCGAAAAATTTGTTGTCTTCTCAACCATTTCTTAGCTTCAAACTCCCGTATCTCGCGAACGGATCGACCTAACCCAAAAATTCCTATTGCATCTGAAAGTAGAATCTCGCCTGATTACAACGGTATGTGTATTTTTTCCCTAGGCCAATCTGGTTAAGCGATTCGAGCAGCAGAAGTGCGAAAAATTTGTTGCCTTCTCAACCATTTCTTAGATTCAAGCTCCCATATCTCGCGACCGGATTGACCTAACCTAAAAATTCCGATTGCGTCTGAATGTAGAAACTCGTCCGGTTTCAACGGTATGTGTATTTTTTCCCTAGGCCGTTCTGGTTAAGCGTTTGGAGCAGCAGACGTGCGAAGAATTTGTTATCTTGTCAACCATTTCTTAGATTCAAAGTCCGATATCTCGCGAACGGATTGACCAAACCCAAAAATTCCTGCAGCGTCTGAAAGTAGAAACTCGCCCGATTACAACGGTATGTGTATTTTTCCCTAGGCCATTCTGGTTAAGGGTTCGGAGCAACAGAAGTGCGAAAAATTTGTTGCCTTCTCAATCATTTCTTAGCTTCAAACTCCCATATCTCGCGAACGGATTGACCTAACCCAAAAATTCCTATTGCGTCTGAAAGTAGAAACTCGCCCGATTACAACGGTATGTGTATTTTTTCCCTAGGCCACTCTGGTTCAGCGATTGGAGCAGCAGAAGTGCGAAAAATTTGTTACCTTCTCAACCATTTCTTAGCTTCAAACTCCCGTATCTCGCGAACGGATTGACCTAACCCAAAAATTCCTATTGCATCTGAAAGTAGAAACTCGCCCGATTACAACGGTATGTGTATTTTTTCCCTAGGCCACTCTGGTTAAGCGATTGGAGCAGCAGAATTGCGAAAAATTTGTTGTCTTCTCAACCATTTCTTAGCTTCAAACACCCGTATCTCGCGAACGGATTCACCTAACACAAAAATTCCAATTGCATCTGAAAGTAGAATCTCGCCCGATTACAACGGTATGCGTATTTTTTCCCTAGGCCATTCTGGTTAAGCGTTTGGAGCAGCAGAATTGCGAAGAATTTGTTGTCTTCTCAACTATTTCTTAGCTTCAAACTACCATATCTCGCGAACGGATTGACAGAACCCAAAAATTTCTGCTGTGTGTGAAAATAGAAACTCGCCCGATTACAACGGCATGTGTTTTTCTCCCTAGGCCAATCTGGTTAAGCGATTGGAACAGCAGAAGTGCGAAAAATTTGTTACCTTCTCAACCATTTCTTAGCTTCAAACTCCCGTATCTCGCGAACGGATTGACCTAACCCTAAAATTCCTATTGCATCTGAAAGTAGAAACTCGCCCGATTAGAACGGTATGTGTATTTTTCCCCTAGGCCATTCTGGTTAAGCGTTTGGCGCAGCAGAAGTGCGAAAAATTTGTTACCTTCTCAACCATTTCTTACCTTCAAACTCCCGTATCTCGCGAACGGATTGACCTAACCCAAAAATTCCTATTGCGTCTGAAAGTAGAAACTCATCCTCTTACAACGGTATGGGTATTTTTTCCCTAGGCCATTCTGGTTAAGCGTTTGGAGCAGCAGAAGTGCGAAATATTTGTTGCCTTCTCAACCATTTCTTAGCTTCAAACTCCCGTATCTCGCGAACGGATTGACCTGACCCAAAAATTCCTATTGCATCTGAAAGTAGAAACTCGCCCGATTACAACGGTGTGTGTATTTTTTCCCTAGGCCACTCTGGTTAAGCGATTGGAGCAGCAGAATTGCGAAAAATTTGTTGTCTTCTCAACCATTTCTTAGCTTCAAACTCCCGTATCTCGCGAACGGATCGACCTAACCCAAAAATTCCTATTGCATCTGAAAGTAGAATCTCGCCTGATTACAACGGTATGTGTATTTTTTCCCTAGGCCAATCTGGTTAAGCGATTCGAGCAGCAGAAGTGCGAAAAATTTGTTGCCTTCTCAACCATTTCTTAGATTCAAGCTCCCATATCTCGCGACCGGATTGACCTAACCTAAAAATTCCGATTGCGTCTGAAAGTAGAAACTCGTCCGGTTACAACGGTATGTGTATTTTTTCCCTAGGCCGTTCTGGTTAAGCGTTTGGAGCAGCAGACGTGCGAAGAATTTGTTATCTTGTCAACCATTTCTTAGATTCAAAGTCCGATATCTCGCGACCGGATTGACCAAACCCAAAAATTCCTGCAGCGTCTGAAAGTAGAAACTCGGCCGATTACAACGGTATGTGTATTTTTCCCTAGGCCATTCTGGTTAAGGGTTCGGAGCAACAGAAGTGCGAAAAATTTGTTGCCTTCTCAATCATTTCTTAGCTTCAAACTCCCATATCTCGCGAACGGATTGACCTAACCCAAAAATTCCTATTGCGTCTGAAAGTAGAAACTCGCCCGATTACAACGGTATGTGTATTTTTTCCCTAGGCCACTCTGGTTCAGCGATTGGAGCAGCAGAAGTGCGAAAAATTTGTTACCTTCTCAACCATTTCTTAGCTTCAAACTCCCGTATCTCGCGAACGGATTGACCTAACCCAAAAATTCCTATTGCATCTGAAAGTAGAAACTCGCCCGATTACAACGGTATGTGTATTTTTTCCCTAGGCCACTCTGGTTAAGCGATTGGAGCAGCAGAATTGCGAAAAATTTGTTGTCTTCTCAACCATTTCTTAGCTTCAAACTCCCGTATCTCGCGAACGGATCGACCTAACCCAAAAATTCCTATTGCATCTGAAAGTAGAATCTCGCCTGATTACAACGGTATGTGTATTTTTTCCCTAGGCCAATCTGGTTAAGCGATTCGAGCAGCAGAAGTGCGAAAAATTTGTTGCCTTCTCAACCATTTCTTAGATTCAAGCTCCCATATCTCGCGACCGGATTGACCTAACCTAAAAATTCCGATTGCGTCTGAATGTAGAAACTCGTCCGGTTACAACGGTATGTGTATTTTTTCCCTAGGCCGTTCTGGTTAAGCGTTTGGAGCAGCAGACGTGCGAAGAATTTGTTATCTTGTCAACCATTTCTTAGATTCAAAGTCCGATATCTCGCGAACGGATTGACCAAACCCAAAAATTCCTGCAGCGTCTGAAAGTAGAAACTCGGCCGATTACAACGGTATGTGTATTTTTCCCTAGGCCATTCTGGTTAAGGGTTCGGAGCAACAGAAGTGCGAAAAATTTGTTGCCTTCTCAATCATTTCTTAGCTTCAAACTCCCATATCTCGCGAACGGATTGACCTAACCCAAAAATTCCTATTGCGTCTGAAAGTAGAAACTCGCCCGATTACAACGGTATGTGTATTTTTTCCCTAGGCCACTCTGGTTCAGCGATTGGAGCAGCAGAAGTGCGAAAAATTTGTTACCTTCTCAACCATTTCTTAGCTTCAAACTCCCGTATCTCGCGAACGGATTGACCTAACCCAAAAATTCCTATTGCATCTGAAAGTAGAAACTCGCCCGATTACAACGGTATGTGTATTTTTTCCCTAGGCCACTCTGGTTAAGCGATTGGAGCAGCAGAATTGCGAAAAATTTGTTGTCTTCTCAACCATTTCTTAGCTTCAAACTCCCGTATCTCGCGAACGGATCGACCTAACCCAAAAATTCCTATTGCGTCTGAATGTAGAAACTCGTCCGGTTACAACGGTATGTGTATTTTTTCCCTAGGCCGTTCTGGTTAAGCGTTTGGAGCAGCAGACGTGCGAAGAATTTGTTATCTTGTCAACCATTTCTTAGATTCAAAGTCCGATATCTCGCGAACGGATTGACCAAACCCAAAAATTCCTGCAGCGTCTGAAAGTAGAAACTCGCCCGATTACAACGGTATGTGTATTTTTCCCTAGGCCATTCTGGTTAAGGGTTCGGAGCAACAGAAGTGCGAAAAATTTGTTGCCTTCTCAATCATTTCTTAGCTTCAAACTCCCATATCTCGCGAACGGATTGACCTAACCCAAAAATTCCTATTGCGTCTGAAAGTAGAAACTCGCCCGATTACAACGGTATGTGTATTTTTTCCCTAGGCCACTCTGGTTCAGCGATTGGAGCAGCAGAAGTGCGAAAAATTTGTTACCTTCTCAACCATTTCTTAGCTTCAAACTCCCGTATCTCGCGAACGGATTGACCTAACCCAAAAATTCCTATTGCATCTGAAAGTAGAAACTCGCCCGATTACAACGGTATGTGTATTTTTTCCCTAGGCCACCCTGGTTAAGCGATTGGAGCAGCAGAATTGCGAAAAATTTGTTGTCTTCTCAACCATTTCTTAGCTTCAAACTCCCGTACCTCGCGAACGGATTGACCTAACACAAAAATTCCTATTGCATCTGAAAGTAGATTCTCGCCCGATTACAACGGCATGTGTATTTTTTCCCTAGGCCATTCTGGTTAAGCGTTTGGAGCAGCAGAATTGCGAAGAATTTGTTGTCTTCTCAACTATTTCTTAGCTTCAAACTACCATATCTCGCGAACGGATTGACAGAACCCAAAAATTTCTGCTGTGTGTGAAAATAGAAACTCGCCCGATTACAACGGCATGTGTTTTTTTCCCTAGGCCAATCTGGTTAAGCGATTGGAGCAGCAGAAGTGCGAAAAATTTGTTGCCTGCTCAACCATTTCTTAGCTTCAAACTCCCATATCTCGCGAACAGATTGACCTAACTCTAAAATTCCTATTGCATCTGAAAGTAGAAACTCGCCCGATTAGAACGGTATGTGTATTTTTCCCCTGGGCCCTTCTGGTTAAGTGTATGGGGCAGCAGAAGTGCGAAAAATTTGTTACCTTCTCAACCATTTCTTACCTTCAAACTCCCGTATCTCGCGAACGGATTGACCTAACCCAAAAATTCCTATTGCGTCTGAAAGTAGAAACTCATCCTCTTACAACGGTATGTGTATTTTTTCCCTAGGCCATTCTGGTTAAGCGTTTGGAGCAGCAGAAGTGCGAAATATTTGTTGCCTTCTCAACCATTTCTTAGCTTCAAACTCCCGTATCTCGCGAACGGATTGACCTGACCCAAAAATTCCTATTGCATCTGAAAGTAGAAACTCGCCCGATTACAACGGTATGTGTATTTTTTCCCTAGGCCACTCTGGTTAAGCGATTGGAGCAGCAGAATTGCGAAAAATTTGTTGTCTTCTCAACCATTTCTTAGCTTCAAACTACCGTATCTCGCGATCGGATTGACCTAACCCAAAAATTCCTATTGCATCTGAAAGTAGAATCTCGCCTGATTACAAAGGTATGTGTATTTTTTCCCTAGGCCAATCTGGTTAAGCGATTGGAGCAGCAGAAGTGCGAAAAATTTGTTGCCTTCTCAACCATTTCTTGGCTTCAAACTCCCATATCTCGCGAACAGATTGACCCAACCCAAAAATTCCTGCTGCGTCTGATAGTAGAAACTCTTCCGGTTACAACGGTAAGTGTATTTTTTCCCTAGGCCACTCTGGTTAAGCGATTGGAGCAGCAGAATTGCGAAAAATTTGTTGTCTTCTCAACCATTTCTTAGCTTCAATCTCCCGTATCTCGCGAACGGATTGACCTAACACAAAAATTCCTATTGCATCTGAAAGTAGATTCTCGCCCGATTACAACGGTATGTGTATTTTTTCCCTAGGCCATTCTGGTTAAGCGTTTGCAGCAGCAGAATTGCGAAGAATTTGTTGTCTTCTCAACTATTTCTTAGCTTCAAACTACCATATCTCGCGAACGGATTGACAGAACCCAAAAATTTCTGCTGTGTGTGAAAATAGAAACTCGCCCGATTACAACGGCATGTGTTTTTTTCCCTAGGCCAATCTGGTTAAGCGATTGGAGCAGCAGAAGTGCGAAAAATTTGTTGCCTGCTCAACCATTTCTTAGCTTCAAACTCCCATATCTCGCGAACAGATTGACCTAACTCTAAAATTCCTACTGCATCTGAAAGTAGAAACACGCCCGATTAGAACGGTATGTGTATTTTTCCCCTGGGCCCTTCTGGTTAAGCGTATGGGGCAGCAGAAGTGCGAAAAATTTGTTACCTTCTCAACCATTTCTTACCTTCAAACTCCCGTATCTCGCGAACGGATTGACCTAACCCAAAAATTCCTATTGCGTCTGAAAGTAGAAACTCATCCTCTTACAACGGTATGTGTATTTTTTCCCTAGGCCAATCTGGTTAAGCGTTTGGAGCAGCAGAAGTGCGAAATATTTGTTGCCTTCTCAACCATTTCTTAGCTTCAAACTACCGTATCTCGCGAACGGATTGACCTAACACAAAAATTCCTATTGCATCTGAAAGTAGATTCTCGCCCGATTACAACGGTATGTGTATTTTTCCCCTAGGCCATTCTGGTTAAGCGTTTGGAGCAGCAGAATTGCGAAGAATTTGTTGTCTTCTCAACTATTTCTTAGCTTCAAACTACCATATCTCGCGAACGGATTGACAGAACCCAAAAATTTCTGCTGTGTGTGAAAATAGAAACTCGCCCGATTACAACGGCATGTGTTTTTTTCCCTAGGCCAATCTGGTTAAGCGATTGGAGCAGCAGAAGTGCGAAAAATTTGTTGCCTGCTCAACCATTTCTTAGCTTCAAACTCCCATATCTCGCGAACAGATTGACCTAACTCTAAAATTCCTATTGCATCTGAAAGTAGAAACTCGCCCGATTAGAACGGTATGTGTATTTTTCCCCTGGGCCCTTCTGGTTAAGCGTATGGGGCAGCAGAAGTGCGAAAAATTTGTTGTCTTCTCAACCATTTCTTAGCTCCAAACTCCCGTATCTCGCGAACGGATTGACCTAACCCAAAAATTCCTATTGCATCTGAAAGTAGAATCTCGCCTGATTACAGCGGTATGTGTATTTTTTCCCTAGGCCAATCTGGTTAAGCGATTGGAGCAGCAGAAGTGCGAAAAATTTGTTGCCTTCTCAACCATTTCTTAGATTCAAGCTCCCATATCTCGCGACCGGATTGACCTAACCTAAAAATTCCGATTGCGTCTGAAAGTAGAAACTCGTCCGGTTACAACGGTATGTTTATTTTTTCCCTAGGCCGTTCTGGTTAAGCGTTTGGAGCAGCAGAAGTGCGAAAAATTTGTTGCCTTCTCAACCATTTCTTGGCTTCAAACTCCCATATCTCGCGAACAGATTGACCTAACCCTAAATTTCCTATTGCATCTGAAAGTAGAAACTCGCCCGATTAGAACGGTATGTGTATTTTTTCCCTAGGCCATTCTGGTTAAGCGTTTGGAGCAGCAGACGTGCGAAAAATTTGTTATCTTGTCAACCATTTCTTAGATTCAAAGTCCGATATCTCGCGAACGGTTTGACCAAACCCAAAAATTCCTGCAGCGTCTGAAAGTAGAAACTCGCCCGATTACAACGGTATGTGTATTTTTTGCCTAGGCCATTCTGGTTAAGGGTTTGGAGCAACAGAAGTGCGAAAAATTTGTTGCCTTCTCAATCATTTCTTAGCTTCAAACTCCCATATCTCGCGAACGGATTGACCTAACCCAAAAATTCCTATTGCATCTGAAAGTAGAAACTCGCCCGATTACAACGGTATGTGTATTTTTTCCCTAGGCCATTCTGGTTCAGCGATTGGAGCAGCAGAAGTGCGAAAAATTTGTTACCTTCTCAACCATTTCTTAGCTTCAAACTCCCGTATCTCGCGAACGGATTGACCTAACCCAAAAATTCCTATTGCGTCTGAAAGTAGAAACTCATCCTCTTACAACGGTATGTGTATTTTTTCCCTAGACCATTCTGGTTAAGCGTTTGGAGCAGCAGAAGTGCGAAATATTTGTTGCCTTCTCAACCATTTCTTAGCTTCAAACTCCCGTATCTCGCGAACGGATTGACCTGACCCAAAAATTCCTATTGCATCTGAAAGTAGAAACTCGCCCGATTACAACGGTATGTGTATTTTTTCCCCAGGCCACTCTGGTTAAGCGATTGGAGCAGCAGAATTGCGAAAAATTTGTTGTCTTCTCAACCATTTCTTAGCTTCAAACTCCCGTATCTCGCGAACGGATTGACCTAACCCAAAAATTCCTATTGCGTCTTAAAGTAGAAACTCGTCCGGTTACAACGGTATGTGTATTTTTTTCCTAGGCCATTCTGGTTAAGCAGTTGGAGCAGCAGAAGTGCGTAATATTTGTTGCCTTCTCAACCATTTCTTGGCTTCAAACTCCCATATCTCGCGAACAGATTGACCCAACCCAAAAATTCCTGCTGCGTCTGAAAGTAGAAACTCGCCCGATTACAACGGTATGTGTATTTTGTCCCTAGGCCATTCTGGTTCAGCGATTGGAGCAGCAGAAGTGCGAAATATTTGTTGCCTTCTCAACCATTTCTTAGCTTCAAACTCCCGTATCTCGCGAACGGATTGACCTGACCCAAAAATTCCTATTGCATCTGAAAGTAGAAACTCGCCCGATTACAACGGTGTGTGTATTTTTTCCCTAGGCCTCTCTGGTTAAGCGATTGGAGCAGCAGAATTGCGAAAAATTTGTTGTCTTCTCAACCATTTCTTAGCTCCAAACTCCCGTATCTCGCGAACAGATTGACCTAACCCAAAAATTCCTATTGCATCTGAAAGTAGAATCTCGCCTGATTACAGCGGTATGTGTATTTTTTCCCTAGGCCAATCTGGTTAAGCGATTGGAGCAGCAGAAGTGCGAAAAATTTTTTGCCTTCTCAACCATTTCTTAGATTCAAGCTCCCATATCTCGCGACCGGATTGACCTAACCTAAAAATTCCGATTGCGTCTGAAAGTAGAAACTCGTCCGGTTACAACGGTATGTTTATTTTTTCCCTAGGCCGTTCTGGTTAAGCGTTTGGAGCAGCAGAAGTGCGAAAAATTTGTTGCCTTCTCAACCATTTCTTGGCTTCAAACTCCCATATCTCGCGAACAGATTGACCTAACCCTAAATTTCCTATTGCATCTGAAAGTAGAAACTCGCCCGATTAGAACGGTATGTGTATTTTTTCCCTAGGCCATTCTGGTTAAGCGTTTGGAGCAGCAGACGTGCGAAAAATTTGTTATCTTGTCAACCATTTCTTAGATTCAAAGTCCGATATCTCGCGAACGGTTTGACCAAACCCAAAAATTCCTGCAGCGTCTGAAAGTAGAAACTCGCCCGATTACAACGGTATGTGTATTTTTTGCCTAGGCCATTCTGGTCAAGGGTTTGGAGCACCAGAAGTGCGAAAAATTTGTTGCCTTCTCAATCATTTCTTAGCTTCAAACTCCCATATCTCGCGAACGGATTGACCTAACCCAAAAATTCCTATTGCATCTGAAAGTAGAAACTCGCCCGATTACAACGGTATGTGTATTTTTTCCCTAGGCCATTCTTGTTCAGCGATTGGAGCAGCAGAAGTGCGAAAAATTTGTTACCTTCTCAACCATTTCTTAGCTTCAAACTCCCGTATCTCGCGAACGGATTGACCTAACCCAAAAATTCCTATTGCATCTGAAAGTAGAAACTAGCCCGATTACAACGGTATGTGTATTTTTTCCCTAGGCCACTCTGGTTAAGCGATTGGAGCAGCAGAATTGCGAAAAATTTGTTGTCTTCTCAACCATTTCTTAGCTTCAAACTCCCGTATCTCGCGAACGGATTGACCTAACCCAAAAATTCCTATTGCATCTGAAAGTAGAAACTCGCCCGATTACAACGGTATGTGTATTTTTTCCCTAGGCCACTCTGGTTAAGCGATTGGAGCAGCAGAATTGCGAAAAATTTGTTACCTTCTCAACCATTTCTTATCTTCAAACTCCCGTATCTCGCGAACGGATTGACCTAACCCTAAAATTCCTATTGCATCTGAAAGTAGAAACTCGCCCGATTAGAACGGTATGTGTATTTTTCCCCTAGGCCATTCTGGTTAAGCGTTTGGCGCAGCAGAAGTGCGAAAAATTTGTTACCTTCTCAACCATTTCTTACCTTCAAACTCCCGTATCTCGCGAACGGATTGACCTAACCCAAAAATTCCTATTGCGTCTGAAAGTAGAAACTCATCCTCTTACAACGGTATGTGTATTTTTTCCCTAGGCCATTCTGGTTAAGCGTTTGTAGCAGCAGAAGTGCGAAATATTTGTTGCCTTCTCAACCATTTCTTAGCTTCAAACTCCCGTATCTCGCGAACGGATTGACCTGACCCAAAAATTCCTATTGCATCTGAAAGTAGAAACTCGCCCGATTACAACGGTGTGTGTATTTTTTCCCTAGGCCTCTCTGGTTAAGCGATTGGAGCAGCAGAATTGCGAAAAATTTGTTGTCTTCTCAACCATTTCTTAGATTCAAGCTCCCATATCTCGCGACCGGATTTACCTAACCTAAATATTCCGATTGCGTCTGAAAGTAGAAACTCGTCCGGTTACAACGGTATGTGTATTTTTTCCCTAGGCCGTTCTGGTTAAGCGTTTGGAGCAGCAGAAGTGCGAAAAATTTGTTGTCTTCTCAACCATTTCTTAGCTTCAAACTCCCGTATCTCGCGAACGGATTGACCTAACCCAAAAATTCCTATTGCGTCTTAAAGTAGAAACTCGTCCGGTTACAACGGTATGTGTATTTTTTCCCTAGGCCAATCTGGTTAAGCGATTGGAGCAGCAGAAGTGCGAAAAACTTGTTGCCTTCTCAACCATTTCTTAGCTTCAAACTCCCATATCTCGCGAACAGATTGACCTAACCCAAAAATTCCTATTGCATCTGAAAGTAGAATCTCGCCTGATTACAACGGTATGTGTATTTTTTCCCTAGGCCGTTCTGGTTAAGCGTTTGGAGCAGCAGAAGTGCGAAATATTTGTTGCCTTCTCAACCATTTCTTAGCTTCAAACTCCCGTTTCTCGCGAACGGATTGACCTGACCCAAAAATTCCTATTGCATCTGAAAGTAGAAACTCACCCGATTACAACGGTATGTGTATTTTTTCCCTAGGCCATTCTGGTTAAGCGTTTGGCGCAGCAGAAGTGCGAAAAATTTGTTACCTTCTCAACCATTTCTTACCTTCAAACTCCCGTATCTCGCGAACGGATTGACCTAACCCAAAAATTCCTATTGCATCTGAAAGTAGAAACTCGCCCGATTCCAACGGTATGTGTATTTTTTCCCTAGGCCACTCTGGTTAAGCGATTGGAGCAGCAGAATTGCGAAAAATTTGTTGTCTTCTCAACCATTTCTTAGCTTCAAACTCCCGTATCTCGCGAACGGATTGACCTAACACAAAAATTCCTATTGCATCTGAAAGTAGAATCTCGCCCGATTACAACGGTATGTGTATTTTTTCCCTAGGCCATTCTGGTTAAGCGTTTGGAGCAGCAGAATTGCGAAGAATTTGTTGTCTTCTCAACTATTTCTTAGCTTCAAACTACCATATCTCGCGAACGGATTGACAGAACCCAAAAATTTCTGCTGTGTGTGAAAATAGAAACTCGTCCGATTACAACGGCATGTGTTTTTTTCCCTAGGCCAATCTGGTTAAGCGATTGGAGCAGCAGAAGTGCGAAATATTTGTTGCCTTCTCAACCATTTGTTAGCTTCAAACTCCCGTATCTCGCGAACGGATTGACCTGACCCAAAAATTCCTATTGCATCTGAAAGTAGAAACTCGCCCGATTACAACGGTGTGTGTATTTTTTCCCTAGGCCACTCTGGTTAAGCGATTGGAGCGGCAGAATTGCGAAAAATTTGTTGTCTTCTCAACCATTTCTTAGCTTCAAACTCCCGTATCTCGCGAACGGATTGACTTGACCCAAAAATTCCTATTGCATCTGAAAGTAGAAACTCGCCCGATTACAACGGTGTGTGTATTTTTTCCCTAGGCCACTCTGGTTAAGCGATTGGAGCGGCAGAAGTGCGAAAAATTTGTTGCCTTCTCAACCATTTCTTAGATTCAAGCTCCCATATCTCGCGACCGGATTGACCTAACCTAAATATTCCGATTGCGTCTGAAAATAGAAACTCGTCCGATTACAACGGCATGTGTTTTTTTCCCTAGGCCAATCTGGTTAAGCGATTGGAGCAGCAGAAGTGCGAAATATTTGTTGCCTTCTCAACCATTTCTTAGCTTCAAACTCCCGTATCTCGCGAACGGATTGACCTGACCCAAAAATTCCTATTGCATCTGAGAGTAGAAACTCGCCCGATTACAACGGTGTGTGTATTTTTTCCCTAGGCCACTCTGGTTAAGCGATTGGAGCGGCAGAATTGCGAAAAATTTGTTGTCTTCTCAACCATTTCTTAGCTTCAAACTCCCGTATCTCGCGAACGGATTGACCTGACCCAAAAATTCCTATTGCATCTGAAAGTAGAAACTCGCCCGATTACAACGGTGTGTGTATTTTTTCCCTAGGCCACTCTGGTTAAGCGATTGGAGCGGCAGAAGTGCGAAAAATTTGTTGCCTTCTCAACCATTTCTTAGATTCAAGCTCCCATATCTCGCGACCGGATTGACCTAACCTAAATATTCCGATTGCGTCTGAAAGTAGAAACTCGTCCGGTTACAACGGTATGTGTATTTTTTCCCTAGGCCGTTCTGGTTAAGCGTTTGGAGCAGCAGAAGTGCGAAAAATTTGTTGCCTTCTCAACCATTTCTTGGCTTCAAACTCCCATATCTCGCGACCGGATTGACCTAACCAAAATATTCCGATTGCGTCTGAAAGTAGAAACTCGTCCGGTTACAACGGTATGTGTATTTTTTCCCTAGGCCGTTCTGGTTAAGCGTTTGGAGCAGCAGAAGTGCGAAAAATTTGTTGCCTTCTCAACCATTTCTTGGCTTCAAACTCCCATATCTCGCGAACAGATTGACCTGACCCAAAAATTCCTATTGCATCTGAAAGTAGAAACTCGCCCGATTACAACGGTGTGTGTATTTTTTCCCTAGGCCACTCTGGTTAAGCGAATGGAGCGGCAGAATTGCGAAAAATTTGTTGCCTTCTCAACCATTTCTTAGATTCAAGCTCCCATATCTCGCGACCGGATTGACCTAACCTAAATATTCCGATTGCGTCTGAAAGTAGAAACTCGTCCGGTTACAACGGTATGTGTATTTTTTCCCTAGGTCATTCTGGTTAAGCGTTTGGAGCAGCAGAATTGCGAAGAATTTGTTGTCTTCTCAACTATTTCTTAGCTTCAAACTACCATATCTCGCGAACGGATTGACAGAACCCAAAAATTTCTGCTGTGTGTGAAAATAGAAACTCGTCCGATTACAACGGCATGTGTTTTTTTCCCTAGGCCAATCTGGTTAAGCGATTGGAGCAGCAGAAGTGCGAAAAATTTGTTGCCTTCTCAACCATTTCTTAGATTCAAGCTCCCATATCTCGCGACCGGATTGACCTAACCTAAATATTCCGATTGCGTCTGAAAATAGAAACTCGTCCGATTACAACGGCATGTGTTTTTTTCCCTAGGCCAATCTGGTTAAGCGATTGGAGCAGCAGAAGTGCGAAATATTTGTTGCCTTCTCAACCATTTCTTAGCTTCAAACTCCCGTATCTCGCGAACGGATTGACCTGACCCAAAAATTCCTATTGCATCTGAGAGTAGAAACTCGCCCGATTACAACGGTGTGTGTATTTTTTCCCTAGGCCACTCTGGTTAAGCGATTGGAGCGGCAGAATTGCGAAAAATTTGTTGTCTTCTCAACCATTTCTTAGCTTCAAACTCCCGTATCTCGCGAACGGATTGACCTGACCCAAAAATTCCTATTGCATCTGAAAGTAGAAACTCGCCCGATTACAACGGTGTGTGTATTTTTTCCCTAGGCCACTCTGGTTAAGCGATTGGAGCGGCAGAAGTGCGAAAAATTTGTTGCCTTCTCAACCATTTCTTAGATTCAAGCTCCCATATCTCGCGACCGGATTGACCTAACCTAAATATTCCGATTGCGTCTGAAAGTAGAAACTCGTCCGGTTACAACGGTATGTGTATTTTTTCCCTAGGCCGTTCTGGTTAAGCGTTTGGAGCAGCAGAAGTGCGAAAAATTTGTTGCCTTCTCAACCATTTCTTGGCTTCAAACTCCCATATCTCGCGACCGGATTGACCTAACCTAAATATTCCGATTGCGTCTGAAAGTAGAAACTCGTCCGGTTACAACGGTATGTGTATTTTTTCCCTAGGCCGTTCTGGTTAAGCGTTTGGAGCAGCAGAAGTGCGAAAAATTTGTTGCCTTCTCAACCATTTCTTGGCTTCAAACTCCCATATCTCGCGAACAGATTGACCTAACCCAAAAATTCCTATTGCATCTGAAAGTAGAAACTCGCCCGATTACAACGGTATGTGTATTTTTTCCCTAGGCCATTCTGGTTCAGCGATTGGAGCAGCAGAAGTGCGAAAAATTTGTTACCTTCTCAACCATTTCTTAGCTTCAAACTCCCGTATCTCGCGAACGGATTGACCTAACCCAAAAATTCCTATTGCATCTGAAAGTAGAAACTCGCCCCATTACAACGGTATGTGTATTTTTTCCCTAGGCCACTCTGGTTAAGCGATTGGAGCAGCAGAATTGCGAAAAATTTGTTGTCTTCTCAACCATTTCTTAGCTTCAAACTCCCGTATCTCGCGAACGGATTGACCTAACCCTAAAATTCCTATTGCATCTGAAAGTAGAAACTCGCCCGATTAGAACGGTATGTGTATTTTTCCCCTAGGCCATTCTGGTTAAGCGTTTGGCCCAGCAGAAGTGCGAAAAATTTGTTACCTTCTCAACCATTTCTTACCTTCAAACTCCCGTATCTCGCGAACGGATTGACCTAACCCAAAAATTCCTATTGCGTCTGAAAGTAGAAACTCATCCTCTTACAGCGGTATGTGTATTTTTTCCCTAGGCCATTCTGGTTAAGCGTTTGGAGCAGCAGAAGTGCGAAATATTTGTTGCCTTCTCAACCATTTCTTAGCTTCAAACTCCCGTATCTCGCGAACGGATTGACCTGACCCAAAAATTCCTATTGCATCTGAGAGTAGAAACTCGCCCGATTACAACGGTGTGTGTATTTTTTCCCTAGGCCACTCTGGTTAAGCGATTGGAGCGGCAGAATTGCGAAAAATTTGTTGTCTTCTCAACCATTTCTTAGCTTCAAACTCCCGTATCTCGCGAACGGATTGACCTGACCCAAAAATTCCTATTGCATCTGAAAGTAGAAACTCGCCCGATTACAACGGTGTGTGTATTTTTTCCCTAGGCCACTCTGGTTAAGCGATTGGAGCGGCAGAAGTGCGAAAAATTTGTTTCCTTCTCAACCATTTCTTAGATTCAAGCTCCCATATCTCGTGACCGGATTGACCTAACCTAAATATTCCGATTGCGTCTGAAAGTAGAAACTCGTCCGGTTACAACGGTATGTGTATTTTTTCCCTAGGCCGTTCTGGTTAAGCGTTTGGAGCAGCAGAAGTGCGAAAAATTTGTTGCCTTCTCAACCATTTCTTGGCTTCAAACTCCCATATCTCGCGACCGGATTGACCTAACCTAAATATTCCGATTGCGTCTGAAAGTAGAAACTCGTCCGGTTACAACGGTATGTGTATTTTTTCCCTAGGCCGTTCTGGTTAAGCGTTTGGAGCAGCAGAAGTGCGAAAAATTTGTTGCCTTCTCAACCATTTCTTGGCTTCAAACTCCCATATCTCGCGAACAGATTGACCTGACCCAAAAATTCCTATTGCATCTGAAAGTAGAAACTCGCCCGATTACAACGGTGTGTGTATTTTTTCCCTAGGCCACTCTGGTTAAGCGAATGGAGCGGCAGAATTGCGAAAAATTTGTTGCCTTCTCAACCATTTCTTAGATTCAAGCTCCCATATCTCGCGACCGGATTGACCTAACCTAAATATTCCGATTGCGTCTGAAAGTAGAAACTCGTCCGGTTACAACGGTATGTGTATTTTTTCCCTAGGTCATTCTGGTTAAGCGTTTGGAGCAGCAGAATTGCGAAGAATTTGTTGTCTACTCAACTATTTCTTAGCTTCAAACTACCATATCTCGCGAACGGATTGACAGAACCCAAAAATTTCTGCTGTGTGTGAAAATAGAAACTCGTCCGATTACAACGGCATGTGTTTTTTTCCCTAGGCCAATCTGGTTAAGCGATTGGAGCAGCAGAAGTGCGAAATATTTGTTGCCTTCTCAACCATTTCTTAGCTTCAAACTCCCGTATCTCGCGAACGGATTGACCTGACCCAAAAATTCCTATTGCATCTGAAAGTAGAAACTCGCCCGATTACAACGGTGTGTGTATTTTTTCCCTAGGCCACTCTGGTTAAGCGATTGGAGCGGCAGAATTGCGAAAAATTTGTTGTCTTCTCAACCATTTCTTAGCTTCAAACTCCCGTATCTCGCGAACGGATTGACTTGACCCAAAAATTCCTATTGCATCTGAAAGTAGAAACTCGCCCGATTACAACGGTGTGTGTATTTTTTCCCTAGGCCACTCTGGTTAAGCGATTGGAGCGGCAGAAGTGCGAAAAATTTGTTGCCTTCTCAACCATTTCTTAGATTCAAGCTCCCATATCTCGCGACCGGATTGACCTAACCTAAATATTCCGATTGCGTCTGAAAATAGAAACTCGTCCGATTACAACGGCATGTGTTTTTTTCCCTAGGCCAATCTGGTTAAGCGATTGGAGCAGCAGAAGTGCGAAATATTTGTTGCCTTCTCAACCATTTCTTAGATTCAAACTCCCGTATCTCGCGAACGGATTGACCTGACCCAAAAATTCCTATTGCATCTGAGAGTAGAAACTCGCCCGATTACAACGGTGTGTGTATTTTTTCCCTAGGCCACTCTGGTTAAGCGATTGGAGCGGCAGAATTGCGAAAAATTTGTTGTCTTCTCAACCATTTCTTAGCTTCAAACTCCCGTATCTCGCGAACGGATTGACCTGACCCAAAAATTCCTATTGCATCTGAAAGTAGAAACTCGCCCGATTACAACGGTGTGTGTATTTTTTCCCTAGGCCACTCTGGTTAAGCGATTGGAGCGGCAGAAGTGCGAAAAATTTGTTGCCTTCTCAACCATTTCTTAGATTCAAGCTCCCATATCTCGCGACCGGATTGACCTAACCTAAATATTCCGATTGCGTCTGAAAGTAGAAACTCGTCCGGTTACAACGGTATGTGTATTTTTTCCCTAGGTCATTCTGGTTAAGCGTTTGGAGCAGCAGAATTGCGAAGAATTTGTTGTCTTCTCAACTATTTCTTAGCTTCAAACTACCATATCTCGCGAACGGATTGACAGAACCCAAAAATTTCTGCTGTGTGTGAAAATAGAAACTCGTCCGATTACAACGGCATGTGTTTTTTTCCCTAGGCCAATCTGGTTAAGCGATTGGAGCAGCAGAAGTGCGAAATATTTGTTGCCTTCTCAACCATTTCTTAGCTTCAAACTCCCGTATCTCGCGAACGGATTGACCTGACCCAAAAATTCCTATTGCATCTGAAAGTAGAAACTCGCCCGATTACAACGGTGTGTGTATTTTTTCCCTAGGCCACTCTGGTTAAGCGATTGGAGCGGCAGAATTGCGAAAAATTTGTTGTCTTCTCAACCATTTCTTAGCTTCAAACTCCCGTATCTCGCGAACGGATTGACTTGACCCAAAAATTCCTATTGCATCTGAAAGTAGAAACTCGCCCGATTACAACGGTGTGTGTATTTTTTCCCTAGGCCACTCTGGTTAAGCGATTGGAGCGGCAGAAGTGCGAAAAATTTGTTGCCTTCTCAACCATTTCTTAGATTCAAGCTCCCATATCTCGCGACCGGATTGACCTAACCTAAATATTCCGATTGCGTCTGAAAATAGAAACTCGTCCGATTACAACGGCATGTGTTTTTTTCCCTAGGCCAATCTGGTTAAGCGATTGGAGCAGCAGAAGTGCGAAATATTTGTTGCCTTCTCAACCATTTCTTAGCTTCAAACTCCCGTATCTCGCGAACGGATTGACCTGACCCTAAAATTCCTATTGCATCTGAGAGTAGAAACTCGCCCGATTACAACGGTGTGTGTATTTTTTCCCTAGGCCACTCTGGTTAAGCGATTGGAGCGGCAGAATTGCGAAAAATTTGTTGTCTTCTCAACCATTTCTTAGCTTCAAACTCCCGTATCTCGCGAACGGATTGACCTGACCCAAAAATTCCTATTGCATCTGAAAGTAGAAACTCGCCCGATTACAACGGTGTGTGTATTTTTTCCCTAGGCCACTCTGGTTAAGCGATTGGAGCGGCAGAAGTGCGAAAAATTTGTTGCCTTCTCAACCATTTCTTAGATTCAAGCTCCCATATCTCGCGACCGGATTGACCTAACCTAAATATTCCGATTGCGTCTGAAAGTAGAAACTCGTCCGGTTACAACGGTATGTGTATTTTTTCCCTAGGCCGTTCTGGTTAAGCGTTTGGAGCAGCAGAAGTGCGAAAAATTTGTTGCCTTCTCAACCATTTCTTGGCTTCAAACTCCCATATCTCGCGACCGGATTGACCTAACCTAAATATTCCGATTGCGTCTGAAAGTAGAAACTCGTCCGGTTACAACGGTATGTGTATTTTTTCCCTAGGCCGTTCTGGTTAAGCGTTTGGAGCAGCAGAAGTGCGAAAAATTTGTTGCCTTCTCAACCATTTCTTGGCTTCAAACTCCCATATCTCGCGAACAGATTGACCTAACCCAAAAATTCCTATTGCATCTGAAAGTAGAAACTCGCCCGATTACAACGGTATGTGTATTTTTTCCCTAGGCCATTCTGGTTCAGCGATTGGAGCAGCAGAAGTGCGAAAAATTTGTTACCTTCTCAACCATTTCTTAGCTTCAAACTCCCGTATCTCGCGAACGGATTGACCTAACCCAAAAATTCCTATTGCATCTGAAAGTAGAAACTCGCCCCATTACAACGGTATGTGTATTTTTTCCCTAGGCCACTCTGGTTAAGCGATTGGAGCAGCAGAATTGCGAAAAATTTGTTGTCTTCTCAACCATTTCTTAGCTTCAAACTCCCGTATCTCGCGAACGGATTGACCTAACCCTAAAATTCCTATTGCATCTGAAAGTAGAAACTCGCCCGATTAGAACGGTATGTGTATTTTTCCCCTAGGCCATTCTGGTTAAGCGTTTGGCCCAGCAGAAGTGCGAAAAATTTGTTACCTTCTCAACCATTTCTTACCTTCAAACTCCCGTATCTCGCGAACGGATTGACCTAACCCAAAAATTCCTATTGCGTCTGAAAGTAGAAACTCATCCTCTTACAGCGGTATGTGTATTTTTTCCCTAGGCCATTCTGGTTAAGCGTTTGGAGCAGCAGAAGTGCGAAATATTTGTTGCCTTCTCAACCATTTCTTAGCTTCAAACTCCCGTATCTCGCGAACGGATTGACCTGACCCAAAAATTCCTATTGCATCTGAGAGTAGAAACTCGCCCGATTACAACGGTGTGTGTATTTTTTCCCTAGGCCACTCTGGTTAAGCGATTGGAGCGGCAGAATTGCGAAAAATTTGTTGTCTTCTCAACCATTTCTTAGCTTCAAACTCCCGTATCTCGCGAACGGATTGACCTGACCCAAAAATTCCTATTGCATCTGAAAGTAGAAACTCGCCCGATTACAACGGTGTGTGTATTTTTTCCCTAGGCCACTCTGGTTAAGCGATTGGAGCGGCAGAAGTGCGAAAAATTTGTTGCCTTCTCAACCATTTCTTAGATTCAAGCTCCCATATCTCGCGACCGGATTGACCTAACCTAAATATTCCGATTGCGTCTGAAAGTAGAAACTCGTCCGGTTACAACGGTATGTGTATTTTTTCCCTAGGCCGTTCTGGTTAAGCGTTTGGAGCAGCAGAAGTGCGAAAAATTTGTTGCCTTCTCAACCATTTCTTGGCTTCAAACTCCCATATCTCGCGACCGGATTGACCTAACCTAAATATTCCGATTGCGTCTGAAAGTAGAAACTCGTCCGGTTACAACGGTATGTGTATTTTTTCCCTAGGCCGTTCTGGTTAAGCGTTTGGAGCAGCAGAAGTGCGAAAAATTTGTTGCCTTCTCAACCATTTCTTGGCTTCAAACTCCCATATCTCGCGAACAGATTGACCTGACCCAAAAATTCCTATTGCATCTGAAAGTAGAAACTCGCCCGATTACAACGGTGTGTGTATTTTTTCCCTAGGCCACTCTGGTTAAGCGAATGGAGCGGCAGAATTGCGAAAAATTTGTTGCCTTCTCAACCATTTCTTAGATTCAAGCTCCCATATCTCGCGACCGGATTGACCTAACCTAAATATTCCGATTGCGTCTGAAAGTAGAAACTCGTCCGGTTACAACGGTATGTGTATTTTTTCCCTAGGTCATTCTGGTTAAGCGTTTGGAGCAGCAGAATTGCGAAGAATTTGTTGTCTTCTCAACTATTTCTTAGCTTCAAACTACCATATCTCGCGAACGGATTGACAGAACCCAAAAATTTCTGCTGTGTGTGAAAATAGAAACTCGTCCGATTACAACGGCATGTGTTTTTTTCCCTAGGCCAATCTGGTTAAGCGATTGGAGCAGCAGAAGTGCGAAATATTTGTTGCCTTCTCAACCATTTCTTAGCTTCAAACTCCCGTATCTCGCGAACGGATTGACCTGACCCAAAAATTCCTATTGCATCTGAAAGTAGAAACTCGCCCGATTACAACGGTGTGTGTATTTTTTCCCTAGGCCACTCTGGTTAAGCGATTGGAGCGGCAGAATTGCGAAAAATTTGTTGTCTTCTCAACCATTTCTTAGCTTCAAACTCCCGTATCTCGCGAACGGATTGACTTGACCCAAAAATTCCTATTGCATCTGAAAGTAGAAACTCGCCCGATTACAACGGTGTGTGTATTTTTCCCCTAGGCCACTCTGGTTAAGCGATTGGAGCGGCAGAAGTGCGAAAAATTTGTTGCCTTCTCAACCATTTCTTAGATTCAAGCTCCCATATCTCGCGACCGGATTGACCTAACCTAAATATTCCGATTGCGTCTGAAAATAGAAACTCGTCCGATTACAACGGCATGTGTTTTTTTCCCTAGGCCAATCTGGTTAAGCGATTGGAGCAGCAGAAGTGCGAAATATTTGTTGCCTTCTCAACCATTTCTTAGATTCAAACTCCCGTATCTCGCGAACGGATTGACCTGACCCAAAAATTCCTATTGCATCTGAGAGTAGAAACTCGCCCGATTACAACGGTGTGTGTATTTTTTCCCTAGGCCACTCTGGTTAAGCGATTGGAGCGGCAGAATTGCGAAAAATTTGTTGTCTTCTCAACCATTTCTTAGCTTCAAACTCCCGTATCTCGCGAACGGATTGACTTGACCCAAAAATTCCTATTGCATCTGAAAGTAGAAACTCGCCCGATTACAACGGTGTGTGTATTTTTTCCCTAGGCCACTCTGGTTAAGCGATTGGAGCGGCAGAAGTGCGAAAAATTTGTTGCCTTCTCAACCATTTCTTAGATTCAAGCTCCCATATCTCGCGACCGGATTGACCTAACCTAAATATTCCGATTGCGTCTGAAAATAGAAACTCGTCCGATTACAACGGCATATGTTTTTTTCCCTAGGCCAATCTGGTTAAGCGATTGGAGCAGCAGAAGTGCGAAATATTTGTTGCCTTCTCAACCATTTCTTAGCTTCAAACTCCCGTATCTCGCGAACGGATTGACCTGACCCAAAAATTCCTATTGCATCTGAGAGTAGAAACTCGCCCGATTACAACGGTGTGTGTATTTTTTCCCTAGGCCACTCTGGTTAAGCGATTGGAGCGGCAGAATTGCGAAAAATTTGTTGTCTTCTCAACCATTTCTTAGCTTCAAACTCCCGTATCTCGCGAACGGATTGACCTGACCCAAAAATTCCTATTGCATCTGAAAGTAGAAACTCGCCCGATTACAACGGTGTGTGTATTTTTTCCCTAGGCCACTCTGGTTAAGCGATTGGAGCGGCAGAAGTGCGAAAAATTTGTTGCCTTCTCAACCATTTCTTAGATTCAAGCTCCCATATCTCGCGACCGGATTGACCTAACCTAAATATTCCGATTGCGTCTGAAAGTAGAAACTCGTCCGGTTACAACGGTATGTGTATTTTTTCCCTAGGCCGTTCTGGTTAAGCGTTTGGAGCAGCAGAAGTGCGAAAAATTTGTTGCCTTCTCAACCATTTCTTGGTTTCAAACTCCCATATCTCGCGACCGGATTGACCTAACCTAAATATTCCGATTGCGTCTGAAAGTAGAAACTCGTCCGGTTACAACGGTATGTGTATTTTTTCCCTAGGCCGTTCTGGTTAAGCGTTTGGAGCAGCAGAAGTGCGAAAAATTTGTTGCCTTCTCAACCATTTCTTGGCTTCAAACTCCCATATCTCGCGAACAGATTGACCTAACCCAAAAATTCCTATTGCATCTGAAAGTAGAAACTCGCCCGATTACAACGGTATGTGTATTTTTTCCCTAGGCCATTCTGGTTCAGCGATTGGAGCAGCAGAAGTGCGAAAAATTTGTTACCTTCTCAACCATTTCTTAGCTTCAAACTCCCGTATCTCGCGAACGGATTGACCTAACCCAAAAATTCCTATTGCATCTGAAAGTAGAAACTCGCCCCATTACAACGGTATGTGTATTTTTTCCCTAGGCCACTCTGGTTAAGCGATTGGAGCAGCAGAATTGCGAAAAATTTGTTGTCTTCTCAACCATTTCTTAGCTTCAAACTCCCGTATCTCGCGAACGGATTGACCTAACCCTAAAATTCCTATTGCATCTGAAAGTAGAAACTCGCCCGATTAGAACGGTATGTGTATTTTTCCCCTAGGCCATTCTGGTTAAGCGTTTGGCCCAGCAGAAGTGCGAAAAATTTGTTACCTTCTCAACCATTTCTTACCTTCAAACTCCCGTATCTCGCGAACGGATTGACCTAACCCAAAAATTCCTATTGCGTCTGAAAGTAGAAACTCATCCTCTTACAGCGGTATGTGTATTTTTTCCCTAGGCCATTCTGGTTAAGCGTTTGGAGCAGCAGAATTGCGAAAAATTTGTTGTCTTCTCAACCATTTCTTAGCTTCAAACTCCCGTATCTCGCGAACGGATTGACCTGACCCAAAAATTCCTATTGCATCTGAAAGTAGAAACTCGCCCGATTACAACGGTGTGTGTATTTTTTCCCTAGGCCACTCTGGTTAAGCGATTGGAGCGGCAGAAGTGCGAAAAATTTGTTGCCTTCTCAACCATTTCTTAGATTCAAGCTCCCATATCTCGCGACCGGATTGACCTAACCTAAATATTCCGATTGCGTCTGAAAGTAGAAACTCGTCCGGTTACAACGGTATGTGTATTTTTTCCCTAGGCCGTTCTGGTTAAGCGTTTGGAGCAGCAGAAGTGCGAAAAATTTGTTGCCTTCTCAACCATTTCTTGGCTTCAAACTCCCATATCTCGCGACCGGATTGACCTAACCTAAATATTCCGATTGCGTCTGAAAGTAGAAACTCGTCCGGTTACAACGGTATGTGTATTTTTTCCCTAGGCCGTTCTGGTTAAGCGTTTGGAGCAGCAGAAGTGCGAAAAATTTGTTGCCTTCTCAACCATTTCTTGGCTTCAAACTCCCATATCTCGCGAACAGATTGACCTGACCCAAAAATTCCTATTGCATCTGAAAGTAGAAACTCGCCCGATTACAACGGTGTGTGTATTTTTTCCCTAGGCCACTCTGGTTAAGCGAATGGAGCGGCAGAATTGCGAAAAATTTGTTGCCTTCTCAACCATTTCTTAGATTCAAGCTCCCATATCTCGCGACCGGATTGACCTAACCTAAATATTCCGATTGCGTCTGAAAGTAGAAACTCGTCCGGTTACAACGGTATGTGTATTTTTTCCCTAGGTCATTCTGGTTAAGCGTTTGGAGCAGCAGAATTGCGAAGAATTTGTTGTCTTCTCAACTATTTCTTAGCTTCAAACTACCATATCTCGCGAACGGATTGACAGAACCCAAAAATTTCTGCTGTGTGTGAAAATAGAAACTCGTCCGATTACAACGGCATGTGTTTTTTTCCCTAGGCCAATCTGGTTAAGCGATTGGAGCAGCAGAAGTGCGAAATATTTGTTGCCTTCTCAACCATTTCTTAGCTTCAAACTCCCGTATCTCGCGAACGGATTGACCTGACCCAAAAATTCCTATTGCATCTGAAAGTAGAAACTCGCCCGATTACAACGGTGTGTGCATTTTTTCCCTAGGCCACTCTGGTTAAGCGATTGGAGCGGCAGAATTGCGAAAAATTTGTTGTCTTCTCAACCATTTCTTAGCTTCAAACTCCCGTATCTCGCGAACGGATTGACTTGACCCAAAAATTCCTATTGCATCTGAAAGTAGAAACTCGCCCGATTACAACGGTGTGTGTATTTTTTCCCTAGGCCACTCTGGTTAAGCGATTGGAGCGGCAGAAGTGCGAAAAATTTGTTGCCTTCTCAACCATTTCTTAGATTCAAGCTCCCATATCTCGCGACCGGATTGACCTAACCTAAATATTCCGATTGCGTCTGAAAATAGAAACTCGTCCGATTACAACGGCATGTGTTTTTTTCCCTAGGCCAATCTGGTTAAGCGATTGGAGCAGCAGAAGTGCGAAAAATTTGTTACCTTCTCAACCATTTCTTACCTTCAAACTCCCGTATCTCGCGAACGGATTGACCTAACCCAAAAATTCCTATTGCGTCTGAAAGTAGAAACTCATCCTCTTACAGCGGTATGTGTATTTTTTCCCTAGGCCATTCTGGTTAAGCGTTTGGAGCAGCAGAAGTGCGAAATATTTGTTGCCTTCTCAACCATTTCTTAGCTTCAAACTCCCGTATCTCGCGAACGGATTGACCTGACCCAAAAATTCCTATTGCATCTGAAAGTAGAAACTCGCCCGATTACAACGGTATGTGTATTTTTTCCCTAGGCCATTCTGGTTAAGCGTTTGGAGCAGCAGAAGTGCGAAAAATTTGGTGCCTTCTCATTCATTTCTTAGCTTCAAACTCCCATATCTCGCGAACGGACTGACCTAACCCAAAAATTCCTATTGCGTCTGAAAGTAGAAACTCGCCCGATTACAACGGTATGTGTATTTTTTCCCTAGGCCATTCTGGTTAAGCGTTTGGAGCAGCAGAATTGCGAAGAATTTGTTGTCTTCTCAACCATTTCTTAGCTTCAAACTCCCGTCTCTCGCGAACGGATTGACCTAGCCCAAAAATTCCTATTGCATCTGAAAGTAGAATCTCGCCTGATTACAACGCTATTTGTATTTTTTCCCTAGGCCAATCTGGTTAAGCGATTGGAGCAGCAGAAGTGCGAAAAATTTGTTGCCTTCTCAACCATTTCTTAGATTCAAGCTCCCATATCTCGCGACCGGATTGACCTAACCTAAAAATTCCGATTGCGTCTGAAAGTAGAAACTCGTCCGGTTACAACGGTATGTGTATTTTTTCCCTAGGCCGTTCTGGTTAAGCGTTTGGAGCAGCAGAATTGCGAAGAATTTGTTGTCTTCTCAACTATTTCTTAGCTTCAAACTACCATATCTCGCGAACGGATTGACAGAACCCAAAAATTTCTGCTGTGTGTGAAAATAGAAACTCGCCCGATTACAACGGCATGTGTTTTTTTCCCTAGGCCAATCTGGTTAAGCGATTGGAGCAGCAGAAGTGCGAAAAATTTGTTGCCTGCTCAACCATTTCTTAGCTTCAAGCTCCCATATCTCGCGAACAGATTGACCTAACCCTAAAATTCCTATTGCATCTGAAAGTAGAAACTCGCCCGATTAGAACGGTATGTGTATTTTTCCCCTAGGCCATTCTGGTTAAGCGTTTGGCGCAGCAGAAGTGCGAAAAATTTGTTGCCTTCTCAACCATTTCTTAGCTTCAAACTCCCGTATCTCGCGAACGGATTGACCTGACCCAAAAATTCCTATTGCGTCTGAAAGTAGAAACTCGTCCGGTTACAACGGTATGTGTATTTTTTCCCTAGGCCGTTCTGGTTAAGCGTTTGGAGCAGCAGAAGTGCGAAAAATTTGTTGCCTTCTCAACCATTTCTTGGCTTCAAACTCCCATATCTCGCGAACAGATTGACCTAACCCTAAATTTCCTATTGCATCTGGAAGTAGAAACTCGCCCGATTACAACGGTATGTGTATTTTTTCCCTAGGCCATTCTGGTTCAGCGATTGGAGCAGCAGAAGTGCGAAAAATTTGTTGCCTTCTCAACCATTTCTTAGCTTCAAACTCCCGTATCTCGCGAACGGATTGACCAAACCCAAAAATTCCTGCAGCGTCTGAAAGTAGAAACTCGCCCGATTACAACGTTATGTGTATTTTTTCCCTAGGCCATTCTGGTTAAGGCTTTGGAGCAACAGAAGTGCGAAAAATTTGTTGCCTTCTCAATCATTTCTTAGCTTCAAACTCCCATATCTCGCGAACGGATTGACCAAACCCAAAAATTCCTATTGCATCTGAAAGTAGAAACTCGCCCGATTACAACGGTATGTGTATTTTTTCCCTAGGCCATTCTGGTTCAGCGATTGGAGCAGCAGAAGTGCGAAATATTTGTTGCCTTCTCAACCATTTCTTAGCTCAAACTCCCGTATCTCGCGAACGGATTGACCTGACCCAAAAATTCCTATTGCGTCTGAAAGTAGAAACTCGTCCGGTTACAACGGTATGTGTATTTTTTCCCTAGGCCGTTCTGGTTAAGCGTTTGGAGCAGCAGAAGTGCGAAAAATTTGTTGCCTTCTCAACCATTTCTTGGCTTCAAACTCCCATATCTCGCGAACAGATTGACCTAACCCTAAATTTCCTATTGCATCTGGAAGTAGAAACTCGCCCGATTAGAACGGTATGTGTATTTTTTCCCTAGGCCATTCTGGTTAAGCGTTTGGAGCAGCAGACGTGCGAAGAATTTGTTATCTTGTCAACCATTTCTTAGATTCAAAGTCCGATATCTCGCGAACGGATTGACCTAACACAAAAATTCCTATTGCATCTGAAAGTAGAATCTCGCCCGATTACAACGGTATGTGTATTTTTTCCCTAGGCCATTCTGGTTCAGCGATTGGAGCAGCAGAAGTGCGAAAAATTTGTTGCCTTCTCAACCATTTCTTAGCTTCAAACTCCCGTATCTCGCGAACGGATTGACCAAACCCAAAAATTCCTGCAGCGTCTGAAAGTAGAAACTCGCCCGATTACAACGTTATGTGTATTTTTTCCCTAGGCCATTCTGGTTAAGGCTTTGGAGCAACAGAAGTGCGAAAAATTTGTTGCCTTCTCAATCATTTCTTAGCTTCAAACTCCCATATCTCGCGAACGGATTGACCAAACCCAAAAATTCCTATTGCATCTGAAAGTAGAAACTCGCCCGATTACAACGGCATGTGTTTTTTTCCCTAGGCCAATCTGGTTAAGCGATTGGAGCAGCAGAAGTGCGAAATATTTGTTGCCTTCTCAACCATTTCTTAGCTTCAAACTCCCGTATCTCGCGAACGGATTGACCTGACCCAAAAATTCCTATTGCATCTGAAAGTAGATCCTCGCCCGATTACAACGGTGTGTGTATTTTTTCCCTAGGCCACTCTGGTTAAGCGATTGGAGCGGCAGAATTGCGAAAAATTTGTTGTCTTCTCAACCATTTCTTAGCTTCAAACTCCCGTATCTCGCGAACGGATTGACCTAACCCAAAAATTCCTATTGCATCTGAAAGTAGAATCTCGCCTGATTACAGCGGTATGTGTATTTTTTCCCTAGGCCAATCTGGTTAAGCGATTGGAGCAGCAGAAGTGCGAAAAATTTGTTGCCTTCTCAACCATTTCTTAGATTCAAGCTCCCGTATCTCGCGAACGGATTGACCTGACCCAAAAATTCCTATTGCATCTGAAAGTAGAAACTCGCCCGATTACAACGGTGTGTGTATTTTTTCCCTAGGCCACTCTGGTTAAGCGAATGGAGCGGCAGAATTGCGAAAAATTTGTTGCCTTCTCAACCATTTCTTAGATTCAAGCTCCCATATCTCGCGACCGGATTGACCTAACCTAAATATTCCGATTGCGTCTGAAAGTAGAAACTCGTCCGGTTACAACGGTATGTGTATTTTTTCCCTAGGCCATTCTGGTTAAGCGTTTGGAGCAGCAGAATTGCGAAGAATTTGTTGTCTTCTCAACTATTTCTTAGCTTCAAACTACCATATCTCGCGAACGGATTGACAGAACCCAAAAATTTCTGCTGTGTGTGAAAATAGAAACTCGTCCGATTACAACGGCATGTGTTTTTTTCCCTAGGCCAATCTGGTTAAGCGATTGGAGCAGCAGAAGTGCGAAATATTTGTTGCCTTCTCAACCATTTCTTAGCTTCAAACTCCCGTATCTCGCGAACGGATTGACCTGACCCAAAAATTCCTATTGCATCTGAAAGTAGAAACTCGCCCGATTACAACGGTGTGTGTATTTTTTCCCTAGGCCACTCTGGTTAAGCGATTGGAGCGGCAGAATTGCGAAAAATTTGTTGTCTTCTCAACCATTTCTTAGCTTCAAACTCCCGTATCTCGCGAACGGATTGACCTGACCCAAAAATTCCTATTGCATCTGAAAGTAGAAACTCGCCCGATTACAACGGTGTGTGTATTTTTTCCCTAGGCCACTCTGGTTAAGCGATTGGAGCGGCAGAAGTGCGAAAAATTTGTTGCCTTCTCAACCATTTCTTAGATTCAAGCTCCCATATCTCGCGACCGGATTGACCTAACCTAAATATTCCGATTGCGTCTGAAAATAGAAACTCGTCCGATTACAACGGCATGTGTTTTTTTCCCTAGTCCAATCTGTTTAAGCGATTGGAGCAGCAGAAGTGCGAAATATTTGTTGCCTTCTCAACCATTTCTTAGCTTCAAACTCCCGTATCTCGCGAACGGATTGACCTGACCCAAAAATTCCTATTGCATCTGAGAGTAGAAACTCGCCCGATTACAACGGTGTGTGTATTTTTTCCCTAGGCCACTCTGGTTAAGCGATTGGAGCGGCAGAATTGCGAAAAATTTGTTGTCTTCTCAACCATTTCTTAGCTTCAAACTCCCGTATCTCGCGAACGGATTGACCTGACCCAAAAATTCCTATTGCATCTGAAAGTAGAAACTCGCCCGATTACAACGGTGTGTGTATTTTTTCCCTAGGCCACTCTGGTTAAGCGATTGGAGCGGCAGAAGTGCGAAAAATTTGTTGCCTTCTCAACCATTTCTTAGATTCAAGCTCCCATATCTCGCGACCGGATTGACCTAACCTAAATATTCCGATTGCGTCTGAAAGTAGAAACTCGTCCGGTTACAACGGTATGTGTATTTTTTCCCTAGGCCGTTCTGGTTAAGCGTTTGGAGCAGCAGAAGTGCGAAAAATTTGTTGCCTTCTCAACCATTTCTTGGCTTCAAACTCCCATATCTCGCGACAGGATTGACCTAACCTAAATATTCCGATTGCGTCTGAAAGTAGAAACTCGTCCGGTTACAACGGTATGTGTATTTTTTCCCTAGGCCGTTCTGGTTAAGCGTTTGGAGCAGCAGAAGTGCGAAAAATTTGTTGCCTTCTCAACCATTTCTTGGCTTCAAACTCCCATATCTCGCGAACAGATTGACCTAACCCAAAAATTCCTATTGCATCTGAAAGTAGAAACTCGCCCGATTACAACGGTATGTGTATTTTTTCCCTAGGCCATTCTGGTTCAGCGATTGGAGCAGCAGAAGTGCGAAAAATTTGTTACCTTCTCAACCATTTCTTAGCTTCAAACTCCCGTATCTCGCGAACGGATTGACCTAACCCAAAAATTCCTATTGCATCTGAAAGTAGAAACTCGCCCCATTACAACGGTATGTGTATTTTTTCCCTAGGCCACTCTGGTTAAGCGATTGGAGCAGCAGAATTGCGAAAAATTTGTTGTCTTCTCAACCATTTCTTAGCTTCAAACTCCCGTATCTCGCGAACGGATTGACCTAACCCTAAAATTCCTATTGCATCTGAAAGTAGAAACTCGCCCGATTAGAACGGTATGTGTATTTTTCCCCTAGGCCATTCTGGTTAAGCGTTTGGCCCAGCAGAAGTGCGAAAAATTTGTTACCTTCTCAACCATTTCTTACCTTCAAACTCCCGTATCTCGCGAACGGATTGACCTAACCCAAAAATTCCTATTGCGTCTGAAAGTAGAAACTCATCCTCTTACAGCGGTATGTGTATTTTTTCCCTAGGCCATTCTGGTTAAGCGTTTGGAGCAGCAGAATTGCGAAATATTTGTTGCCTTCTCAACCATTTCTTAGCTTCAAACTCCCGTATCTCGCGAACGGATTGACCTGACCCAAAAATTCCTATTGCATCTGAAAGTAGAAACTCGCCCGATTACAACGGTATGTGTATTTTTTCCCTAGGCCATTCTGGTTAAGGGTTTGGAGCAACAGAAGTGCGAATAATTTGTTGCCTTCTCAATCATTTCTTAGCTTCAAACTCCCATATCTCGCGAACGGATTGACCAAACCCAAAAATTGCTATTGCATGAGAAAGTAGAAACTCGCCCGATTACAACGGTGTGTGTTTTTTCCCCCTAGGCCTTTCCGGTTAAGCGACTGGAGCAGCAGAAGTGCAAAAAATTTGTCGTCTTGTCAACCATTTCTTAGCTTCAAAGTCCCATACCTCGCGAACGGATTGAAAAAACACAGAAATTCCTGCTGCGTCTGAAAGTAGAAACTCGTTCGGTTACAACGGTATGTGTATTTTTTCCCTAGGCCATTCTGGTTAAGCGTTTGGAGCAGCAGAAGTGCGAAAAATTTGGTGCCTTCTCATTCATTTCTTAGCTTCAAACTCCCATATCTCGCGAACGGACTGACCTAACCCAAAAATTCCTATTGCGTCTGAAAGTAGAAACTCGCCCGATTACAACGGTATGTGTATTTTTTCCTAAGGCCATTCTGGTTAAGCGTTTGGAGCAGCAGAATTGCGAAGAATTTGTTGTCTTCTCAACCATTTCTTAGCTTCAAACTCCCGTATCTCGCGAACGGATTGACCTAGCCCAAAAATTCCTATTGCATCTGAAAGTAGAATCTCGCCTGATTACAACGCTATGTGTATTTTTTCCCTAGGCCAATCTGGTTAAGCGATTGGAGCAGCAGAAGTGCGAAAAATTTGTTGCCTTCTCAACCATTTCTTAGATTCAAGCTCCCATATCTCGCGACCGGATTGACCTAACCTAAAAATTCCGATTGCGTCTGAAAGTAGAAACTCGTCCGGTTACAACGGTATGTGTATTTTTTCCCTAGGCCGTTCTGGTTAAGCGTTTGGAGCAGCAGAATTGCGAAGAATTTGTTGTCTTCTCAACTATTTCTTAGCTTCAAACTACCATATCTCGCGAACGGATTGACAGAACCCAAAAATTTCTGCTGTGTGTGAAAATAGAAACTCGCCCGATTACAACGGCATGTGTTTTTTTCCCTAGGCCAATCTGGTTAAGCGATTGGAGCAGCAGAAGTGCGAAAAATTTGTTGCCTGCTCAACCATTTCTTAGCTTCAAGCTCCCATATCTCGCGAACAGATTGACCTAACCCTAAAATTCCTATTGCATCTGAAAGTAGAAACTCGCCCGATTAGAACGGTATGTGTATTTTTCCCCTAGGCCATTCTGGTTAAGCGTTTGGCGCAGCAGAAGTGCGAAAAATTTGTTGCCTTCTCAACCATTTCTTAGCTTCAAACTCCCGTATCTCGCGAACGGATTGACCTGACCCAAAAATTCCTATTGCGTCTGAAAGTAGAAACTCGTCCGGTTACAACGTTATGTGTATTTTTTCCCTAGGCCATTCTGGTTAAGGCTTTGGAGCAACAGAAGTGCGAAAAATTTGTTGCCTTCTCAATCATTTCTTAGCTTCAAACTCCCATATCTCGCGAACGGATTGACCAAACCCAAAAATTCCTATTGCATCTGAAAGTAGAAACTCGCCCGATTACAACGGTATGTGTATTTTTCCCCTAGGCCATTCTGGTTAAGCGTTTGGCGCAGCAGAAGTGCGAAAAATTTGTTGCCTTCTCAACCATTTCTTAGCTTCAAACTCCCGTATCTCGCGAACGGATTGACCTGACCCAAAAATTCCTATTGCGTCTGAAAGTAGAAACTCGCCCGATTACAACGGTATGTGTATTTTTTCCTAAGGCCATTCTGGTTAAGCGTTTGGAGCAGCAGAATTGCGAAGAATTTGTTGTCTTCTCAACCATTTCTTAGCTTCAAACTCCCGTATCTCGCGAACGGATTGACCTAGCCCAAAAATTCCTATTGCATCTGAAAGTAGAATCTCGCCTGATTACAACGCTATGTGTATTTTTTCCCTAGGCCGTTCTGGTTAAGCGTTTGGAGCAGCAGAAGTGCGAAAAATTTGTTGCCTTCTCAACCATTTCTTGGCTTCAAACTCCCATATCTCGCGAACAGATTGACCTAACCCTAAATTTCCTATTGCATCTGAAAGTAGAAACTCGCCCGATTAGAACGGTATGTGTATTTTTTCCCGAGGCCATTCTGGTTAAGCGTTTGGAGCAGCAGACGTGCGAAGAATTTGTTATCTTGTCAACCATTTCTTAGATTCAAAGTCCGATATCTCGCGAACGGATTGACCAAACCCAAAAATTCCTGCAGCGTCTGAAAGTAGAAACTCGCCCGATTACAACGTTATGTGTATTTTTTCCCTAGGCCATTCTGGTTAAGGCTTTGGAGCAACAGAAGTGCGAAAAATTTGTTGCCTTCTCAATCATTTCTTAGCTTCAAACTCCCATATCTCGCGAACGGATTGACCAAACCCAAAAATTCCTATTGCATCTGAAAGTAGAAACTCGCCCGATTACAACGGTATGTGTATTTTTTCCCTAGGCCATTCTGGTTCAGCGATTGGAGCAGCAGAAGTGCGAAATATTTGTAGCCTTCTCAACCATTTCTTAGCTCAAACTCCCGTATCTCGCGAACGGATTGACCTGACCCAAAAATTCCTATTGCGTCTGAAAGTAGAAACTCGTCCGGTTACAACGGTATGTGTATTTTTTCCCTAGGCCGTTCTGGTTAAGCGTTTGGAGCAGCAGAAGTGCGAAAAATTTGTTGCCTTCTCAACCATTTCTTGGCTTCAAACTCCCATATCTCGCGAACAGATTGACCTAACCCTAAATTTCCTATTGCATCTGGAAGTAGAAACTCGCCCGATTAGAACGGTATGTGTATTTTTTCCCTAGGCCATTCTGGTTAAGCGTTTGGAGCAGCAGACGTGCGAAGAATTTGTTATCTTGTCAACCATTTCTTAGATTCAAAGTCCGATATCTCGCGAACGGATTGACCAAACCCAAAAATTCCTGCAGCGTCTGAAAGTAGAAACTCGCCCGATTACAACGGTATGTGTATTTTTTCCCTAGGCCATTCTGGTTAAGGCTTTGGGGCAACAGAAGTGCGAAAAATTTGTTGCCTTCTCAATCATTTCTTAGCTTCAAACTCCCATATCTCGCGAACGGATTGACCTAACCCAAAAATTCCTATTGCATCTGAAAGTAGAAACTCGCCCGATTACAACAGTATGTGCGTTTTTTCCCTAGGCCATTCTGGTTCTGCGATTGGAGCAGCAGAAGTGCGAAAAATTTGTTACCTTCTCAACCATTTCTTAGCTTCAAACTCCCGTATCTCGCGAACGGATTGACCTAACCCAAAAATTCCTATTGCATCTGAAAGTAGAAACTCGCCCGATTACAACGGTATGTGTATTTTTTCCCTAGGCCACTCTGGTTAAGCGATTGCAGCAGCAGAATTGCGAAAAATTTGTTGTCTTCTCAACCATTTCTTAGCTTCAAACTCCCGTATCTCGCGAACGGATTGACCTAACCCTAAAATTCCTATTGCATCTGAAAGTAGAAACTCGCCCGATTAGAACGGTATGTGTATTTTTCCCCTAGGCCATTCTGGTTAAGCGTTTGGCGCAGCAGAAGTGCGAAAAATTTGTTACCTTCTCAACCATTCCTTACCTTCAAACTCCCGTATCTCGCGAACGGATTGACCTAACCCAAAAATTCCTATTGCGTCTGAAAGTAGAAACTCATCCTCTTACAACGGTATGTGTATTTTTTCCCTAGGCCATTCTGGTTAAGGCTTTGGAGCAACAGAAGTGCGAAAAATTTGTTACCTTCTCAACCATTTCTTAGCTTCAAACTCCCGTATCTCGCGAACGGATTGACCTAACCCAAAAATTCCTATTGCATCTGAAAGTAGAATCTCGCCTGATTACAGCGGTATGTGTATTTTTTCCCTAGGCCAATCTGGTTAAGCGATTGGAGCAGCAGAAGTGCGAAAAATTTGTTGCCTTCTCAACCATTTCTTAGATTCAAGCTCCCGTATCTCGCGAACGGATTGACCTGACCCAAAAATTCCTATTGCATCTGAAAGTAGAAACTCGCCCGATTACAACGGTGTGTGTATTTTTTCCCTAGGCCACTCTGGTTAAGCGAATGGAGCGGCAGAATTGCGAAAAATTTGTTGCCTTCTCAACCATTTCTTAGATTCAAGCTCCCATATCTCGCGACCGGATTGACCTAACCTAAATATTCCGATTGCGTCTGAAAGTAGAAACTCGTCCGGTTACAACGGTATGTGTATTTTTTCCCTAGGCCATTCTGGTTAAGCGTTTGGAGCAGCAGAATTGCGAAGAATTTGTTGTCTTCTCAACTATTTCTTAGCTTCAAACTACCATATCTCGCGAACGGATTGACAGAACCCAAAAATTTCTGCTGTGTGTGAAAATAGAAACTCGTCCGATTACAACGGCATGTGTTTTTTTCCCTAGGCCAATCTGGTTAAGCGATTGGAGCAGCAGAAGTGCGAAATATTTGTTGCCTTCTCAACCATTTCTTAGCTTCAAACTCCCGTATCTCGCGAACGGATTGACCTGACCCAAAAATTCCTATTGCATCTGAAAGTAGAAACTCGCCCGATTACAACGGTGTGTGTATTTTTTCCCTAGGCCACTCTGGTTAAGCGATTGGAGCGGCAGAATTGCGAAAAATTTGTTGTCTTCTCAACCATTTCTTAGCTTCAAACTCCCGTATCTCGCGAACGGATTGACCTGACCCAAAAATTCCTATTGCATCTGAAAGTAGAAACTCGCCCGATTACAACGGTGTGTGTATTTTTTCCCTAGGCCACTCTGGTTAAGCGATTGGAGCGGCAGAAGTGCGAAAAATTTGTTGCCTTCTCAACCATTTCTTAGATTCAAGCTCCCATATCTCGCGACCGGATTGACCTAACCTAAATATTCCGATTGCGTCTGAAAATAGAAACTCGTCCGATTACAACGGCATGTGTTTTTTTCCCTAGTCCAATCTGGTTAAGCGATTGGAGCAGCAGAAGTGCGAAATATTTGTTGCCTTCTCAACCATTTCTTAGCTTCAAACTCCCGTATCTCGCGAGCGGATTGACCTGACCCAAAAATTCGTATTGCATCTGAGAGTAGAAACTCGCCCGATTACAACGGTGTGTGTATTTTTTCCCTAGGCCACTCTGGTTAAGCGATTGGAGCGGCAGAATTGCGAAAAATTTGTTGTCTTCTCAACCATTTCTTAGCTTCAAACTCCCGTATCTCGCGAACGGATTGACCTGACCCAAAAATTCCTATTGCATCTGAAAGTAGAAACTCGCCCGATTACAACGGTGTGTGTATTTTTTCCCTAGGCCACTCTGGTTAAGCGATTGGAGCGGCAGAAGTGCGAAAAATTTGTTGCCTTCTCAACCATTTCTTAGATTCAAGCTCCCATATCTCGCGACCGGATTGACCTAACCTAAATATTCCGATTGCGTCTGAAAGTAGAAACTCGTCCGGTTACAACGGTATGTGTATTTTTTCCCTAGGCCGTTCTGGTTAAGCGTTTGGAGCAGCAGAAGTGCGAAAAATTTGTTGCCTTCTCAACCATTTCTTGGCTTCAAACTCCCATATCTCGCGAACAGATTGACCTAACCCAAAAATTCCTATTGCATCTGAAAGTAGAAACTCGCCCGATTACAACGGTATGTGTATTTTTTCCCTAGGCCATTCTGGTTCAGCGATTGGAGCAGCAGAAGTGCGAAAAATTTGTTACCTTCTCAACCATTTCTTAGCTTCAAACTCCCGTATCTCGCGAACGGATTGACCTAACCCAAAAATTCCTATTGCATCTGAAAGTAGAAACTCGCCCCATTACAACGGTATGTGTATTTTTTCCCTAGGCCACTCTGGTTAAGCGATTGGAGCAGCAGAATTGCGAAAAATTTGTTGTCTTCTCAACCATTTCTTAGCTTCAAACTCCCGTATCTCGCGAACGGATTGACCTAACCCTAAAATTCCTATTGCATCTGAAAGTAGAAACTCGCCCGATTTGAACGGTATGTGTATTTTTCCCCTAGGCCATTCTGGTTAAGCGTTTGGCCCAGCAGAAGTGCGAAAAATTTGTTACCTTCTCAACCATTTCTTACCTTCAAACTCCCGTATCTCGCGAACGGATTGACCTAACCCAAAAATTCCTATTGCGTCTGAAAGTAGAAACTCATCCTCTTACAGCGGTATGTGTATTTTTTCCCTAGGCCATTCTGGTTAAGCGTTTGGAGCAGCAGAAGTGCGAAATATTTGTTGCCTTCTCAACCATTTCTTAGCTTCAAACTCCCGCATCTCGCGAACGGATTGACCTGACCCAAAAATTCCTATTGCGTCTGAAAGTAGAAACTCGCCCGATTACAACGGTATGTGTATTTTTTCCCTAGGCCATTCTGGTTAAGGGTTTGGAGCAACAGAAGTGCGAATAATTTGTTGCCTTCTCAATCATTTCTTAGCTTCAAACTCCCATATCTCGCGAACGGATTGACCAAACCCAAAAATTGCTATTGCATGAGAAAGTAGAAACTCGCCCGATTACAACGGTGTGTGTTTTTTCTCCCTAGGCCTTTCCGGTTAAGCGACTGGAGCAGCAGAAGTGCAAAAAATTTGTCGTCTTGTCAACCATTTCTTAGCTTCAAAGTCCCATACCTCGCGAACGGATTGAAAAAACACAGAAATTCCTGCTGCGTCTGAAAGTAGAAACTCGTTCGGTTACAACGGTATGTGTATTTTTTCCCTAGGCCATTCTGGTTAAGCGTTTGGAGCAGCAGAAGTGCGAAAAATTTGGTGCCTTCTCATTCATTTCTTAGCTTCAAACTCCCATATCTCGCGAACGGACTGACCTAACCCAAAAATTCCTATTGCGTCTGAAAGTAGAAACTCGCCCGATTACAACGGTATGTGTATTTTTTCCCTAGGCCATTCTGGTTAAGCGTTTGGAGCAGCAGAATTGCGAAGAATTTGTTGTCTTCTCAACCATTTCTCAGCTTCAAACTCCCGTATCTCGCGAACGGATTGACCTAGCCCAAAAATTCCTATTGCATCTGAAAGTAGAATCTCGCCTGATTACAACGCTATGTGTATTTTTTCCCTAGGCCAATCTGGTTAAGCGATTGGAGCAGCAGAAGTGCGAAAAATTTGTTGCCTTCTCAACCATTTCTTAGATTCAAGCTCCCATATCTCGCGACCGGATTGACCTAACCTAAAAATTCCGATTGCGTCTGAAAGTAGAAACTCGTCCGGTTACAACGGTATGTGTATTTTTTCCCTAGGCCGTTCTGGTTAAGCGTTTGGAGCAGCAGAATTGCGAAGAATTTGTTGTCTTCTCAACTATTTCTTAGCTTCAAACTACCATATCTCGCGAACGGATTGACAGAACCCAAAAATTTCTGCTGTGTGTGAAAATAGAAACTCGCCCGATTACAACGGCATGTGTTTTTTTCCCTAGGCCAATCTGGTTAAGCGATTGGAGCAGCAGAAGTGCGAAAAATTTGTTGCCTGCACAACCATTTCTTAGCTTCAAGCTCCCATATCTCGCGAACAGATTGACCTAACCCTAAAATTCCTATTGCATCTGAAAGTAGAAACTCGCCCGATTAGAACGGTATGTGTATTTTTCCCCTAGGCCATTCTGGTTAAGCGTTTGGCGCAGCAGAAGTGCGAAAAATTTGTTGCCTTCTCAACCATTTCTTAGCTTCAAACTCCCGTATCTCGCGAACGGATTGACCTGACCCAAAAATTCCTATTGCGTCTGAAAGTAGAAACTCGTCCGGTTACAACGGTATGTGTATTTTTTCCCTAGGCCGTTCTGGTTAAGCGTTTGGAGCAGCAGAAGTGCGAAAAATTTGTTGCCTTCTCAACCATTTCTTTGCTTCAAACTCCCATATCTCGCGAACAGATTGACCTAACCCTAAATTTCCTATTGCATCTGAAAGTAGAAACTCGCCCGATTAGAACGGTATGTGTATTTTTTCCCGAGGCCATTCTGGTTAAGCGTTTGGAGCAGCAGACGTGCGAAGAATTTGTTATCTTGTCAACCATTTCTTAGATTCAAAGTCCGATATCTCGCGAACGGATTGACCAAACCCAAAAATTCCTGCAGCGTCTGAAAGTAGAAACTCGCCCGATTACAACGTTATGTGTATTTTTTCCCTAGGCCATTCTGGTTAAGGCTTTGGAGCAACAGAAGTGCGAAAAATTTGTTGCCTTCTCAATCATTTCTTAGCTTCAAACTCCCATATCTCGCGAACGGATTGACCAAACCCAAAAATTCCTATTGCATCTGAAAGTAGAAACTCGCCCGATTACAACGGTATGTGTATTTTTTCCCTAGGCCATTCTGGTTCAGCGATTGGAGCAGCAGAAGTGCGAAATATTTGTTGCCTTCTCAACCATTTCTTAGCTCAAACTCCCGTATCTCGCGAACGGATTGACCTGACCCAAAAATTCCTATTGCGTCTGAAAGTAGAAACTCGTCCGGTTACAACGGTATGTGTATTTTTTCCCTAGGCCGTTCTGGTTAAGCGTTTGGAGCAGCAGAAGTGCGAAAAATTTGTTGCCTTCTCAACCATTTCTTGGCTTCAAACTCCCATATCTCGCGAACAGATTGACCTAACCCTAAATTTCCTATTGCATCTGGAAGTAGAAACTCGCCCGATTAGAACGGTATGTGTATTTTTTCGCTAGGCCATTCTGGTTAAGCGTTTGGAGCAGCAGACGTGCGAAGAATTTGTTATCTTGTCAACCATTTCTTAGATTCAAAGTCCGATATCTCGCGAACGGATTGACCAAACCCAAAAATTCCTGCGGCGTCTGAAAGTAGAAACTCGCCCGATTACAACGGTATGTGTATTTTTTCCCTAGGCCATTCTGGTTAAGGCTTTGGGGCAACAGAAGTGCGAAAAATTTGTTGCCTTCTCAATCATTTCTTAGCTTCAAACTCCCATATCTCGCGAACGGATTGACCTAACCCAAAAATTCCTATTGCATCTGAAAGTAGAAACTCGCCCGATTACAACGGTATGTGTGTTTTTTCCCTAGGCCATTCTGGTTCTGCGATTGGAGCAGCAGAAGTGCGAAAAATTTGTTACCTTCTCAACCATTTCTTAGCTTCAAACTCCCGTATCTCGCGAACGGATTGACCTAACCCAAAAATTCCTATTGCATCTGAAAGTAGAAACTCGCCCGATTACAACGGTATGTGTATTTTTTCCCTAGGCCACTCTGGTTAAGCGATTGGAGCAGCAGAATTGCGAAAAATTTGTTGTCTTCTCAACCATTTCTTAGCTTCAAACTCCCGTATCTCGCGAACGGATTGACCTAACCCTAAAATTCCTATTGCATCTGAAAGTAGAAACTCGCCCGATTAGAACGGTATGTGTATTTTTCCCCTAGGCCATTCTGGTTAAGCGTTTGGCGCAGCAGAAGTGCGAAAAATTTGTTACCTTCTCAACCATTCCTTACCTTCAAACTCCCGTATCTCGCGAACGGATTGACCTAACCCAAAAATTCCTATTGCGTCTGAAAGTAGAAACTCATCCTCTTACAACGGTATGTGTATTTTTTCCCTAGGCCATTCTGGTTAAGGCTTTGGAGCAACAGAAGTGCGAAAAATTTGTTGCCTTCGCAATCATTTCTTAGCTTCAAACTCCCATATCTCGCGAACGGATTGACCTAATCCAAAAATTCCTATTGCATCTGAAAGTAGAAACTCGCCCGATTACAACGGTATGTGTATTTTTTCCCTAGGCCATTCTGGTTAAGCGTTTGGAGCAGCAGAATTGCGAAGAATTTGTTGTCTTCTCAACTATTTCTTAGCTTCAAACTACCATATCTCGCGAACGGAATGACAGAACCCAAAAATTTCTGCTGTGTGTGAAAATAGAAACTCGCCCGATTACAACGGTATGTGTATTTTTTCCCTAGGCCATTCTGGTTAAGCGTTTGGAGCAGCAGAATTGCGAAGAATTTGTTGTCTTCTCAACTATTTCTTAGCTTCAAACTACCATATTTCGCGAACGGATTGACAGAACCCAAAAATTTCTGCTGTGTGTGAAAATAGAAACTCGTCCGATTACAACGGCATGTGTTTTTTTCCCTAGGCCAATCTGGTTAAGCGATTGGAGCAGCAGAAGTGCGAAATATTTGTTGCCTTCTCAACCATTTCTTAGCTTCAAACTCCCGTATCTCGCGAACGGATTGACCTGACCCAAAAATTCCTATTGCATCTGAAAGTAGAAACTCGCCCGATTACAACGGTGTGTGTATTTTTTCCCTAGGCCACTCTGGTTAAGCGATTGGAGCAGCAGAATTGCGAAAAATTTGTTGTCTTCTCAACAATTTCTTAGCTTCAAACTCCCGTATCTCGCGAACGGATTGACCTAACCCAAAAATTCCTATTGCATCTGAAAGTAGAATCTCGCCTGATTACAGCGGTATGTGTATTTTTTCCCTAGGCCAATCTGGTTAAGCGATTGGAGCAGCAGAAGTGCGAAAAATTTGTTGCCTTCTCAACCATTTCTTAGATTCAAGCTCCCATATCTCGCGACCGGATTGACCTAACCTAAATATTCCGATTGCGTCTGAAAGTAGAAACTCGTCCGGTTACAACGGTATGTGTATTTTTTCCCTAGGCCGTTCTGGTTAAGCGTTTGGAGCAGCAGAAGTGCGAAAAATTTGTTGCCTTCTCAACCATTTCTTGGCTTCAAACTCCCATATCTCGCGAACAGATTGACCTAACCCTAAATTTCCTATTGCATCTGAAAGTAGAAACTCGCCCGATTAGAACGGTATGTGTATTTTTTCCCTAGGCCATTCTGGTTAAGCGTTTGGAGCAGCAGACGTGCGAAAAATTTGTTATCTTGTCAACCATTTCTTAGATTCAAAGTCCGATATCTCGCGAACGGATAGACCAAACCCAAAAATTCCTGCAGCGTCTGAAAGTAGAAACTCGCCCGATTACAACGGTATGTGTATTTTTTCCCTAGGCCATTCTGGTTAAGTGTTTGGAGCAACAGAAGTGCGAAAAATTTGTTGCCTTCTCAATGATTTCTTAGCTTCAAACTCCCATATCTCGCGAACGGATTGACCTAACCCAAAAATTCCTATTGCATCTGAAAGTAGAAACTCGCCCGATTACAACGGTATGTGTATTTTTTCCCTAGGCCATTCTGGTTAAGCGTTTGGAGCAGCAGAAGTGCGTAAAATTTGTTGCCTTCTCAACCATTTCTTAGCTCCAAGCTCCCATATCTCGCGAACGGATTGACCAAACGCAAAAATTCCTGCTGCGTCTGAAAGAAGACACTCGCCCGATTACAACGGTATGCGTATTTTTTCCCTGGGCCATTCTGGTTAAGCGTTTCGAGCAGCAGAAGTGCGAAAAATTTGTTGCCTTCTCAACCATTTCTTAGCTTCAAACTCCCATATCTCGCGAAAGGATTGACGAATCCCAAAAATTCCTGTTGCGTGTGAAAGTAGAAGCTCTCCCGATTACAACGGTATGTATATTTTTTTCCTAGGCCATTCTGGTTAAGCGTTTGGAGCAGCAGAAGTGCGAACAATTTGTTTCCTTCTCAACCATTTCTTAGCTTCAAATTCCCATATCTCGCGAACGGATTGACCAAACCAAAAAATTCCTATTGCATCTGAAATTAGAAACTCGCCCGATTACAAAGGTATGTGTATTTTTTCCCTAGGGCATTCTGGTTAAGCGTTTCGAGCAGTAGAAGTGCGAAAAATTTGTTGTCTTCTCAACCATTTCTTAGATTCAAACTTCCATATCTCGCAAACGGATTGACCAAACCCAAAAATTCCTGCAGCGTCTGAAAGAAGACACTCGCCCGATTACAACGGTATGCGTATTTTTTCCCTGGGCCATTCTGGTTAAGCGTTTCGAGCAGCAGAAGTGCGAAAAATTTGTTGCCTTCTCAAACATTTCTTAGATTGAAAATCCCATATCTCGCGAACGGTTTGGCCAAATACAAAAATTCCTGCTGCGTCTGAAAGTAGACACTCGCCCGATTACAACGGTATGTGTAGTTTTTCCCTATGCCATTCTGGTTAAGCGTTTGGAGCAGCAGAATTGCGAAAAATTTGTTGCCTTCTCAACCATTTCTTAGCTTCAAACTCCCATATGTCGCGAACGGATTGACGAAACCCAAAAATTCCTGTTGCGCGTGAAAGTAGAAGCTCTCCCGATTACAACGGTATGTATATTTTTTTCCTAGGCCAATCTGGTTAAGCGTTTGGATCAGGAGAAGTGCGCAAAATTTGTTGCCTACTCAACCATTTCTTAGCTTCAAACACCCATATCTCGCGAACGGATTGACCAAACCAAAAAATTCCTATTGCATCTGAAATCAGAAACTCGCCCGATTACAAAGGTATGTGTATTTTTTCCCTAGGCCATTCTGGTTAAGCGTTTGGAGCAGCAGAAGTGCGTAAAATTTGTTGCCTTCTCAACCATTTCTTAGCTCCAAGCTCCCATATCTCGCGAACGGATTGACCAAACGCAAAAATTCCTGCTGCGTCTGAAAGAAGACACTCGCCCGATTACAACGGTATGCGTATTTTTTCCCTGGGCCATTCTGGTTAAGCGTTTCGAGCAGCAGAAGTGCGAAAAATTTGTTGCCTTCTCAACCATTTCTTAGCTTCAAACTCCCATATCTCGCGAAAGGATTGACGAATCCCAAAAATTCCTGTTGCGTGTGAAAGTAGAAGCTCTCCCGATTACAACGGTATGTATATTTTTTTCCTAGGCCATTCTGGTTAAGCGTTTGGAGCAGCAGAAGTGCGAACAATATGTTTCCTTCTCAACCATTTCTTAGCTTCAAATTCCCATATCTCGCGAACGGATTGACCAAACCAAAAAATTCCTATTGCATCTGAAATTAGAAACTCGCCCGATTACAAAGGTATGTGTATTTTTTCCCTAGGGCATTCTGGTTAAGCGTTTCGAGCAGCAGAAGTGCGCAAAATTTGTTGTCTTCTCAACCATTTCTTAGATTCAAACTTCCATATCTCGCAAACGGATTGACCAAACCCAAAAATTCCTGCAGCGTCTGAAAGAAGACACTCGCCCGATTACAACGGTATGCGTATTTTTTCCCTGGGCCATTCTGGTTAAGCGTTTCGAGCAGCAGAAGTGCGAAAAATTTGTTGCGTTCTCAACCATTTCTTAGATTCAAACTCCCGTATCTCGCGAACGGATTGACCTAACCCAAAAATTCCTATTGCATCTGAAAGTAGAAACTCGCCCGATTACAACGGTATGTGTATTTTTTCCCTAGGCCACTCTGGTTAAGCGATTGGAGCAGCAGAATTGCGAAAAATTTGTTGTCTTCTCAACCATTTCTTAGCTTCAAACTCCCGTATCTCGCGAACGGATTGACCTAACCCTAAAATTCCTATTGCATCTGAAAGTAGAAACTCGTCCGGTTACAACGGTATGTGTATTTTTTCCCTAGGCCGTTCTGGTTAAGCGTTTGGAGCAGCAGAAGTGCGAAAAATTTGTTGCCTTCTCAACCATTTCTTAGATTCAAAGTCCGATATCTCGCGAACGGATTGACCAAACCCAAAAATTCCTGCGGCGTCTGAAAGTAGAAACTCGCCCGATTACAACGGTATGTGTATTTTTTCCCTAGGCCATTCTGGTTAAGGCTTTGGGGCAACAGAAGTGCGAAAAATTTGTTGCCTTCTCAATCATTTCTTAGCTTCAAACTCCCATATCTCGCGAACGGATTGACCTAACCCAAAAATTCCTATTGCATCTGAAAGTAGAAACTCGCCCGATTACAACGGTATGTGTGTTTTTTCCCTAGGCCATTCTGGTTCTGCGATTGGAGCAGCAGAAGTGCGAAAAATTTGTTACCTTCTCAACCATTTCTTAGCTTCAAACTCCCGTATCTCGCGAACGGATTGACCTAACCCAAAAATTCCTATTGCATCTGAAAGTAGAAGCTCGCCCGATTACATCGGTATGTGTATTTTTTCCCTAGGCCACTCTGGTTAAGCGATTGGAGCAGCAGAATTGCGAAAAATTTGTTGTCTTCTCAACCATTTCTTAGCTTCAAACTCCCGTATCTCGCGAACGGATTGACCTAACCCTAAAATTCCTATTGCATCTGAAAGTAGAAACTCGCCCGATTAGAACGGTATGTGTATTTTTCCCCTAGGCCATTCTGGTTAAGCGTTTGGCGCAGCAGAAGTGCGAAAAATTTGTTACCTTCTCAACCATTCCTTACCTTCAAACTCCCGTATCTCGCGAACGGATTGACCTAACCCAAAAATTCCTATTGCGTCTGAAAGTAGAAACTCATCCTCTTACAACGGTATGTGTATTTTTTCCCTAGGCCATTCTGGTTAAGGCTTTGGAGCAACAGAAGTGCGAAAAATTTGTTGCCTTCGCAATCATTTCTTAGCTTCAAACTCCCATATCTCGCGAACGGATTGACCTAATCCAAAAATTCCTATTGCATCTGAAAGTAGAAACTCGCCCGATTACAACGGTATGTGTATTTTTTCCCTAGGCCATTCTGGTTAAGCGTTTGGAGCAGCAGAATTGCGAAGAATTTGTTGTCTTCTCAACTATTTCTTAGCTTCAAACTACCATATTTCGCGAACGGATTGACAGAACCCAAAAATTTCTGCTGTGTGTGAAAATAGAAACTCGTCCGATTACAACGGCATGTGTTTTTTTCCCTAGGCCAATCTGGTTAAGCGATTGGAGCAGCAGAAGTGCGAAATATTTGTTGCCTTCTCAACCATTTCTTAGCTTCAAACTTCCGTATCTCGCGAACGGATTGACCTGACCCAAAAATTCCTATTGCATCTGAAAGTAGAAACTCGCCCGATTACAACGGTGTGTGTATTTTTTCCCTAGGCCACTCTGGTTAAGCGATTGGAGCAGCAGAATTGCGAAAAATTTGTTGTCTTCTCAACAATTTCTTAGCTTCAAACTCCCGTATCTCGCGAACGGATTGACCTAACCCAAAAATTCCTATTGCATCTGAAAGTAGAATCTCGCCTGATTACAGCGGTATGTGTATTTTTTCCCTAGGCCAATCTGGTTAAGCGATTGGAGCAGCAGAAGTGCGAAAAATTTGTTGCCTTCTCAACCATTTCTTAGATTCAAGCTCCCATATCTCGCGACCGGATTGACCTAACCTAAATATTCCGATTGCGTCTGAAAGTAGAAACTCGTCCGGTTACAACGGTATGTGTATTTTTTCCCTAGGCCGTTCTGGTTAAGCGTTTGGAGCAGCAGAAGTGCGAAAAATTTGTTGCCTTCTCAACCATTTCTTGGCTTCAAACTCCCATATCTCGCGAACAGATTGACCTAACCCTAAATTTCCTATTGCATCTGAAAGTAGAAACTCGCCCGATTAGAACGGTATGTGTATTTTTTACCTAGGCCATTCTGGTTAAGCGTTTGGAGCAGCAGACGTGCGAAAAATTTGTTATCTTGTCAACCATTTCTTAGATTCAAAGTCCGATATCTCGCGAACGGATAGACCAAACCCAAAAATTCCTGCAGCGTCTGAAAGTAGAAACTCGCCCGATTACAACGGTATGTGTATTTTTTCCCCAGGCCATTCTGGTTAAGTGTTTGGAGCAACAGAAGTGCGAAAAATTTGTTGCCTTCTCAATGATTTCTTAGCTTCAAACTCCCATATCTCGCGAACGGATTGACCTAACCCAAAAATTCCTATTGCATCTGAAAGTAGAAACTCGCCCGATTACAACGGTATGTGTATTTTTTCCCTAGGCCATTCTGGTTAAGCGTTTGGAGCAGCAGAAGTGCGTAAAATTTGTTGCCTTCTCAACCATTTCTTAGCTCCAAGCTCCCATATCTCGCGAACGGATTGACCAAACGCAAAAATTCCTGCTGCGTCTGAAAGAAGACACTCGCCCGATTACAACGGTATGCGTATTTTTTCCCTGGGCCATTCTGGTTAAGCGTTTCGAGCAGCAGAAGTGCGAAAAATTTGTTGCCTTCTCAACCATTTCTTAGCTTCAAACTCCCATATCTCGCGAAAGGATTGACGAATCCCAAAAATTCCTGTTGCGTGTGAAAGTAGAAGCTCTCCCGATTACAACGGTATGTATATTTTTTTCCTAGGCCATTCTGGTTAAGCGTTTGGAGCAGCAGAAGTGCGAACAATTTGTTTCCTTCTCAACCATTTCTTAGCTTCAAATTCCCATATCTCGCGAACGGATTGACCAAACCAAAAAATTCCTATTGCATCTGAAATTAGAAACTCGCCCGATTACAAAGGTATGTGTATTTTTTCCCTAGGGCATTCTGGTTAAGCGTTTCGAGCAGTAGAAGTGCGAAAAATTTGTTGTCTTCTCAACCATTTCTTAGATTCAAACTTCCATATCTCGCAAACGGATTGACCAAACCCAAAAATTCCTGCAGCGTCTGAAAGAAGACACTCGCCCGATTACAACGGTATGCGTATTTTTTCCCTGGGCCATTCTGGTTAAGCGTTTCGAGCAGCAGAAGTGCGAAAAATTTGTTGCCTTCTCAAACATTTCTTAGATTGAAAATCCCATATCTCGCGAACGGTTTGGCCAAATACAAAAATTCCTGCTGCGTCTGAAAGTAGACACTCGCCCGATTACAACGGTATGTGTAGTTTTTCCCTATGCCATTCTGGTTAAGCGTTTGGAGCAGCAGAATTGCGAAAAATTTGTTGCCTTCTCAACCATTTCTTAGCTTCAAACTCCCATATGTCGCGAACGGATTGACGAAACCCAAAAATTCCTGTTGCGCGTGAAAGTAGAAGCTCTCCCGATTACAACGGTATGTATATTTTTTTCCTAGGCCAATCTGGTTAAGCGTTTGGATCAGGAGAAGTGCGCAAAATTTGTTGCCTACTCAACCATTTCTTAGCTTCAAACACCCATATCTCGCGAACGGATTGACCAAACCAAAAAATTCCTATTGCATCTGAAATCAGAAACTCGCCCGATTACAAAGGTATGTGTATTTTTTCCCTAGGCCATTCTGGTTAAGCGTTTGGAGCAGCAGAAGTGCGTAAAATTTGTTGCCTTCTCAACCATTTCTTAGCTCCAAGCTCCCATATCTCGCGAACGGATTGACCAAACGCAAAAATTCCTGCTGCGTCTGAAAGAAGACACTCGCCCGATTACAACGGTATGCGTATTTTTTCCCTGGGCCATTCTGGTTAAGCGTTTCGAGCAGCAGAAGTGCGAAAAATTTGTTGCCTTCTCAACCATTTCTTAGCTTCAAACTCCCATATCTCGCGAAAGGATTGACGAATCCCAAAAATTCCTGTTGCGTGTGAAAGTAGAAGCTCTCCCGATTACAACGGTATGTATATTTTTTTCCTAGGCCATTCTGGTTAAGCGTTTGGAGCAGCAGAAGTGCGAACAATATGTTTCCTTCTCAACCATTTCTTAGCTTCAAATTCCCATATCTCGCGAACGGATTGACCAAACCAAAAAATTCCTATTGCATCTGAAATTAGAAACTCGCCCGATTACAAAGGTATGTGTATTTTTTCCCTAGGGCATTCTGGTTAAGCGTTTCGAGCAGCAGAAGTGCGCAAAATTTGTTGTCTTCTCAACCATTTCTTAGATTCAAACTTCCATATCTCGCAAACGGATTGACCAAACCCAAAAATTCCTGCAGCGTCTGAAAGAAGACACTCGCCCGATTACAACGGTATGCGTATTTTTTCCCTGGGCCATTCTGGTTAAGCGTTTCGAGCAGCAGAAGTGCGAAAAATTTGTTGCCTTCTCAACCATTTCTTAGATTCAAACTTCCATATCTCGCAAACGGATTGACCAAACCCAAAAATTCCTGCAGCGTCTGAAAGAAGACACTCGCCCGATTACAACGGTATGCGTATTTTTTCCCTGGGCCATTCTGGTTAAGCGTTTCGAGCAGCAGAAGTGCGAAAAATTTGTTGCCTTCTCAAACATTTCTTAGATTGAAAATCCCATATCTCGCGAACGGTTTGGCCAAATACAAAAATTCCTGCTGCGTCTGAAAGTAGACACTCGCCCGATTACAACGGTATGTGTAGTTTTTCCCTATGCCATTCTGGTTAAGCGTTTGGAGCAGCAGAATTGCGAAAAATTTGTTGCCTTCTCAACCATTTCTTAGCTTCAAACTCCCATATGTCGCGAACGGATTGACGAAACCCAAAAATTCCTGTTGCGCGTGAAAGTAGAAGCTCTCCCGATTACAACGGTATGTATATTTTTTTCCTAGGCCAATCTGGTTAAGCGTTTGGATCAGGAGAAGTGCGCAAAATTTGTTGCCTACTCAACCATTTCTTAGCTTCAAACACCCATATCTCGCGAACGGATTGACCAAACCAAAAAATTCCTATTGCATCTGAAATCAGAAACTCGCCCGATTACAAAGGTATGTGTATTTTTTCCCTAGGCCATTCTGGTTAAGCGTTTGGAGCAGCAGAAGTGCGTAAAATTTGTTGCCTTCTCAACCATTTCTTAGCTCCAAGCTCCCATATCTCGCGAACGGATTGACCAAACGCAAAAATTCCTGCTGCGTCTGAAAGAAGACACTCGCCCGATTACAACGGTATGCGTATTTTTTCCCTGGGCCATTCTGGTTAAGCGTTTCGAGCAGCAGAAGTGCGAAAAATTTGTTGCCTTCTCAACCATTTCTTAGCTTCAAACTCCCATATCTCGCGAAAGGATTGACGAATCCCAAAAATTCCTGTTGCGTGTGAAAGTAGAAGCTCTCCCGATTACAACGGTATGTATATTTTTTTCCTAGGCCATTCTGGTTAAGCGTTTGGAGCAGCAGAAGTGCGAACAATATGTTTCCTTCTCAACCATTTCTTAGCTTCAAATTCCCATATCTCGCGAACGGATTGACCAAACCAAAAAATTCCTATTGCATCTGAAATTAGAAACTCGCCCGATTACAAAGGTATGTGTATTTTTTCCCTAGGGCATTCTGGTTAAGCGTTTCGAGCAGCAGAAGTGCGCAAAATTTGTTGTCTTCTCAACCATTTCTTAGATTCAAACTTCCATATCTCGCAAACGGATTGACCAAACCCAAAAATTCCTGCAGCGTCTGAAAGAAGACACTCGCCCGATTACAACGGTATGCGTATTTTTTCCCTGGGCCATTCTGGTTAAGCGTTTCGAGCAGCAGAAGTGCGAAAAATTTGTTGCCTTCTCAAACATTTCTTAGATTGAAAATCCCATATCTCGCGAACGGTTTGACCAAATACAAAAATTCCTGCTGCGTCTGAAAGTAGACACTCGCCCGATTACAACGGTATGTGTAGTTTTTCCCTATGCCACTCTGGTTAAGCGTTTGGAGCAGCAGAATTGCGAAAAATTTGTTGCCTTCTCAACCATTTCTTAGCTTCAAACTCCCATATGTCGCGAACGGATTGACGAAACCCAAAAATTCCTGTTGCGTGTGAAAGTAGAAGCTCTCCCGATTACAACGGTATGTATATTTTTTTCCTAGGCCAATCTGGTTAAGCGTTTGGAGCAGGAGAAGTGCGCAAAATTTGTTGCCTACTCAACCATTTCTTAGCTTCAAACACCCATATCTCGCGAACGGATTGACCAAACCAAAAAATTCCTATTGCATCTGAAATCAGAAACTCGCCCGATTACAAAGGTATGTGTATTTTTTCCCTAGGCCATTCTGGTTAAGCGTTTGGAGCAGCAGAAGTGCGTAAAATTTGTTGCCTTCTCAACCATTTCTTAGCTCCAAGCTCCCATATCTCGCGAACGGATTGACCAAACGCAAAAATTCCTGCTGCGTCTGAAAGAAGACACTCGCCCGATTACAACGGTATGCGTATTTTTTCCCTGGGCCATTCTGGTTAAGCGTTTCGAGCAGCAGAAGTGCGAAAAATTTGTTGCCTTCTCAACCATTTCTTAGCTTCAAACTCCCATATCTCGCGAACGGATTGACGAATCCCAAAAATTCCTGTTGCGTGTGAAAGTAGAAGCTCTCCCGATTACAACGGTATGTATATTTTTTTCCTAGGCCATTCTGGTTAAGCGTTTGGAGCAGCAGAAGTGCGAACAATTTGTTTCCTTCTCAACCATTTCTTAGCTTCAAATTCCCATATCTCGCGAACGGATTGACCAAACCAAAAAATTCCTATTGCATCTGAAATTAGAAACTCGCCCGATTACAAAGGTATGTGTATTTTTTCCCTAGGGCATTCTGGTTAAGCGTTTGGAGCAGCAGAAGTGCGAAAAATTTCTTGTCTTCTCAACCATTTCTTAGATTCAAACTTCCATATCTCGCGAACGACTTGACCAAACCCAAAAATTCCTTCTGCGTCTGAAAGTACACACTCGCCCGATTACAACGGTATGAGTATTTTTTCCCTAGACCAATCTGGTTAAGCGTTTGGAGCAGGAGAAGTGCGCAAAATTTGTTGCCTACTCAACCATTTCTTAGCTTCAAACACCCATATCTCGCGAACGGATTGACCAAACCCAAAAATTCCTTTTGCGTCTGAAAGTAGAAGCTCGCCCGATTACAAAGCTATGTGTATTTTTCCCATAGGCCATTCTGGTTAAGCGTTTGGTGCAGCAGAATTGCGAAAAATTTGTTGTCTTCTCAACCATTTCTTAGATTCAAACTCCCATATCTCGCGAACGGATTGACCAAACCCAAAAATTCCTTCTGCGTCTGAAAGTATAAGCTCGCCAGATTACAAAGGTATGTGTACTTTTCCCCTAGGCCATTCTGGTTAAGCGTTTCGAGCAGCAGAAGTGCGAAATATTTGTTGTCACCTGAACCATTTCTTAGCTGCAAACTCCCATATCTCGCGAACGGATTGACGAAAGCTAAAAAGTCCTGTTGCGTGTGAAAGTAGGAACTCTCCCGATTACAACGGTATGTGTATTTTTTCCCTAGGCCATTCTGATTAAGCGTTTGGAGCAGCAGAAGTGCGTAAAATTTGTTGTCTTCTCAACCATTTCTTAGCTCCAAGCTCCCATATCTCGCGAAAGGATTGACCAAACCCAAAAATTCCTGCTGCGTCTGAAAGAAGACACTCGCCCGATTACAACGGTATGCGTATTTTTTCCCTGGGCCATTCTGGTTAAGCGTTTCGAGCAGCAGAAGTGCGAAAAATTTGTGGCCTTCTCAACCATTTCTTAGTTTCAAACTCCCATATCTCGCGAACGGATTGACGAAACCAAAAAATTCCTGTTGCGTGTGAAAGTAGAAGCTCTCCCGATTACAACGGTATGATTATTTTTTCCCTAGGCCAATCTGGTTAAGCGTTTGGAGCAGGAGAAGTGCGCAAAATTTGTTGCCTACTCAACCATTTCTTAGCTTCAAACACCCATATCTCGCGAACGAATTGACCAAACCCAAAAATTCCTATTGCGTCTGAAAGTAGAAACTCGCCCGATCACAACGGTATGTGTATTTTTTCCCTAGTCCATTCTGTTTAAGCGTTTGGAGCAGCAGAAGTGCGAACAATTTGTTGCCTTCTCAACCATTTCTTAGCTCCAAGCTCCCATATCTCGCGAACGGATTCACCAAACGCAAAAATTCCTGCTGCGTCTGAAAGAAGACACTCGCCCGATTACGACGGTATGCGTATTTTTTCCCTGGGCCATTCTGGTTAAGCGTTTCGAGCAGCAGAAGTGCGAAAAATTTGTTGCCTTCTCAAACATTTCTTAGATTGAAAATCCCATATCTCGCGAACGGTTTGACCAAACCCAAAAATTCCTGCTGCGTCTGAAAGTATAAGCTCGCCAGATTACAGAGGTATGTGTATTTTTCCCCTAGGCCATTCTGGTTAAGCGTTTGAGCAGCAGAAGTGCGAACAATTTGTTGCCTTCTTAACTATTTCTTAGCTTCAAACTCCCATATCTCGCGAACGGATTGACGAGACCCAAAAATTCCTGTTGCGTGTGAAAGTAGAAGCTCTCCCGATTACAACGGTATGTGTATTTTTTCCCTAGGCCATTCTGGTTAAGCGTTTGGAGCAGCAGAAGTGCGAAAAATTTGTTGTCACCTGAACCATTTCTTAGCTTCAAACTCCCATATCTCGCGAACGGATTGACGGAACCCAAAAATTACTGTTGCGTGTGAAAGTAGAAACTCTCCCGATTACAACGGTATGTGTATTCTTTTCCTAGGCCATTCTGGATAAGCGTTTGGAGCAGCAGAAGTGCGCAAAATTAGTTTCCTGCTCAACCATTTCTTACCTTCAAACTCTCATATCTCGCGAACGGATAGACCAAACCCAAAAATTTCTGCTGCGTCTTACAGTAGAAACTCGCCCGATTACAACGGTGTGAGTATTTTTTCCCTAGGCCAATCTGGTTAAGCGTTTGGAGCAGGAGAAGTGCGCAAAATTTGTTGCCTACTCAACCATTTCTTAGCTTCAAACACCCATATCTCGCGAACGGATTGACCAAACCCAAAAATTCCTTTTGCGTCTGAAAGTAGAAGCTCGCCCGATTACAAAGCTATGTGTATTTTTCCCCAAGGCCATTCTGGTTAAGCGTTTGGTGCAGCAGAAGTGCGAAAAATTTGTGGCTTTCTCAACCATTTCTTAGCTTCAAACTCCCATATCTCGCGAACGGATTGACCAAACCCAAAAATTCCTATTGCATCTAAAAGTAGAAACTCGCCCGATTACAAAGGTAAGTGTATTTTTTCCCTAGGCCATTCTGGTTAAGCGTTTGGAGCAGCAGAAGTGCGTAAAATTTGTTGTCTTCTCAACCATTTCTTAGCTCCAGGCTCCCATATCTCGCGAACGGATTGACCAAACCCAAAAATTCCTGCTGCGTCTGAAAGAAGACACTCGCCCGATTACAACGGTATGCGTTTTTTTTCCCTGGGCCATTCTGGTTAAGCGTTTCGAGCAGCAGAAGTGCGAAAAATTTGTTGCCTTCTCAAACATTTCTTAGATTGAAAATCCCATATCTCGCGAACGGTTTGACCAAACCCAAAAATTCCTGCTGCGTCTGAAAGTAGACACTCGCCCGATTACAACGGTATGTGTATTTTTTCCCTAGGCCATTCTGGTTAAGCGTTTGGAGCAGCAGAATTGCGAAAAATTTGTTGCCTACTCAACCATTTCTTAGCTTCAAACACCCATATCTCGCGAACGGATTGACCAAACCCAAAAATTCCTTTTGCGTCTGAAAGTAGAAGCTCGCCCGATTACAAAGCTATGTGTATTTTTCCCCAAGGCCATTCTGGTTAAGCGTTTGGTGCAGCAGAAGTGCGAAAAATTTGTGGCTTTCTCAACCATTTCTTAGCTTCAAACTCCCATATCTCGCGAACGGATTGACGAAACCAAAAAATTCCTGTTGCGTGTGAAAGTAGAAGCTCTCCCGATTACAACGGTATGTATATTTTTTTCCTAGGCCATTCCGGTTAAGCGTTTGGAGCAGCAGAAGTGCGAACAATTTGTTGCCTTCTCAACCATTTCTTAGCTTCAAATTCCCATATCTCGCGAACGGATTGACGAGACCCAAAAATTCCTGTTGCGTGTGAAAGTAGAAGCTCTCCCGATTACAACGGTATGTGTATTTTTTCCCTAGGCCATTCTGGTTAAGCGTTTGGAGCAGCAGAAGTGCGAAAAATTTGTTATCACCTGAACCATTTCTTAGCTGCAAACTCCCATATCTCGCGAACGGATTGACGAAAGCTAAAAAGTCCTGTTGCGCGTGAAAGTAGAAACTCTCCCGATTACAACGGTATGTATATTTTTTTCCTAGGCCAGTCTGGTTAAGCGTTTGGAGCAGCAGAAGTGCGAACAATTTGTTGCCTTCTCAACCATTTCTTAGCTTCAAAATCCCATATCTCGCGAACGGTTTGACCAAACCCAAAAATTCCTGCTGCGTCTGAAAGTAGACACTCGCCCGATTACAACGGTATGTGTATTTTTTCCCTAGGCCAATCTGGTTAAGCGTTTGGAGCAGGAGAAGTGCGCAAAATTTGTTGCCTACTCAACCATTTCTTAGCTTCAAACACCCATATCTCGCGAACGGATTGACCAAACCCAAAAATTCCTTTTGCGTCTGAAAGTAGAAGCTCGCCCGATTACAAAGCTATGTGTATTTTTCCCCAAGGCCATTCTGGTTAAGCGTTTGGTGCAGCAGAAGTGCGAAAAATTTGTGGCTTTCTCAACCATTTCTTAGCTTCAAACTCCCATATCTCGCGAACGGATTGACCAAACCCAAAAATTCCTATTGCATCTAAAAGTAGAAACTCGCCCGATTACAAAGGTAAGTGTATTTTTTCCCTAGGCCATTCTGGTTAAGCGTTTGGAGCAGCAGAAGTGCGTAAAATTTGTTGTCTTCTCAACCATTTCTTAGCTCCAGGCTCCCATATCTCGCGAACGGATTGACCAAACCCAAAAATTCCTGCTGCGTCTGAAAGAAGACACTCGCCCGATTACAACGGTATGCGTTTTTTTTCCCTGGGCCATTCTGGTTAAGCGTTTCGAGCAGCAGAAGTGCGAAAAATTTGTTGCCTTCTCAAACATTTCTTAGATACAAAATCCCATATCTCGCGAACGGTTTGACCAAACCCAAAAATTCCTGCTGCGTCTGAAAGTAGACACTCGCCCGATTACAACGGTATGTGTATTTTTTCCCTAGGCCATTCTGGTTAAGCGTTTGGAGCAGCAGAATTGCGAAAAATTTGTTGCCTACTCAACCATTTCTTAGCTTCAAACACCCATATCTCGCGAACGGATTGACCAAACCCAAAAATTCCTTTTGCGTCTGAAAGTAGAAGCTCGCCCGATTACAAAGCTATGTGTATTTTTCCCCAAGGCCATTCTGGTTAAGCGTTTGGTGCAGCAGAAGTGCGAAAAATTTGTGGCTTTCTCAACCATTTCTTAGCTTCAAACTCCCATATCTCGCGAACGGATTGACGAAACCAAAAAATTCCTGTTGCGTGTGAAAGTAGAAGCTCTCCCGATTACAACGGTATGTATATTTTTTTCCTAGGCCATTCCGGTTAAGCGTTTGGAGCAGCAGAAGTGCGAACAATTTGTTGCCTTCTCAACCATTTCTTAGCTTCAAATTCCCATATCTCGCGAACGGATTGACGAGACCCAAAAATTCCTGTTGCGTGTGAAAGTAGAAGCTCTCCCGATTACAACGGTATGTGTATTTTTTCCCTAGGCCATTCTGGTTAAGCGTTTGGAGCAGCAGAAGTGCGAAAAATTTGTTATCACCTGAACCATTTCTTAGCTGCAAACTCCCATATCTCGCGAACGGATTGACGAAAGCTAAAAAGTCCTGTTGCGCGTGAAAGTAGAAACTCTCCCGATTACAACGGTATGTGTATTTTTTCCCTAGGCCATTCTGTTAAAGGGTTTGGAGCAGCAGAAGTGCGTAAAATTTGTTGTCTTCTCAACCATTTCTTAGCTCCAAGCTCCCATATCTCGCGAACGGATTGACCAAACCCAAAAATTCCTGCTGCGTCTGAAAGAATACACTCGCCCGATTACAACGGTATGCGTATTTTTTCCCTGGGCCATTCTGGTTAGGCGTTTCGAGCAGCAGAAGTGCGAAAAATTTGTGGCCTTCTCAACCATTTCTTAGCTTCAAACTCCGATATCTCGCGAATGGATTGACGAGACCCAAAAATTCCTGTTGCGTGTGAAAGTATAATAGAAGCTCTCCCGATTACAACGGTATGTATATTTTTTTCCTAGGCCAGTCTGGTTAAGCGTTTGGAGCAGCAGAAGTGCGAACAATTTGTTGCCTTCTCAACCATTTCTTAGCTTCAAAATCCCATATCTCGCGAACGGTTTGACCAAACCCAAAAATTCCTGCTGCGTCTGAAAGTAGACACTCGCCCGATTACAACGGTATGTGTATTTTTTCCCTAGGCCATTCTGGTTAAGCGTTTGGAGCAGCAGAATTGCGAAAAATTTGTTGCCTTCTCAACCATTTCTTAGATTCAAACTCCCATATCTCGCGAACGGATTGACCAAACCCAAAAATTCCTTCTGCGTCTGAAAGTATAAGCTCGCCAGATTACATAGGTATGTGTATTTTTCCCCTAGGCCATTCTGGTTAAGCGTTTGAGCAGCAGAAGTGCGAACAATTTGTTGCCTTCTTAACCATTTCTTAGCTTCAAACTCCCATATCTCGCGAACGGTTTGACGAGACCCAAAAATTCCTGTTGCGTGTGAAAGTAGAAGCTCTCCCGATTACAACGGTATGTGTATTTTTTCCCTAGGCCATTCTGGTTAAGCGTTTGGAGCAGCAGAAGTGCGAAAAATTTGTTGTCACCTGAACCATTTCTTAGCTTCAAACTCCCATATCTCGCGAACGGATTGACGGAACCCAAAAATTACTGTTGCGTGTGAAAGTAGAAACTCTCCCGATTACAACGGTATGTGTATTCTTTTCCTAGGCCATTCTGGATAAGCGTTTGGAGCAGCAGAAGTGCGCAAAATTAGTTTCCTGCTCAACCATTTCTTACCTTCAAACTCTCATATCTCGCGAACGGATAGACCAAACCCAAAAATTTCTGCTGCGTCTTACAGTAGAAACTCGCCCGATTACAACGGTGTGAGTATTTTTTCCCTAGGCCAATCTGGTTAAGCGTTTGGAGCAGGAGAAGTGCGCAAAATTTGTTGCCTACTCAACCATTTCTTAGCTTCAAACACCCATATCTCGCGAACGGATTGACCAAACCCAAAAATTCCTTTTGCGTCTGAAAGTAGAAGCTCGCCCGATTACAAAGCTATGTGTATTTTTCCCCAAGGCCATTCTGGTTAAGCGTTTGGAGCAGCAGAAGTGCGAACAATTTGTTGCCTTCTTAACCATTTCTTAGCTTCAAACTCCCATATCTCGCGAACGGTTTGACGAGACCCAAAAATTCCTGTTGCGTGTGAAAGTAGAAGCTCTCCCGATTACAACGGTATGTGTATTTTTTCCCTAGGCCATTCTGGTTAAGCGTTTGGAGCAGCAGAAGTGCGAAAAATTTGTTGTCACCTGAACCATTTCTTAGCTTCAAACTCCCATATCTCGCGAACGGATTGACGGAACCCAAAAATTACTGTTGCGTGTGAAAGTAGAAACTCTCCCGATTACAACGGTATGTGTATTCTTTTCCTAGGCCATTCTGGATAAGCGTTTGGAGCAGCAGAAGTGCGCAAAATTAGTTTCCTGCTCAACCATTTCTTACTTCAAACTCTCATATCTCGCGAACGGATAGACCAAACCCAAAAATTTCTGCTGTGTCTTACAGTAGAAACTCGCCCGATTACAACGGTGTGAGTATTTTTTCCCTAGGCCGATCTGGTTAAGCGTTTGGAGCAGGAGAAGTGCGCAAAATTTGTTGCCTACTCAACCATTTCTTAGCTTCCAACACCCATATCTCGCGAACGAATTGACCAAACCCAAAAATTCCTATTGCATCTAAAAGTAGAAACTCGCCCGATTACAAAGGTAAGTGTATTTTTTCCCTAGGCCATTCTGGTTAAGCGTTTGGAGCAGCAGAAGTGCGTAAAATTTGTTGTCTTCTCAACCATTTCTTAGCTCCAAGCTCCCATATCTCGCGAACGGATTGACCAAACCCAAAAATTCCTGCTGCGTCTGAAAGAAGGCACTCGCCCGATTACAACGGTATGCGTTTTTTTTCCCTGGGCCATTCTGGTTAAGCGTTTCGAGCAGCAGAAGTGCGAAAAATTTGTTGCCTTCTCAAACATTTCTTAGATTCAAAATCCCATATCTCGCGAACGGTTTGACCAAACCCAAAAATTCCTGCTGCGTCTGAAAGTAGACACTCGCCCGAATACAACGGTATGTGTATTTTTTCCCTAGGCCATTCTGGTTAAGCGTTTGGAGCAGCAGAATTGCGAAAAATTTGTTGCCTACTCAACCATTTCTTAGCTTCAAACACCCATATCTCGCGAACGGATTGAACAAACCCAAAAATTCCTTTTGCGTCTGAAAGTAGAAGCTCGCCCGATTACAAAGCTACGTGCATTTTTCCCCAAGGCCATTCTGGTTAAGCGTTTGGTGCAGCAGAATTGCGAAAAATTTGTGGCTTTCTCAACCATTTCTTAGCTTCAAACTCCCATATCTCGCGAACGGATTGACGAAACCAAAAAATTCCTGTTGCGTGTGAAAGTAGAAGCTCTCCCGATTACAACGGTATGTATATTTTTTTCCTAGGCCATTCCGGTTAAGCGTTTGGAGCAGCAGAAGTGCGAACAATTTGTTGCCTTCTCAACCATTTCTTAGCTTCAAATTCCCATATCTCGCGAACGGATTGACGAGACCCAAAAATTCCTGTTGCGTGTGAAAGTAGAAGCTCTCCCGATTACAACGGTATGTGTATTTTTTCCCTAGGCCATTCTGGTTAAGCGTTTGGAGCAGCAGAATTGCGAAAAATTTGTTGCCTTCTCAACCATTTCTTAGATTCAAACTCCCATATCTCGCGAACGGATTGACCAAACCCAAAAATTCCTTCTGCGTCTGAAAGTATAAGCTCGCCAGATTACATAGGTATGTGTATTTTTCCCCTAGGCCATTCTGGTTAAGCGTTTGAGCAGCAGAAGTGCGAACAATTTGTTGCCTTCTTAACCATTTCTTAGCTTCAAACTCCCATATCTCGCGAACGGTTTGACGAGACCCAAAAATTCCTGTTGCGTGTGAAAGTAGAAGCTCTCCCGATTACAACGGTATGTGTATTTTTTCCCTAGGCCATTCTGGTTAAGCGTTTGGAGCAGCAGAAGTGCGAAAAATTTGTTGTCACCTGAACCATTTCTTAGCTTCAAACTCCCATATCTCGCGAACGGATTGACGGAACCCAAAAATTACTGTTGCGTGTGAAAGTAGAAACTCTCCCGATTACAACGGTATGTGTATTCTTTTCCTAGGCCATTCTGGATAAGCGTTTGGAGCAGCAGAAGTGCGCAAAATTAGTTTCCTGCTCAACCATTTCTTACTTCAAACTCTCATATCTCGCGAACGGATAGACCAAACCCAAAAATTTCTGCTGTGTCTTACAGTAGAAACTCGCCCGATTACAACGGTGTGAGTATTTTTTCCCTAGGCCGATCTGGTTAAGCGTTTGGAGCAGGAGAAGTGCGCAAAATTTGTTGCCTACTCAACCATTTCTTAGCTTCCAACACCCATATCTCGCGAACGAATTGACCAAACCCAAAAATTCCTATTGCATCTAAAAGTAGAAACTCGCCCGATTACAAAGGTAAGTGTATTTTTTCCCTAGGCCATTCTGGTTAAGCGTTTGGAGCAGCAGAAGTGCGTAAAATTTGTTGTCTTCTCAACCATTTCTTAGCTCCAAGCTCCCATATCTCGCGAACGGATTGACCAAACCCAAAAATTCCTGCTGCGTCTGAAAGAAGGCACTCGCCCGATTACAACGGTATGCGTTTTTTTTCCCTGGGCCATTCTGGTTAAGCGTTTCGAGCAGCAGAAGTGCGAAAAATTTGTTGCCTTCTCAAACATTTCTTAGATTCAAAATCCCATATCTCGCGAACGGTTTGACCAAACCCAAAAATTCCTGCTGCGTCTGAAAGTAGACACTCGCCCGAATACAACGGTATGTGTATTTTTTCCCTAGGCCATTCTGGTTAAGCGTTTGGAGCAGCAGAATTGCGAAAAATTTGTTGCCTACTCAACCATTTCTTAGCTTCAAACACCCATATCTCGCGAACGGATTGAACAAACCCAAAAATTCCTTTTGCGTCTGAAAGTAGAAGCTCGCCCGATTACAAAGCTACGTGCATTTTTCCCCAAGGCCATTCTGGTTAAGCGTTTGGTGCAGCAGAATTGCGAAAAATTTGTGGCTTTCTCAACCATTTCTTAGCTTCAAACTCCCATATCTCGCGAACGGATTGACGAAACCAAAAAATTCCTGTTGCGTGTGAAAGTAGAAGCTCTCCCGATTACAACGGTATGTATATTTTTTTCCTAGGCCATTCCGGTTAAGCGTTTGGAGCAGCAGAAGTGCGAACAATTTGTTGCCTTCTCAACCATTTCTTAGCTTCAAATTCCCATATCTCGCGAACGGATTGACGAGACCCAAAAATTCCTGTTGCGTGTGAAAGTAGAAGCTCTCCCGATTACAACGGTATGTGTATTTTTTCCCTAGGCCATTCTGGTTAAGCGTTTGGAGCAGCAGAAGTGCGAAAAATTTGTTATCACCTGAACCATTTCTTAGCTGCAAACTCCCATATCTCGCGAACGGATTGACGAAGGCTAAAAAGTCCTGTTGCGTGTGAAAGTAGAAACTCTCCCGATTACAACGGTATGTGTATTTTTTCCCTAGGCCATTCTGTTAAAGGGTTTGGAGCAGCAGAATTGCGTAAAATTTGTTGTCTTCTCAACCATTTCTTAGCTCCAAGCTCCCATATCTCGCGAACGGATTGACCAAACCCAAAAATTCCTGCTGCGTCTGAAAGAATACACTCGCCCGATTACAACGGTATGCGTATTTTTTCCCTGGGCCATTCTGGTTAAGCGTTTCGAGCAGCAGAAGTGCGAAAAATTTGTGGCCTTCTCAACCATTTCTTAGCTTCAAACTCCCATATCTCGCGAATGGATTGACGAGACCCAAAAATTCCTGTTGCGTGTGAAAGTATAATAGAAGCTCTCCCGATTACAACGGTATGTATATTTTTTTCCTAGGCCAGTCTGGTTAAGCGTTTGGAGCAGCAGAAGTGCGAACAATTTGTTGCCTTCTCAACCATTTCTTAGCTTCAAACTCCCATATCTCGCGAATGGATTGACGAAACCCAAAAATTCCTGTTGCGTGTGAAAGTAGAAGCTCTCCCGATTACAACGGTATGTGTGTTTTTTCCCTAGGCCAATCTGGTTATGCGTGTGGAGCAGGAGAAGTGCGCAAAATTTGTTGCCTACTCAACCATTTCTTAGCTTCAAACACCCATATCTCGCGAACGAATTGACCAAACCCAAAAATTCCTATTGCATCTGAAAGTAGAAACTCGCCCGATTACAAAGGTAAGTGTATTTTTTCCCTAGGCCATTCTGGATAAGCGTTTGGAGCAGCAGATGTGCGTAAAATTTGTTGTCTTCTCAACCATTTCTTAGCTCCAAGCTCCCATATCTCGCGAACGGATTGACCAAACACAAAAATTCCTGCTGCGTCTGAAAGAAGACACTCGCCCGATTACAACGGTATGCGTATTTTTTCCCTGGGCCATTCTGGTTAAGCGTTTCGAGCAGCAGAAGTGCGAAAAATTTGTGGCTTTCTCAACCATTTCTTAGCTTCAAACTCCCATATCTCGCGAACGGATTGACGAAACCAAAAAATTCCTGTTGCGTGTGAAAGTAGAAGCTCTCCCGATTACAACGGTATGTATATTTTTTTCCTAGGCCATTCCGGTTAAGCGTTTGGAGCAGCAGAAGTGCGAACAATTTGTTGCCTTCTCAACCATTTCTTAGCTTCAAATTCCCATATCTCGCGAACGGATTGACCAAACCAAAAAATTCCTATTGCATCTGAAATTAGAAACTCGCCCGATTACAAAGGTATGTGTATTTTTTCCCTAGGGCATTCTGGTTAAGCGTTTGGAGCAGCAGAAATGCGAAAAATTTGTTGTCTTCTCAACCATTTCTTAGATTCAAACTCCCATATCTCGCGAACGGATTCACGAAAGCTAAAAAGTCCTGTTGCGTGTGAAAGTAGACACTCGCCCGATTACAACGGTATGTGTATTTTTTCCCTAGGCCATTCTGGTTAAGCGTTTGGAGCAGCAGAATTGCGAAAAATTTGTTGCCTTCTCAACCATTTCTTAGCTTCAAACTCCCATATCTCGCGAACGGATTGACGAAACCCAAAAATTCCTGTTGCGTGTGAAAGTAGAAGCTCTCCCGATTACAACGGTATGTGTATTTTTTCCCTAGGCCATTCTGGTTAAGCGTTTGGAGCAGCAGAATTGCGAAAAATTTGTTGCCTTCTCAACCATTTCTTAGCTTCAAATTCCCATATCTCGCGAACGGATTGACCAAACCAAAAAATTCCTATTGCATCTGAAATTAGAAGCTCTCCCGATTACAACGGTATGTGTATTTTTTCCCTAGGCCATTCTGGTTAAGCGTTTGGAGCAGCAGAATTGCGAAAAATTTGTTGTCTTCTCAACCATTTCTTAGATTCAAACTCCCATATCTCGCGAACGTCTTGACCAAACCCAAAAATTCCTTCTGCGTCTGAAAGTAGACACTCGCCCGATTACAACGGTATTTCTATTTTTTCCCTGGGCGGTTTTGTTTAAGCGTTTCGAGCAGCAGAAGTGCGAAAAATTTGTTGTCACCTGAACCATTTCTTAGCTGCAAACTCCCATATCTCGCGAACGGATTCACGAAAGCTAAAAATTCCTGCAGCGTCTGAAAGTAGAAACTCGCCCGATTACAACGGTATGTGTATTTTTTCCCTAGGCCATTTTGGTTAAGCGTTTGGAGCAGCAGAATTGCGAAAAATTTGTTGCCTTCTCAACCATTTCTTAGCTTCAAACTCCCATATCTCGCGAACGGATTGACGAAACCCAAAAATTCCTGTTGCGTGTGAAAGTAGAAGCTCTCCCGATTACAACGGTATGTGTATTTTTTCCCTAGGCCATTCTGATTAAGCGTTTGGAGCAGCAGAATTGCGAAAAATTTGTTGCCTTCTCAACCATTTCTTAGCTCCAAGCTTCCATATCTCGCGAACGGATTGACTAAACCAAAAAATTCCTATTGCATCTGAAATTAGAAACTCGCCCGATTACAAAGGTATGTGTATTTTTCCCCTAGGGCATTCTGGTTAAGCGTTTGGAGCAGCAGAAGTGCGAAAAATTTGTTGTCTTCTCAACCATTTCTTAGATTCAAACTTCCATATCTCGCAAACGGATTGACCAAACCCAAAAATTCCTATTACGTCTGAGAGTAGAAACTCGCCCGATTACAATGGTATGTGCATTTTTCTACTAGGCCATTCTGTTTAAGCGTCTGGAGCAGCAGAAGTGCGAAAAATTTGTTGTCTTCTCAACCATTTCTTAGATTCAAACTCCCATATCTCGCGAACGTCTTGACCAAACCCAAAAATTCCTTCTGCGTCTGAAAGTAGACACTCGCCCGATTACAACGGTATTTCTATTTTTTCCCTGGGCGATTCTGTTTAAGCGTTTCTAGCAGCAGAAGTGCGAAAAATTTGTTGTCACCTGAACCATTTCTTAGCTGCAAACTCCCATATCTCGCGAACGGATTCACGAAAGCTAAAAAGTCCTGTTGCGTGTGAAAGTAGAAACTCTCCCGATTACAAAGGTATGCGTATTTTTTCCCTGGGCCATTCTGGTTAAGCGTTTCGAGCAGCAGAAGTGCGAAAAATTTGTTGCCTTCTCAAACATTTCTTAGATTCAAAATCCCATATCTCGCTAACGGTTTGACCAAACCCAAAAATTCCTGCTGCGTCTGAAAGTAGACACTCGCCCGATTACAACGGTATGTGTATTTTTTCCCTAGGCCATTCTGGTTAAGCGTTTGGAGCAGCAGAATTGCGAACAATTTGTTGCCTTCTCAACCATTTCTTAGCTTCAAATTCCCATATCTCGCGAACGGATTGACGAAACCCAAAAATTCCTGTTGCGTGTGAAAGTAGAAGCTCTCCCGATTACAACGGTATGTATATTTTTTTCCTAGGCCATTCCGGTTAAGCGTTTGGAGCAGCAGAAGTGCGAACAATTTGTTGCCTTCTCAACCATTTCTTAGCTTCAAATTCCCATATCTCGCGAACGGATTGACCAAACCAAAAAATTCCTATTGCATCTGAAATTAGAAACTCGCCCGATCACAAAGGTATGTGTATTTTTTCCCTAGGGCATTCTGGTTAAGCGTTTGGAGCAGCAGAAGTGCGAAAAATTTGCTGTCTTCTCAACCATTTCTTAGATTCAAACTCCCATATCTCGCGAACGTCTTGACCAAACCCAAAAATTCCTTCTGCGTCTGAAAGTAGACACTCGCCCGATTACAACGGTATTTCTATTTTTTCCCTGGGCGATTTTGTTTAAGCGTTTCGAGCAGCAGAAGTGCGAAAAATTTGTTGTCACCTGAACCATTTCTTAGCTGCAAACTCCCATATCTCGCGAACGGATTCACGAAAGCTAAAAAGTCCTGTTGCGTGTGAAAGTAGAAACTCTCCCGATTACAACGGTATGCGTATTTTTTCCCTGGGCCATTCTGCTTAAGCGTTTCGAGCAGCAGAAGTGCGAAAAATTTGTTGCCTTCTCAAACATTTCTTAGATTCAAAATCCCATATCTCGCGAACGGTTTGACCAAACCCAAAAATTCCTGCTGCGTCTGAAAGTAGACACTCGCCCGATTCCAACGGTATGTGTATTTTTTTCCTAGGCCATTCCGGTTAAGCGTTTGGAGCAGCAGAAGTGCGAACAATTTGTTGCCTTCTCAACCATTTCTTAGCTTCACATTCCCATATCTCGCGAACGGATTGACCAAACCAAAAAATCCCTATTGCATCTGAAATTAGAAACTCGCCCGATTACAAAGGTATGTGTATTTCTTCCCTAGGGCATTCTGGTTAAGCGTTTGGAGCAGCAGAAGTGCGAAAAATTTGCTGTCTTCTCAACCATTTCTTAGATTCAAACTCCCATATCTCGCGAACGTCTTGATCAAACCCAAAAATTCCTTCTGCGTCTGAAAGTAGACACTCGCCCGATTACAACGGTATTTCTATTTTTTCCCTGGGCGATTTTGTTTAAGCGTTTCGAGCAGCAGAAGTGCGAAAAATTTGTTGTCACCTGAACCATTTCTTAGCTGCAAACTCCCATATCTCGCGAACGGATTCACGAAAGCTAAAAAGTCCTGTTGCGTGTGAAAGTAGAAACTCTCCTGATTACAACGGTATGCGTATTTTTTCCCTGGGCCATTCTGCTTAAGCGTTTCGAGCAGCAGAAGTGCGAAAAATTTGTTGCCTTCTCAAACATTTCTTAGATTCAAATTCCCATATCTCGCGAACGGATTGACCAAACCAAAAAATTCCTATTGCAACTGAAATTAGAAACTCGTCCAATTACAAAGGTATGTGTATTTTTTTCCTAGGCCATTCCGGTTAAGCGTTTGCAGCAGCAGAAGTGCGAACAATTTGTTGCCTTCTCAACCATTTCTTAGCTTCAAATTCCCATATCTCGCGAACGGATTGACCAAACCAAAAAATTCCTATTGCAACTGAAATTAGAAACTCGCCCGATTACAACGGTATGTGCATTTTTCTACTAGGCCATTCTGTTTAAGCGTTTGGAGCAGCAGAAGTGCGAACAATTTGTTGCCTTCTCAACCATTTCTTAGCTTCAAATTCCCATATCTCGCGAACGGATTGACCAAACCAAAAAATTCCTATTGCATCTGAAATTAGAAACTCGCCCGATTACAAAGGTATGTGTATTTTTTCCCTAGGGCATTCTGGTTAAGCGTTTGGAGCAGCAGAAGTGCGAAAAATTTGTTGTCTTCTCAACCATTTCTTAGATTCAAACTTCCATATCTCGCAAACGGATTGACCAAACCCAAAAAATCCTATTACGTCTGAGAGTAGAAACTCGCCCGATTACAACGGTATGTGCATTTTTTCCCTAAGCCATGCTGTTTAAGCGTTTGGAGCAGCAGAAGTGCGTAAAATTTGTTGTCTTCTCAACAATTTCTTAGCTCCAAGCTCCCATATCTCGCGAACGGATTGACCAAACCCAAAAATTCCTGCTGCGTCTGAAACAAGACACTCGCCCGGTTACAACGGTATGCGTATTTTTTCCCTTGGCCATTCTGGTTAAGCGTTTCGAGCAGTAGAAGTGCGAAAAATTTGTTGCCTTCTCAAACATTTCCTAGATTCAAAATCCCATATCTCGCGAACGGTTTGACCAAACCAAAAAATTCCTGCTGCGCCTGAAAGTAGACACTCGCCCGATTACAACGGTATGTGTATTTTTTCCCTAGGCCATTCTGGTTAAGCGTTTGGAGCAGCAGAAGTGCGAAAAATTTGCTGTCTTCTCAACCATTTCTTAGATTCAAACTCCCATATCTCGCGAACGTCTTGATCAAACCCAAAAATTCCTTCTGCGTCTGAAAGTAGACACTCGCCCGATTACAACGGTATTTCTATTTTTTCCCTGGGCGATTTTGTTTAAGCGTTTCGAGCAGCAGAAGTGCGATAAATTTGTTGTCACCTGAACCATTTCTTAGCTGCAAATTCCCATATCTCGCGAACGGATTCACGAAAGCTAAAAAGTCCTGTTGCGTGTGAAAGTAGAAACTCTCCCGATTACAACGGTATGCGTATTTTTTCCCTGGGCCATTCTGGTTTAGCGTTTCGAGCAGCAGAAGTGCGAAAAATTTGTTGCCTTCTCAACCATTTCTTAGCTTCAAACTCCCATATCTCGCGAACGGATTGACGAAACCAAAAATTCCTGTGGCGTGTAAAAGTAGAAGCTCTCCCGATTACAACGGTATGAGTATTTTTTCCCTAGGCCAATCTGGTTAAGCGTTTGGAGCAGGAGAAGTGCGCAAAATTTGTTGCCTACTCAACCATTTCTTAGATTCAATCACCCATATCTCGCGAACAGATTGACCAAACCCAAAAATTCTTATTGCGTCTGAACGTAGAAACTCGCACGATTACATCGGTATGTTTATTTTTTCCCTGGGCCATTCTGGTTAAGCGTTTGGATCAGCAGAAGTGCGATAAATTTGTTGTCACCTGAACCATTTCTTAGCTGCAAACTGCCATATCTCGCGAACGGATTCACGAAAGCTAAAAAGTCCTGTTGCGTGTGAAAGTAGAAACTCTCCCGATTACAACGGTATGCGTATTTTTTCGCTGGGCCATTCTGGTTTAGCGTTTCGAGCAGCAGAAGTGCGAAAAATTTGTTGCCTTCTCAACCATTTCTTAGATTCAAACTCCCATATCTCGCGAACGGATTGAACAAACCCAAAAATTCCTTCTGCGTCTGAAAGTAGAAGCTCGCCCGATTACAAAGGTATGTGTATTTTTCCCCTAGGCCATTCTGGTTAAGCGTTTGGAGCAGCAGAAGGTCGTAAAATTTGTTGTCTTCTCAACAATTTCTTAGCTCCAAGCTCCCATATCTCGCGAACGGATTGACCAAACCCAAAAATTCCTGCTGCGTCTGAAAGTAGACACTCGCCCGATTACAACGGTATGTGTATTTTTTCCCTAGGCCATTCTGGTTAAGCGTTTGGAGCAGCAGAATTGCGAAGAATTTGTTGCCTTCTCAACCATTTCATAGCTTCAAACTCCCATATCTCGCGAACGGATTGACGAAACCCAAAAATTCCTGTTGCGTGTGAAAGTAGAAGCTCTCCCGATTACAACGGTATGTATATTTTTTTCCTAGGCCATTCCGGTTAAGCGGTTGGAGCAGCAGAATTGCGAACAATTTATTGCCTTCTCAACCATTTCTTAGCTTCAAATTCCCATATCTCGCGAACGGATTTACCAAGCCAAAAAATTCCTATTGCATCTGAAATTAGAAACTCGCCCGATTACAAAGGTATGTGTATTTTTTCCCTGAGGCAATCTGGTTAAGCGTTTGGAGCAGCAGAAGTGCGAAAAATTTGTTGCCTACTCAACCATTTCTTAGCTTCAAACACCCATATCTCGCGAACGGATTGACCAAACCCAAAAATTCCTTTTGCGTCTGAAAGTAGAAACCCGCCCGATTACAAAGGTATGAGTATTTTTTCCCTAGGCCAATCTGGTTAAGCGTTTGGAGCAGGAGAAGCGCGCAAAATTTGTTGTCTTCTCAACCATTTCTTAGATTCAAACACCCATATCTCGCGAACGGATTGACCAAACCCAAAAATTCCTTTTGCGTCTGAAAGTAGAAGCTCGCCCGATTACAGAGGTACGAGTATTTTTTCCCTAGGCCACTCTGGTTAAGCGTTTGGAGCAGGAGAATTGCGCAAAATTTGTTGCCTACTCAACCACTTCTTAGCTTCAAACATCCATATCTCGCGAACGGATTGGCCAAACCCAAAAATTCCTTTTGCGTCTGAAAGTAGAAGCTCGCCCGATTACAAAGGTATGTGTATTTTTCCCCTAGGCCATTCTGGTTAAGCGTTTGGAGCAGCAGAAATGCGAAAAATTTCTTGTCTTCTCAACCATTTCTTAGATTCAAACTCCCATATCTCGCGAACGGATTGAACAAAACCAAAAATTCCTTCTGCGTCTGAAAGTAGAAACTCTCCCGATTACAAAGGTATGTGTATTTTTTCCCTAGGCGATTCTGGTTACGCGTTTGGAGCCGCAGAAGTGCGAAAAATTTGATTCCTTCTCAAGCATTTCTTAGGTTCAAAATCCCATATCTCGCGAACGGTTTGACCAAACCCAAAAATTTCTGCTGCGTCTGAAAGTAGACACTCGCCCGATTACAACGGTATGTGTATTTTTTCCCTAGGCCATTCTGCTTAAGCGTTTGGAGCAGCAGAATTGCGAAAAATTTGTTGCCTTCTCAACCATTTCTTAGCTTCAAACTCCCATATCTCGCGAACGGATTGACGAAACCAAAAATTCCTGTGGCGTGTGAAAGTAGAAGCTCTCCCGATTACAACGGTATGAGTATTTTTTCCCTAGGCCACTCTGGTTAAGCGTTTGGAGCAGGAGAAGTGCGCAAAATTTGTTGCCTACTCAACCATTTCTGAGCTTCAAACACCCATATCTCGCGAACAGATTGACCAAACCCAAAAATTCTTATTGCGTCTGAAAGTAGAAACTCGCACGATTACATCGGTATGTTTATTTTTTCCCTGTGCCATTCTGGTTAAGCGTTTGGATCAGCAGAATTGCGATAAATTTGTTGTCACCTGAACCATTTCTTAGCTGCAAACTGCCATATCTCGCGAACGGATTCACGAAAGCTAAAAAGTCCTGTTGCGTGTGAAAGTAGAAACTCTCCCGATTACAACGGTATGCGTGTTTTTTCCCTGGGCCATTCTGGTTTAGCGTTTCGAGCAGCAGAAGTGCGAAAAATTTGTTGCCTTCTCAACCATTTCTTAGCTTCAAACACCCATATCTCGCGAACGGATTGACCAAACACAAAAATTCCATTTGCGTCTGAAAGTAGAAGCTCGCCCGATTACAGAGGTACGAGTATTTTTTCCCTAGGCCAATCTGGTTAAGCGTTTGGAGCAGGAGAAGTGCGCAAAATTTGTTGTCTTCTCAACCATTTCTTAGGTACAAACACCCATATCTCGCGAACGGATTGACCAAACCCAAAAATTCCTTTTGCGTCTGAAAGTAGAAGCTCGCCCGATTACAGAGGTACGAGTATTTTTTCCCTAGGCCACTCTGGTTAAGCGTTTGGAGCAGGAGAATTGCGCAAAATTTGTTGCCTACTCAACCACTTCTTAGCTTCAAACATCCATATCTCGCGAACGGATTGGCCAAACCCAAAAATTCCTTTTGCGTCTGAAAGTAGAAGCTCGCCCGATTACAAAGGTATGTGTATTTTTCCCCTAGGCCATTCTGGTTAAGCGTTTGGAGCAGCAGAAATGCGAAAAATTTCTTGTCTTCTCAACCATTTCTTAGATTCAAACTCCCATATCTCGCGAACGGATTGAACGAAACCAAAAATTCCTTCTGCGTCTGAAAGTAGAAGCTCGCCCGATTACAAAGGTATGTGTATTTTTCCCCTAGGCCATTCTGGTTAAGCGTTTGGAGCAGCAGAATTGCGAAAAATTTGTTGCCTTCTCAACCATTTCTTAGTTTCAAACTCCCATATCTCGCGAAAGGATTGACGAAACCCAACAATTCCTGTTGCGTGTGAAAGTAGAAGCTCTCCCGATTACAACGGTATGAGTATTTTTTCCCTAGGCCACTCTGGTTAAGCGTTTGGAGCAGGAGAAGTGCGCAAAATTTGTTGCCTACTCAACCATTTCTGAGCTTCAAACACCCATATCTCGCGAACAGATTGACCAAACCCAAAAATTCTTATTGCGTCTGAAAGTAGAAACTCGCGCGATTACATCGGTATGTTTATTTTTTCCCTGGGCCATTCTGGTTAAGCGTTTGGATCAGCAGAATTGCGATAAATTTGTTGTCACCTGAACCATTTCTTAGCTGCAAACTCCCATATCTCGCGAACGGATTGACGAAACCAAAAATTCCTGTGGCGTGTGAAAGTAGAAGCTCTCCCGATTACAACGGTATGAGTATTTTTTCCCTAGGCCACTCTGGTTAAGCGTTTGGAGCAGGAGAAGTGCGCAAAATTTGTTGCCTACTCAACCATTTCTGAGCTTCAAACACCCATATCTCGCGAACAGATTGACCAAACCCAAAAATTCTTATTGCGTCTGAAAGTAGAAACTCGCGCGATTACATCGGTATGTTTATTTTTTCCCTGGGCCATTCTGGTTAAGCGTTTGGATCAGCAGAATTGCGATAAATTTGTTGTCACCTGAACCATTTCTTAGCTGCAAACTCCCATATCTCGCGAACGGATTGACGAAACCAAAAATTCCTGTGGCGTGTGAAAGTAGAAGCTCTCCCGATTACAACGGTATGAGTATTTTTTCCCTAGGCCACTCTGGTTAAGCGTTTGGAGCAGGAGAAGTGCGCAAAATTTGTTGCCTACACAACCACTTCTTAGCTTCAAACACCCATATCTCGCGAACGGATTGGCCATACCCAAAAATTCCTTTTGCGTCTGAAAGTAGAAGCTCGCCCGATTACAAAGGTATGTGCATTTTTCCCCTAGGCCATTCTGGTTAAGCGTTTGGAGCAGCAGAAATGCGAAACATTTGTTGTCTTCTCAACCATTTCTTAGATTCAAACTCCCATACCTCGCGAACGGATAGAACAAACCCAAAAATTCCTTCTGCGTCTGAAAGGAGAAGCTCGCCCGATTACAAAGGTATGTGTATTTTTCCCCTAGGCCATTCTGGTTAAGCGTTTGGAGCAGCAGAAGTGCGTAAAATTTGTTGTCTTCTCAACAATTTCTTAGCTCCAAGCTCCCATATCTCGCGAACGGATTGACCAAACCCAAAAATTCCTGCTGCGTCTGAAAGTAGACACTCGCCCGATTACAACGGTATGTGTATTTTTTCCCTAGGCCATTCTGGTTAAGCGTTTGGAGCAGCAGGATTGCGAAGAATTTGTTGCCTTCTCAACCATTTCTTAGCTTCAAATTCCCATATCTCGCGAACGAATTTACCAAACCAAAAAATTCCTATTGCATCTGAAATTAGAAACTCGCCCGATTACAAAGGTATGTGTATTTTTTCCCTGGGGCATTCTGGTTAAGCGTTTGCAGCAGCAGAAGTGTGAAAAATTTGTTGCCTACTCAACCATTTCTTAGCTTCAAACACCCATATCTCGCGAACGGATTGACCAAACCCAAAAATTCCTGTTGCGTGTGAAAGTAGAAGCCCGCCCGATTACAAAGGTATGAGTATTTTTTCCCTAGGCCAATCTGGTTAAGCGTTTGGAGCAGGAGAAGTGCGCAAAATTTGTTGTCTTCTCAACCATTTCTTAGATTCAAACACCCATATCTCGCGAACGGATTGACCAAACCCAAAAATTCCATTTGCGTCTGAAAGTAGAAGCTCGCCCGATTACAGAGGTACGAGTATTTTTTCCCTAGGCCAATCTGGTTAAGCGTTTGGAGCAGGAGAAGTGCGCAAAATTTGTTGTCTTCTCAACCATTTCTTAGGTACAAACACCCATATCTCGCGAACGGATTGACCAAACCCAAAAATTCCTTTTGCGTCTGAAAGTAGAAGCTCGCCCGATTACAGAGGTACGAGTATTTTTTCCCTAGGCCACTCTGGTTAAGCGTTTGGAGCAGGAGAATTGCGCAAAATTTGTTGCCTACTCAACCACTTCTTAGCTTCAAACATCCATATCTCGCGAACGGATTGGCCAAACCCAAAAATTCCTTTTGCGTCTGAAAGTAGAAGCTCGCCCGATTACAAAGGTATGTGTATTTTTCCCCTAGGCCATTCTGGTTAAGCGTTTGGAGCAGCAGAAATGCGAAAAATTTCTTGTCTTCTCAACCATTTCTTAGATTCAAACTCCCATATCTCGCGAACGGATTGAACGAAACCAAAAATTCCTTCTGCGTCTGAAAGTAGAAGCTCGCCCGATTACAAAGGTATGTGTATTTTTCCCCTAGGCCATTCTGGTTAAGCGTTTGGAGCAGCAGAATTGCGAAAAATTTGTTGCCTTCTCAACCATTTCTTAGTTTCAAACTCCCATATCTCGCGAAAGGATTGACGAAACCCAACAATTCCTGTTGCGTGTGAAAGTAGAAACTCTCCCGATTACAAAGGTATGTGTATTTTTTCCCTAGGCGATTCTGGTTACGCGTTTGGAGCCGCAGAAGTGCGAAAAATTTGATTCCTTCTCAAGCATTTCTTAGGTTCAAAATCCCATATCTCGCGAACGGTTTGACCAAACCCAAAAATTCCTGCTGCGTCTGAAAGTAGACACTCGCCCGATTACAACGGTATGTGTATTTTTTCCCTAGGCCATTCTGCTTAAGCGTTTGGAGCAGCAGAATTGCGAAAAATTTGTTGCCTTCTCAACCATTTCTTAGCTTCAAACTCCCATATCTCGCGAACGGATTGACGAAACCAAAAATTCCTGTGGCGTGTGAAAGTAGAAGCTCTCCCGATTACAACGGTATGAGTATTTTTTCCCTAGGCCACTCTGGTTAAGCGTTTGGAGCAGGAGAAGTGCGCAAAATTTGTTGCCTACTCAACCATTTCTGAGCTTCAAACACCCATATCTCGCGAACAGATTGACCAAACCCAAAAATTCTTATTGCGTCTGAAAGTAGAAACTCGCGCGATTACATCGGTATGTTTATTTTTTCCCTGGGCCATTCTGGTTAAGCGTTTGGATCAGCAGAATTGCGATAAATTTGTTGCCACCTGAACCATTTCTTAGCTGCAAACTCCCATATCTCGCGAACGGATTGACGAAACCAAAAATTCCTGTGGCGTGTGAAAGTAGAAGCTCTCCCGATTACAACGGTATGAGTATTTTTTCCCTAGGCCACTCTGGTTAAGCGTTTGGAGCAGGAGAAGTGCGCAAAATTTGTTGCCTACACAACCACTTCTTAGCTTCAAACACCCATATCTCGCGAACGGATTGGCCATACCCAAAAATTCCTTTTGCGTCTGAAAGTAGAAGCTCGCCCGATTACAAAGGTATGTGCATTTTTCCCCTAGGCCATTCTGGTTAAGCGTTTGGAGCAGCAGAAATGCGAAACATTTGTTGTCTTCTCAACCATTTCTTAGATTCAAACTCCCATACCTCGCGAACGGATAGAACAAACCCAAAAATTCCTTCTGCGTCTGAAAGGAGAAGCTCGCCCGATTACAAAGGTATGTGTATTTTTCCCCTAGGCCATTCTGGTTAAGCGTTTGGAGCAGCAGAAGTGCGTAAAATTTGTTGTCTTCTCAACAATTTCTTAGCTCCAAGCTCCCATATCTCGCGAACGGATTGACCAAACCCAAAAATTCCTGCTGCGTCTGAAAGTAGACACTCGCCCGATTACAACGGTATGTGTATTTTTTCCCTAGGCCATTCTGGTTAAGCGTTTGGAGCAGCAGGATTGCGAAGAATTTGTTGCCTTCTCAACCATTTCTTAGCTTCAAATTCCCATATCTCGCGAACGAATTTACCAAACCAAAAAATTCCTATTGCATCTGAAATTAGAAACTCGCCCGATTACAAAGGTATGTGTATTTTTTCCCTGGGGCATTCTGGTTAAGCGTTTGCAGCAGCAGAAGTGTGAAAAATTTGTTGCCTACTCAACCATTTCTTAGCTTCAAACACCCATATCTCGCGAACGGATTGACCAAACCCAAAAATTCCTGTTGCGTGTGAAAGTAGAAGCCCGCCCGATTACAAAGGTATGAGTATTTTTTCCCTAGGCCAATCTGGTTAAGCGTTTGGAGCAGGAGAAGTGCGCAAAATTTGTTGTCTTCTCAACCATTTCTTAGATTCAAACACCCATATCTCGCGAACGGATTGACCAAACCCAAAAATTCCATTTGCGTCTGAAAGTAGAAGCTCGCCCGATTACAGAGGTACGAGTATTTTTTCCCTAGGCCAATCTGGTTAAGCGTTTGGAGCAGGAGAAGTGCGCAAAATTTGTTGCCTACACAACCACTTCTTAGCTTCAAACACCCATATCTCGCGAACAGATTGGCCATACCCAAAAATTCCTTTTGCGTCTGAAAGTAGAAGCTCGCCCGATTACAAAGGTATGTGTATTTTTCCCCTAGGCCATTCTGGTTAAGCGTTTGGAGCAGCAGAAATGCGAAAAATTTGTTGTCTTCTCTACCATTTCTTAGATTCAAACTCCCATACCTCGCGAACGGATAGAACAAACCCAAAAATTCCTTCTGCGTCTGAAAGGAGAAGCTCGCCCGATTACAAAGGTATGTGTATTTTTCCCCTAGGCCATACTGGTTAAGCGTTTGGAGCAGCAGAAGTGCGTAAAATTTGTTGTCTTCTCAACAATTTCTTAGCTCCAAGCTCCCATATCTCGCGAACGGATTGACCAAACCCAAAAATTCCTGCTGCGTCTGAAAGTAGACACTCGCCCGATTACAACGGTATGTGTATTTTTTCCCTAGGCCATTCTGGTTAAGCGTTTGGAGCAGCAGAATTGCGAAGAATTTGTTGCCTTCTCAACCATTTCTTAGCTTCAAACTCCCATATCTCGCGAACGGATTGACGAAACCCAAAAATTCCTGTTGCGTGTGAAAGTAGAAGCTCTCCCGAATACAACGGTATGTATATTTTTTTCCTAGGCCATTCCGGTTAAGCGGTTGGAGCAGCAGAAGTGCGAACAATTTGTTGCCTTCTCAACCATTTCTTAGCTTCAAATTCCCATATCTCGCGAACGAATTTACCAAACCAAAAAATTCGTATTGCATCTGAAATTAGAAACTCGCCCGATTACAAAGGTATGTGTATTTTTTCCCTGGGGCATTCTGGTTAAGCGTTTGCAGCAGCAGAAGTGCGAAAAATTTGTTGCCTACTCAACCATTTCTTAGCTTCAAACACCCATATCTCGCGAACGGATTGACCAAACCCAAAAATTCCTGTTGCGTGTGAAAGTAGAAGCCCGCCCGATTACAAAGGTATGAGTATTTTTTCCCTAGGCCAATCTGGTTAAGCGTTTGGAGCAGGAGAAGTGCGCAAAATTTGTTGTCTTCTCAACCATTTCTTAGATTCAAACACCCATATCTCGCGAACGGATTGACCAAACCCAAAAAATCCTTCTGCGTCTGAAAGTAGACACTCGTCCGATTACAAAGGTATTTGTATTTTTTCCCTAGGCCATCCTGGTTAAGCGTTTGGAGCAGCAGAATTGCGAAAAATTTGTTGCCTTCTCAACCATTTCTTAGCTTCAAACTCCCATATCTCGCGAACGGATTGACCAAACCCAAAAATTTCTGCTGCGTCTGAATGTAGAAACTCGCCCGATTACAGAGGTATGTGTATTTTTTCCCTAGGCCATTCTGGTTAAGCGTTTGGAGCAGCAGAAGTGCGAAAAATTTGATGCCTACTCAAGCTTTTCTTAGATTCCAAATCCCATATCTCGCGAACGGATTGACCAAACCCAAAAATTCCTTCTGCGTCTGAAAGTAGATGCTCGCCCGATTACAAAGGTATGTGTATTTTTCCCCTAGGGCATTCTGGTTAAGCGTTTGGAGCAGCAGAAATGCGAAAAAATTGTTGTCTTCTCAACCATTTCTTAGATTCAAACTCCCATACCTCGCGAACGGATAGAACAAACCCAAAAATTCCTTCTGCGTCTGAAAGGAGAAGCTCGCCCGATTACAAAGGTATGTGTATTTTTCCCCTAGGCCATTCTGGTTAAGCGTTTGGAGCAGCAGAATTGCGAAGAATTTGTTGCCTTCTCAACCATTTCTTAGCTTCAAACTCCCATATCTCGCGAACGGATTGACGAAACCCAAAAATTCCTGTTGCGTGTGAAAGTAGAAGCTCTCCCGATTACAACGGTATGTATATTTTTTTCCTAGGCCATTCCGGTTAAGCGGTTGGAGCAGCAGAAGTGCGAACAATTTGTTGCCTTCTCAACCATTTCTTAGCTTCAAATTCCCATATCTCGCGAACGGATTGACCAAACCAAAAAATTCCTATTGCATCTGAAATTAGAAACTCGCCCGATTACAAAGGTATGTGTATTTTTCCCTGGGGCATTCTGGTTAAGCGTTTGGAGCAGCAGAAGTGCGAAAAATTTGTTGCCTACTCAACCATTTCTTAGCTTCAAACACCCATATCTCGCGAACGGATTGACCAAACCCAAAAATTCCTTTTGCGTCTGAAAGTAGAAGCCCGCCCGATTACAAAGGTATGAGTATTTTCCCTAGGCCAATCTGGTTAAGCGTTTGGAGCAGGAGAAGTGCGCAAAATTTGTTGCCTACACAACCACTTCTTAGCTTCAAACACCCATATCTCGCGAACGGATTGGCCATACCCAAAAATTCCTTTTGCGTCTGAAAGTAGAAGCTCGCCCGATTACAAAGGTATGTGTATTTTTCCCCTAGGCCATTCTGGTTAAGCGTTTGGAGCAGCAGAAATGCGAAAAATTTGTTGTCTTCTCAACCATTTCTTAGATTCAAACTCCCATACCTCGCGAACGGATTGAACAAACCCAAAAATTCCTTCTGCGTCTGAAAGTAGAAGCTCGCCCGATTACAAAGGTAGGTGTATTTTTCCCCTAGGCCATTCTGGTTAAGCGTTTGGAGCAGCAGAATTGCGAAAAATTTGTTGCCTTCTCAACCATTTCTTAGTTTCAAACTCCCATATCTCGCGAACGGATTGACGAAACCCAAAAATTCCTGTTGCGTGTGAAAGTAGAAGCTCTCCCGATTACAACGGTATGTGTATTTTTTCCCTAGGCCATTCTGGTTACGCGTTTGGAGCAGCAGAAGTGCGAAAAATTTGATTCCTACTCAAGCATTTCTTAGATTCAAAATCCCATATCTCGCGAACGGTTTGACCAAACCCAAAAATTCCTGCTGCGTCTGAAAGTAGACACTCGTCCGATTACAAAGGTATTTGTATTTTTTCCCTAGGCCATTCTGGTTAAGCGTTTGGAGCAGCAGACGTGCGCAAAATTTGTTGCCTACTCAACCATTTCTTAGCTTCAAACTCCCACATCTCGCGAACGGATTGACCAAACCAAAAAATTCCTATTGCATCTGAAATTATAAACTAGCCCGATTACAAAGGTATGTGTATTTTTTCCCCAGGGCATTCTGGTTAAGCGTTTGGAGCAGCAGAATTGCGAAAAATTTGTTGCCTTCTCAACCATTTCTTATCTTCAAACTCCCACATCTCGCGAACGGATTGAACAAACCCAAAAATTCCTGCTGCGTCTGAAAGTAGAAACTCTCCCGATTACAACGGTATGTGTATTTTTTCCCTAGGCCATTCTGGTTAAGCGTTTGGAGCAGGAGAAGTGCGCAAAATTTGTTGCCTTCTCAACCATTTCTTAGCTTCAAACACCCATATCTCGCGAACGGATTGACCAAACCCAAAAATTCCTTTTGCGTCTGAAAGTAGAAGCTCGCCCGATTACAGAGGTACGAGTATTTTTTCCCTAGGCCATTCTGGTTACGCGTTTGGAGTAGCAGAAGTGCGAAAAATTTGATTCCTACTCAAGCATTTCTTAGATTCAAAATCTCATATCTCGCGAACGATTTGACCAAACCCAAAAATTCCTGTTGCGTGTGAAAGTAGAAGCTCTCCCGGTTACAACGGTATGTGCATTTTTTCCCTAGGCCAATCTGGTTAAGCGTTTGGAGCAGGAGAAGTGCGCAAAATTTGTTGCCTACTCAACCACTTCTTAGCTTCAAACATCCATATCTCGCGAACGGATTGGCCACACCCAAAAATTCCTTTTGCGTCTGAAAGTAGTAGCTCGCCCGATTACAAAGGTATGTGTATTTTTCCCCTAGGCCATTCCGGTTAAGCGGTTGGAGCAGCAGAAGTGCGAACAATTTGTTGCCTTCTCAACCATTTCTTAGCTTCAAATTCCCATATCTCGCGAACGGATTGACCAAACCAAAAAATTCCTATTGCATCTGAAATTATAAACTAGCCCGATTACAAAGGTATGTGTATTTTTTCCCCAGGGCATTCTGGTTAAGCGTTTGGAGCAGCAGAATTGCGAAAAATTTGTTGCCTTCTCAACCATTTCTTAGCTTCAAACTCCCATATCTCGCGAACGGATTGACGAAACCCAAAAATTCCTGTTGTGTGTGAAAGTAGAAACTCTCCCGATTACAACGGTATGTGTATTCTTTTCCTAGGCCATTCTGGATAAGCGTTTGTAGCAGCAGAAGTGCGCAAAATTAGTTTCCTGCCCAACCATTTCTTAGCTTCAAACTCCCATATCTCGCGAACGGATTGACCAAACCCAAAAATTTCTGCTGCGTCTGAATGTAGAAACTCGCCCGATTACAGAGGTATGTGTATTTTTTCCCTAGGCCATTCTGGTTAAGCGTTTGGAGCAGCAGAAGTGCGAAAAATTTGATGCCTACTCAAGCTTTTCTTAGATTCCAAATCCCATATCTCGCGAACGGATTGACCAAACCCAAAAATTCCTTCTGCGTCTGAAAGTAGATGCTCGCCCGATTACAAAGGTATGTGTACTTTCCCCTAGGCCATTCTGGTTAAGCGTTTGGAGCAGCAGAATTGCGAAAAATTTGTTGCCTTCTCAACCATTTCTTAGCTTCAAACTCCCATATCTCGCGAACGGATTGACGAACCCAAACGAAATTGACGAAACCCAAAAATTCCTGTTGCGTGTGAAAGTAGAAACTCTCCCGATTACAACGGTATGTGTATTCTTTTCCTAGGCCATTCTGGATGAGCGTTTGGAGCAGCAGAAGAGCGCAAAATTAGTTTCCTGCTCAACCATTTCTTAGCTTCAAACTCCCATATCTCGCGAACGGATTGACCAAACCCAAAAATTTCTGCTGCGTCTGAATGTAGAAACTCGCCCGATTACAGAGGTATGTGTATTTTTTCCCTAGGCCATTCTGGTTAAGCGTTTGGAGCAGCAGAAGTGCGAAAAATTTGATGCCTACTCAAGCATTTCTTAGATTCCAAATCCCATATCTCGCGAACGGATTGACCAAACCCAAAAATTCCTTCTGCGTCTGAAAGTAGATGCTCGCCCGATTACAAAGGTATGTGTATTTTTTCCCTAGGCCAATCTGGTTAAGCGTTTGGAGCAGGAGAAGTGCGCAAAATTTGTTGCCTACTCAACCACATCTTAGCTTCAAACATCCATATCTCGCGAACGGATTGGCCAAACCCAAAAATTCCTTCTGCGTCTGAAAGTAGATGCTCGCCCGATTACAAAGGTATGTGTATTTTTTCCCTAGGCCATTCTGGTTAAGCGTTTGGAGCAGCAGAAGTGCGAAAAATTTGATGCCTACTCAAGCATTTCTTAGATTCCAAATCCCATATCTCGCGAACGGATTGACCAAACCCAAAAATTCCTTCTGCGTCTGAAAGTAGATGCTCGCCCGATTACAAAGGTATGTGTATTTTTCCCCTAGGCCATTCTGGTTAAGCGTTTGGAGCAGCAGAAATGCGAAAAATTTGTTGTCTTCTCAACCATTTCTTAGATTCAAACTCCTATATCTCGCGAACGGATTGACCAAACCCAAAAATTCCTGCTGCGTCTAAAACAAGACACTCGCCCGATTACAACGGTATGCGTATTTTTTCCCTGGGCCAATCTGGTTAAGCGTTTGGAGCAGGAGAAGTGCGCAAAATTTGTTGCCTACTCAACCACTTCTTAGCTTCAAATTCCCATATCTCGCGAACGGATTGACCAAACCAAAAAATTCCTATTGCATCTGAAATTAGAAACTCGCCCGATTACAAAGGTATGTGTATTTTTTCCCTAGGGCATTCTGGTTAAGCGTTTGGAGCAACAGAAGTGCGAAAAATTTGTTGTCTTCTCAACCATTTCCTAGATTCAAACTCCCATATCTCGCGAACTTCTTGACCAAACCCAAAAATTCCTTCTGCGTCTGAAAGTAGAAGCTCGCCCGATTACAACGGTATGTATATTTTTTCCCTAGGCCATTCTGGTTAAGCGTTTGGAGCAGCAGAAGTGCGAACAATTTGTTGCCTTCTCAACCATTTCTTAGCTTCAAATTCCCATATCTCGCGAACGGATTGACCAAACCAAAAAATTCCTATTGCATCTGAAATTATAAACTAGCCCGATTACAAAGGTATGTGTATTTTTTCCCCAGGGCATTCTGGTTAAGCGTTTGGAGCAGCAGAATTGCGAAAAATTAGTTGTCTTCTCAACCATTTCTTAGCTTCAAACACCCATATCTCGCGAACGGATTGACCATACCCAAAAATTCCTATTGCGTCTGAAAGTAGAAACTCGCACGTTTACAACGGTATGTATTTTTTCCCTGGGCCATTCTGGTTAAGCGTTTGGAGCAGCAGAAGTGCGATAAATTTTGTTGTCACCTGAACCATTTCTTAGCTGCAAACTCCCATATCTCGCGAACGACTTGACCAAACCCAAAAATTCCTTTTGCGTCTGAAAGTAGAAGCTCGCCCGATTACAACGGTATGTATATTTTTTTCCTAGGCCATTCTTGTTAAGCGTTTGGAGCAGCAGAAGTGCGAACAATTTGTTGCCTTCTCAACCATTTCTTAGCTTCAAATTCCCATATCTCGCGAACGGATTTACCAAACCAAAAAATTCCTATTGCATCTGAAATTATAAACTAGCCCGATTACAAAGGTATGAGTATTTTTTCCCCAGGGCATTCTGGTTAAGCGTTTGGAGCAGCAGCATTGCGAAAAATTAGTTGTCTTCTCAACCATTTCTTAGATACAAACTCCCATATCTCGCGAAAGAGTTGAACAAACCCAAAATTTCCTGCTGCGTCTGAAAGTAGAAACTCTCCCGATTACAACGGTATGTGTATTTTTTCCCTAGGCCATTCTGGTTAAGCGTTTGGAGCAGGAGAAGTGCGCAAAATTTGTTGCCTACTCAACCATTCCTTAGCTTCAAACACCCATATCTCGCGAACGGATTGACCAAACCCAACAATTCCTGTTGCGTGTGAAAGTAGAAGCTCTCCCGATTACAAGGGTATGTGTATTTTTTCCCTAGGCCATTCTGGTTACGCGTTTGGAGCAGCAGAAGTGCGAAAAATTTGGTTCCTACTCAAGCATTTCTTAGCTTCAAACACCCATATCTCGCGAACAGATTGACCAAACCCAAAAATTCTTATTGCGTCTGAAAGTAGAAACTCTCCCGATTACAACGGCATGTGTATTTTTTCCCTAGGCCATTCTGGTTAAGCGTTTGGAGCAGCAGACGTGCGCAAAATTTGTTGCCTACTCAACCATTTCTTAGCTTCAAACTCCCACATCTCGCGAACGGAATGAACAAACCCAAAAATTCCTGCTGCGTCTGAAAGTAGAAACTCTCCCGATTAGAACGGTATGTGTATTTTTTCCCTAGGCCATTCTGGTTAAGCGTTTGGAGCAGGAGAAGTGCGCAAAATTTGTTGCCTTCTCAACCATTTCTTAGCTTCAAACACCCATATCTCGCGAACGGATTGACCAAACCCAAAAATTCCTTTTGCGTCTGAAAGTAGAAGCTCGCCCGATCACAAAGGTATGTGTATTTTTCCCCTAGGCCATTCTGGTTAAGCGTTTAGAGCAGCAGAATTGCGACAAATTTGTTGTGTTCTCAACCATTTCTTAGATTCGAACTCCCATATCTCGCGAACGGATTGACCAAACCCAAAAATTTCTGCTGCGTCTGAATGTAGAAACTCGCCCGATTACAGAGGTATGTGTATTTTTTCCCTAGGCCATTCCGGTTAAGCGGTTGGAGCAGCAGAAGTGCGAACAATTTGTTGCCTTCTCAACCATTTCTTAGCTTCAAATTCCCATATCTCGCGAACGGATTGGCCAAACCAAAAAATTCCTATTGCATCTGAAATTAGAAACTCGCCCGATTACAAAGGTATGTGTATTTTTACCCTGGGGCATTCTGGTTAAGCGTTTGGAGCAGCAGAAGTGCGAAAAATTTGTTGCCTACTCAACCATTTCTTAGCTTCAAACACCCATATCTCGCGAACGGATTGACCAAACCCAAAAATTCCTTCTGCGTCTGAAAGTAGAAGCTCGCCCGATTACAAAGGTAGGTGTATTTTTCCCCTAGGCCATTCTGGTTAAGCGTTTGGAGCAGCAGAATTGCGAAAAATTTGTTGCCTTCTCAACCATTTCTTAGATTCAAGCACCCATATCTCGCGAACGGATTGACCAAACCCAAAAATTCCTTTTGCGTCTGAAAGTAGAAGCTCGCCCGATTACAAAGGTATGTGTATTTTTCCCCTAGGCCATTCTGGTTAAGCGTTTGGAGCAGCAGAAATGCGAAAAATTTGTTGTCTTCTCAACCATTTCTTAGATTCAAACTCCCATACCTCGCGAACGGATTGAACAAACCCAAAAATTCCTTCTGCGTCTGAAAGTAGAAGCTCGCCCGATTACAAAGGTAGGTGTATTTTTCCCCTAGGCCATTCTGGTTAAGCGTTTGGAGCAGCAGAATTGCGAAAAATTTGTTGCCTTCTCAACCATTTCTTAGTTTCAAACTCCCATATCTCGCGAACGGATTGACGAAACCCAAAAATTCCTGTTGCGTGTGAAAGTAGAAGCTCTCCCGATTACAACGGTATGTGTATTTTTTCCCTAGGCCGTTCTGGTTACGCGTTTGGAGCAGCAGAAGTGCGAAAAATTTGATTCCTACTCAAGCATTTCTTAGATTCAAAATCCCATATCTCGCGAACGGTTTGACCAAACCCAAAAATTCCTGCTGCGTCTGAAAGTAGACACTCGTCCGATTACAAAGGTATTTGTATTTTTTCCCTAGGCCATCCTGGTTAAGCGTTTGGAGCAGCAGACGTGCGCAAAATTTGTTGCCTACTCAACCATTTCTTAGCTTCAAACTCCCACATCTCGAGAACGGATTGAACAAACCCAAAAATTCCTGCTGCGTCTGAAAGTAGAAACTCTCCCGATTACAACGGTATGTGTATTTTTTCCCTAGGCCATTCTGGTTAAGCGTTTGGAGCAGGAGAAGTGCGCAAAATTTGTTGCCTTCTCAGCCATTTCTTAGCTTCAAACACCCATATCTCGCGAACGGATTGACCAAACCCAAAAATTCCTTTTGCGTCTGAAAGTAGAAGCTCGCCCGATTACAGAGGTACGAGTATTTTTTCCCTAGGCCATTCTGGTTACGCGTTTGGAGTAGCAGAAGTGCGAAAAATTTGATTCCTACTCAAGCATTTCTTAGATTCAAAATCTCATATCTCGCGAACGATTTGACCAAACCCAAAAATTCCTGTTGCGTGTGAAAGTAGAAGCTCTCCCGGTTACAACGGTATGTGCATTTTTTCCCGAGGCCAATCTGGTTAAGCGTTTGGAGCAGGAGAAGTGCGCAAAATTTGTTGCCTACTCAACCACTTCTTAGCTTCAAACATCCATATCTCGCGAACGGATTGGCCACACCCAAAAATTCCTTTTGCGTCTGAAAGTAGTAGCTCGCCCGATTACAAAGGTATGTGTATTTTTCCCCTAGGCCATTCCGGTTAAGCGGTTGGAGCAGCAGAAGTGCGAACAATTTGTTGCCTTCTCAACCATTTCTTAGCTTCAAATTCCCATATCTCGCGAACGGATTGACCAAACCAAAAAATTCCTATTGCATCTGAAATTATAAACTAGCCCGATTACAAAGGTATGTGTATTTTTTCCCCAGGGCATTCTGGTTAAGCGTTTGGAGCAGCAGAATTGCGAAAAATTAGTTGTCTTCTCAAGCATTTCTTAGATACAAACTCCCATATCTCGCGAAAGACTTGAACAAACCCAAAAATTCCTGCTGCGTCTGAAAGTAGAATCTCTCCCGATTACAACGGTATGTGTATTTTTTCCCCAGGCCATTCTGGTTAAGCGTTTGGAGCAGGAGAAGTGCGCAAAATTTGTTGCCTTCTCAACCATTTCTTAGCTTCAAACACCCATATCTCGCGAACGGATTGACCAAACCCAAAAATTCCTCTTGCGTCTGAAAGTAGAAGCTAGCCCGATCACAAAGGTATGTGTATTTTTCCCCTAGGCCATTCTGGTTAAGCGTTTGGAGCAGCAGAAGTGCGAAAAATTTGTTGTGTTCTCAACCATTTCTTAGATTCGAACTCCCATATCTCGCGAACGGATTGACCAAACCCAAAAAATCCTTCTGCGTCTGAAAGTAGATGCTCGCCCGATTACAAAGGTATGTGTATTTTTCCCCTAGGCCATTCTGGTTAAGCGTTTGGAGCAGCAGAATTGCGAAAAATTTGTTGCCTTCTCAACCATTTCTTAGCTTCAAACTCCCATATCTCGCGAACGGATTGACGAAACCCAAAAATTCCTGTTGTGTGTGAAAGTAGAAACTCTCCCGAGTACAACGGTATGTGTATTCTTTTCCTAGGCCATTCTGGATAAGCGTTTGGAGCAGCAGAAGTGCGCAAAATTAGTTTCCTGCTCAACCATTTCTTAGCTTCAAACTCCCATATCTCGCGAACGGATTGACCAAACCCAAAAATTTCTGCTGCGTCTGAATGTAGAAACTCGCCCGATTACAGAGGTATGTGTATTTTTTCCCTAGGCCATTCTGGTTAAGCGTTTGGAGCAGCAGAAGTGCGAAAAATTTGATGCCTACTCAAGCTTTTCTTAGATTCCAAATCCCATATCTCGCGAACGGATTGACCAAACCCAAAAATTCCTTCTGCGTCTGAAAGTAGATGCTCGCCCGATTACAAAGGTATGTGTATTTTTCCCCTAGGCCATTCTGGTTAAGCGTTTGGAGCAGCAGAAATGCGAAAAATTTGTTGTCTTCTCAACCATTTCTTAGATTCAAACTCCCATACCTCGCGAACGGATAGAACAAACCCAAAAATTCCTTCTGCGTCTGAAAGGAGAAGCTCGCCCGATTACAAAGGTATGTGTATTTTTCCCCTAGGCCATTCTGGTTAAGCGTTTGGAGCAGCAGAAGTGCGTAAAATTTGTTGTCTTCTCAACAAATTCTTAGCTCCAAGCTCCCATATCTCGCGAACGGATTGACCAAACCCAAAAATTCCTGCTGCGTCTGAAAGTAGACACTCGCCCGATTACAACGGTATGTGTATTTTTTCCCTAGGCCATTCTGGTTAAGCGTTTGGAGCAGCAGAATTGCGAAGAATTTGTTGCCTTCTCAACCATTTCTTAGCTTCAAACTCCCATATCTCGCGAACGGATTGACGAAACCCAAAAATTCCTGTTGCGTGTGAAAGTAGAAGCTCTCCCGATTACAACGGTATGTATATTTTTTTCCTAGGCCCTTCCGGTTAAGCGGTTGGAGCAGCAGAAGTGCGAACAATTTGTTGCCTTCTCAACCATTTCTTAGCTTCAAATTCCCATATCTCGCGAACGGATTGACCAAACCAAAAAATTCCTATTGCATCTGAAATTAGAAACTCGCCCGATTACAAAGGTATGTGTATTTTTTCCCTGGGGCATTCTGGTTAAGCGTTTGGAGCAGCAGAAGTGCGAAAAATTTGTTGCCTACTCAACCATTTCTTAGCTTCAAACACCCATATCTCGCGAACGGATTGACCAAACCCAAAAATTCCTTTTGCGTCTGAAAGTAGAAGCCCGCCCGATTACAAAGGTATGAGTATTTTCCCTAGGCCAATCTGGTTAAGCGTTTGGAGCAGGAGAAGTGCGCAAAATTTGTTGTCTTCTCAACCATTTCTTAGATTCAAGCACCCATATCTCGCGAACGGATTGACCAAACCCAAAAATTCCTTTTGCGTCTGAAAGTAGAAGCTCGCCCGATTACAGAGGTACGAGTATTTTTTCCCTAGGCCAATCTGGTTAAGCGTTTGGAGCAGGAGAAGTGCGCAAAATTTGTTGCCTACACAACCACTTCTTAGCTTCAAACACCCATATCTCGCGAACGGATTGGCCATACCCAAAAATTCCTTTTGCGTCTGAAAGTAGAAGCTCGCCCGATTACAAAGGTATGTGTATTTTTCCCCTAGGCCATTCTGGTTAAGCGTTTGGAGCAGCAGAAATGCGAAAAATTTGTTGTCTTCTCAACCATTTCTTAGATTCAAACTCCCATACCTCGCGAACGGATTGAACAAACCCAAAAATTCCTTCTGCGTCTGAAAGTAGAAGCTCGCCCGATTACAAAGGTAGGTGTATTTTTCCCCTAGGCCATTCTGGTTAAGCGTTTGGAGCAGCAGAATTGCGAAAAATTTGTTGCCTTCTCAACCATTTCTTAGTTTCAAACTCCCATATCTCGCGAACGGATTGACGAAACCCAAAAATTCCTGTTGCGTGTGAAAGTAGAAGCTCTCCCGATTACAACGGTATGTGTATTTTTTCCCTAGGCCATTCTGGTTACGCGTTTGGAGCAGCAGAAGTGCGAAAAATTTGATTCCTACTCAAGCATTTCTTAGATTCAAAATCCCATATCTCGCGAACGGTTTGACCAAACCCAAAAATTCCTGCTGCGTCTGAAAGTAGACACTCGTCCGATTATAAAGGTATTTGTATTTTTTCCCTAGGCCATTCTGGTTAAGCGTTTGGAGCAGCAGACGTGCGCAAAATTTGTTGCCTACTCAACCATTTCTTAGCTTCAAACTCCCACATCTCGCGAACGGATTGAACAAACCCAAAAATTCCTGCTGCGTCTGAAAGTAGAAACTCTCCCGATTACAACGGTATGTGTATTTTTTCCCTAGGCCATTCTGGTTAAGCGTTTGGAGCAGGAGAAGTGCGCAAAATTTGTTGCCTTCTCAACCATTTCTTAGCTTCAAACACCCATATCTCGCGAACGGATTGACCAAACCCAAAAATTCCTTTTGCGTCTGAAAGTAGAAGCTCGCCCGATTACAGAGGTACGAGTATTTTTTCCCTAGGCCATTCTGGTTACGCGTTTGGAGTAGCAGAAGTGCGAAAAATTTGATTCCTACTCAAGCATTTCTTAGATTCAAAATCTCATATCTCGCGAACGATTTGACCAAACCCAAAAATTCCTGTTGCGTGTGAAAGTAGAAGCTCTCCCGGTTACAACGGTATGTGCATTTTTTCCCTAGGCCAATCTGGTTAAGCGTTTGGAGCAGGAGAAGTGCGCAAAATTTGTTGCCTACTCAACCACTTCTTAGCTTCAAACATCCATATCTCGCGAACGGATTGGCCACACCCAAAAATTCCTTTTGCGTCTGAAAGTAGTAGCTCGCCCGATTACAAAGGTATGTGTATTTTTCCCCTAGGCCATTCCGGTTAAGCGGTTGGAGCAGCAGAAGTGCGAACAATTTGTTGCCTTCTCAACCATTTCTTAGCTTCAAATTCCCATATCTCGCGAACGGATTGACCAAACCAAAAAATTCCTATTGCATCTGAAATTATAAACTAGCCCGATTACAAAGGTATGTGTATTTTTTCCCCAGGGCATTCTGGTTAAGCGTTTGGAGCAGCAGAATTGCGAAAAATTTGTTGCCTTCTCAACCATTTCTTAGCTTCAAACTCCCATATCTCGCGAACGGATTGACGAAACCCAAAAATTCCTGTTGTGTGTGAAAGTAGAAACTCTCCCGATTACAACGGTATGTGTATTCTTTTCCTAGGCCATTCTGGATAAGCGTTTGTAGCAGCAGAAGTGCGCAAAATTAGTTTCCTGCCCAACCATTTCTTAGCTTCAAACTCCCATATCTCGCGAACGGATTGACCAAACCCAAAAATTTCTGCTGCGTCTGAATGTAGAAACTCGCCCGATTACAGAGGTATGTGTATTTTTTCCCTAGGCCATTCTGGTTAAGCGTTTGGAGCAGCAGAAGTGCGAAAAATTTGATGCCTACTCAAGCTTTTCTTAGATTCCAAATCCCATATCTCGCGAACGGATTGACCAAACCCAAAAATTCCTTCTGCGTCTGAAAGTAGATGCTCGCCCGATTACAAAGGTATGTGTACTTTCCCCTAGGCCATTCTGGTTAAGCGTTTGGAGCAGCAGAATTGCGAAAAATTTGTTGCCTTCTCAACCATTTCTTAGCTTCAAACTCCCATATCTCGCGAACGGATTGACGAACCCAAACGAAATTGACGAAACCCAAAAATTCCTGTTGCGTGTGAAAGTAGAAACTCTCCCGATTACAACGGTATGTGTATTCTTTTCCTAGGCCATTCTGGATGAGCGTTTGGAGCAGCAGAAGAGCGCAAAATTAGTTTCCTGCTCAACCATTTCTTAGCTTCAAACTCCCATATCTCGCGAACGGATTGACCAAACCCAAAAATTTCTGCTGCGTCTGAATGTAGAAACTCGCCCGATTACAGAGGTATGTGTATTTTTTCCCTAGGCCATTCTGGTTAAGCGTTTGGAGCAGCAGAAGTGCGAAAAATTTGATGCCTACTCAAGCATTTCTTAGATTCCAAATCCCATATCTCGCGAACGGATTGACCAAACCCAAAAATTCCTTCTGCGTCTGAAAGTAGATGCTCGCCCGATTACAAAGGTATGTGTATTTTTTCCCTAGGCCATTCTGGTTACGCGTTTGGAGTAGCAGAAATGCGAAAAATTTGATTCCTACTCAAGCATTTCTTAGATTCAAAATCTCATATCTCGCGAACGATATGACCAAACCCAAAAATTCCTGTTGCGTGTGAAAGTAGAAGCTCTCCCGGTTACAACGGTATGTGTATTTTTTCCCTAGGCCAATCTGGTTAAGCGTTTGGAGCAGGAGAAGTGCGCAAAATTTGTTGCCTACTCAACCACATCTTAGCTTCAAACATCCATATCGCGCGAACGGATTGGCCAAACCCAAAAATTCCTTCTGCGTCTGAAAGTAGATGCTCGCCCGATTACAAAGGTATGTGTATTTTTTCCCTAGGCCATTCTGGTTAAGCGTTTGGAGCAGCAGAAGTGCGAAAAATTTGATGCCTACTCAAGCATTTCTTAGATTCCAAATCCCATATCTCGCGAACGGATTGACCAAACCCAAAAATTCCTTCTGCGTCTGAAAGTAGATGCTCGCCCGATTACAAAGGTATGTGTATTTTTCCCCTAGGCCATTCTGGTTAAGCGTTTGGAGCAGCAGAAATGCGAAAAATTTGTTGTCTTCTCAACCATTTCTTAGATTCAAACTCCTATATCTCGCGAACGGATTGACCAAACCCAAAAATTCCTGCTGCGTCTAAAACAAGACACTCGCCCGATTACAACGGTATGCGTATTTTTTCCCTGGGCCAATCTGGTTAAGCGTTTGGAGCAGGAGAAGTGCGCAAAATTTGTTGCCTACTCAACCACTTCTTAGCTTCAAATTCCCATATCTCGCGAACGGATTGACCAAACCAAAAAATTCCTATTGCATCTGAAATTAGAAACTCGCCCGATTACAAAGGTATGTGTATTTTTTCCCTAGGGCATTCTGGTTAAGCGTTTGGAGCAACAGAAGTGCGAAAAATTTGTTGTCTTCTCAACCATTTCCTAGATTCAAACTCCCATATCTCGCGAACTTCTTGACCAAACCCAAAAATTCCTTCTGCGTCTGAAAGTAGAAGCTCGCCCGATTACAACGGTATGTATATTTTTTCCCTAGGCCATTCTGGTTAAGCGTTTGGAGCAGCAGAAGTGCGAACAATTTGTTGCCTTCTCAACCATTTCTTAGCTTCAAATTCCCATATCTCGCGAACGGATTGACCAAACCAAAAAATTCCTATTGCATCTGAAATTATAAACTAGCCCGATTACAAAGGTATGTGTATTTTTTCCCCAGGGCATTCTGGTTAAGCGTTTGGAGCAGCAGAATTGCGAAAAATTAGTTGTCTTCTCAACCATTTCTTAGCTTCAAACACCCATATCTCGCGAACGGATTGACCATACCCAAAAATTCCTATTGCGTCTGAAAGTAGAAACTCGCACGTTTACAACGGTATGTATTTTTTCCCTGGGCCATTCTGGTTAAGCGTTTGGAGCAGCAGAAGTGCGATAAATTTTGTTGTCACCTGAACCATTTCTTAGCTGCAAACTCCCATATCTCGCGAACGACTTGACCAAACCCAAAAATTCCTTTTGCGTCTGAAAGTAGAAGCTCGCCCGATTACAACGGTATGTATATTTTTTTCCTAGGCCATTCTTGTTAAGCGTTTGGAGCAGCAGAAGTGCGAACAATTTGTTGCCTTCTCAACCATTTCTTAGCTTCAAATTCCCATATCTCGCGAACGGATTTACCAAACCAAAAAATTCCTATTGCATCTGAAATTATAAACTAGCCCGATTACAAAGGTATGTGTATTTTTTCCCCAGGGCATTCTGGTTAAGCGTTTGGAGCAGCAGCATTGCGAAAAATTAGTTGTCTTCTCAACCATTTCTTAGATACAAACTCCCATATCTCGCGAAAGAGTTGAACAAACCCAAAATTTCCTGCTGCGTCTGAAAGTAGAAACTCTCCCGATTACAACGGTATGTGTATTTTTTCCCTAGGCCATTCTGGTTAAGCGTTTGGAGCAGGAGAAGTGCGCAAAATTTGTTGCCTACTCAACCATTCCTTAGCTTCAAACACCCATATCTCGCGAACGGATTGACCAAACCCAACAATTCCTGTTGCGTGTGAAAGTAGAAGCTCTCCCGATTACAAGGGTATGTGTATTTTTTCCCTAGGCCATTCTGGTTACGCGTTTGGAGCAGCAGAAGTGCGAAAAATTTGATTCCTACTCAAGCATTTCTTAGCTTCAAACACCCATATCTCGCGAACAGATTGACCAAACCCAAAAATTCTTATTGCGTCTGAAAGTAGAAACTCTCCCGATTACAACGGCATGTGTATTTTTTCCCTAGGCCATTCTGGTTAAGCGTTTGGAGCAGCAGACGTGCGCAAAATTTGTTGCCTACTCAACCATTTCTTAGCTTCAAACTCCCACATCTCGCGAACGGAATGAACAAACCCAAAAATTCCTGCTGCGTCTGAAAGTAGAAACTCTCCCGATTAGAACGGTATGTGTATTTTTTCCCTAGGCCATTCTGGTTAAGCGTTTGGAGCAGGAGAAGTGCGCAAAATTTGTTGCCTTCTCAACCATTTCTTAGCTTCAAACACCCACATCTCGCGAACGGAATGAACAAACCCAAAAATTCCTGCTGCGTCTGAAAGTAGAAACTCTCCCGATTAGAACGGTATGTGTATTTTTTCCCTAGGCCATTCTGGTTAAGCGTTTGGAGCAGGAGAAGTGCGCAAAATTTGTTGCCTTCTCAACCATTTCTTAGCTTCAAACACCCATATCTCGCGAACGGATTGACCGAACCCAAAAATTCCTTCTGCGTCTGAAAGTAGATGCTCGCCCGATTACAAAGGTATGTGTATTGTTCCCTTAGGCCATTCTGGTTAAGCGTTTGGAGCAGCAGAATTGCGAAAAATTTGTTGCCTTCTCAACCATTTCTTAGCTTCAAACTCCCATATCTCGCGAACGGATTGACCAAACCCAAAAATTTCTGCTGCGTCTGAATGTAGAAACGCGCCCGATTACAACGGTATGAGTATTTTTTCCCTAGGCCATTCTGGATATGCGTTTGGAGCAGCAGAAGTGCGCAAAATTAGTTTCCTGCTCAACCATTTCTTAGCTTCAAACTCCCATATCTCGCGAACGGATTGACCAAACCCAAAAATTCCTATTGCGTCTGAAAGTAGACACTCGCCCGATTACAACGGTGTGAGTATTTTTTCCCTAGGCAAATTTGGTTAAGCATTTGGAGCAGGAGAAGTGCGCAAAATTTGTTGCCTTCTCAACCATTTCTTAGCTTCAAACACCCATATCTCGCGAAAGACTTGAACAAACCCAAAAATTCCTGCTGCGTCTGAAAGTAGAAACTGTCCCGATTACAACGGTATGTGTACTTTTTCCCTAGGCCATTCTGGTTAAGCGTTTGGAGCAGAAGTGCGCAAAATTTGTTGCCTTCTCAACCATTTCTTAGCTTCAAACACCCATATCTCGAGAACGGATTGACCAAACCCAAAAATTTCTGCAGCGTCTGATTGCAGAAACTCGCCCGATTACAACGGTATGTCTATTTTATCCCTGGGCCATTCTGGTTAAGCGTTTGGAGCAGCAGAAGTGCGATAAATTTGTTTTCACCTGAACCATTTCTTAGCTGCAAACTCCCATATCTCGCGAACGACTTGACCAAACCCAAAAATTTCTGCTGCGTCTGAATGTAGAAACTCGCCCGATTACAGAGGTATGTGTATTTTTTCCCTAGGCCATTCTGGTTAAGCGTTTGGAGCAGCAGAAGTGCGAAAAATTTGATTCCTACTCAAGCATTTCTTAGATTCAAACTCCCATATCTCGCGAACGGATTGACCAAACCCAAAAATTCCTGCTGCGTCTGAAAGTGGAATCTCTCCCGATTTCAACGGTATGTGTATTTTTTCCCTAGGCCATTCTGGTTAAGCGTTTGGAACAGCAGAAGTGTGCAAGATTTGTTGCCTACTCAACCATTTCTTAGCTTCAAACTCCCATATCTCGCTAACCAATTGAGCACACCCAAAAATTTCTGCTGCGTCTGAAAGTAGATACTCGCCCGATTACAAAGGTGTGTGTATTTTTCCCCTAGACCACTCTGGTTAAGCGTTTGGAGCAGCAGAAGTGCGAAAAATTTGTCGTCTCCTGAAACATTTCTTAGCTGAAAACTCCCATATCTCACGAACGGATTGACCAAACCCAAAAATTCTTATTGCTTCTGAAAGTAGGAACTCGCCCGATTACAACGGTTGGGGTATTTCTTCCCTAGGCCATTCTGGTTAAGCGTTTGGAGCAGCAGAAGTGTGCAAAATTTGTTCTCTTGACAACCATTTCTTAGATGCAAACTTCCATATCTCGCTAACGGATTGAGCAAACCCAAAAATTTCGGCTGCGTCTGAAAGTAGAAACTCGCCCGATTACAATGCTGTGTGTATTTATCCCCTAGGCCATTCTGGTTAAGCGGTTGGAGCAGCAGAAGTGTGTAAAATTTGTTGTCTTCTCAACCATTTATTAGCTTCAAACTCCCATATCCCGCGAACGGTTAGACCAAACCCAAAAATTCCTTTTGCGTCTGAAAATAGAAGCTCGCCCGATTACAAAGGTATGTGTATTTTTCCCCTAGGCCATTCTGGTTAAGCGTTTGGAGCAGCAGAATTGCGATAAATTTGTTGTCACCTGTACCATTTCTTAGCTGCAAACTCCCATATCTCGCGAACGGATTGACAAAAGCTAAAAAGTCCTGTTGCGTGTGAAAGTAGAAACTCTCCCGATTATCTCTCTCAACAACAACAACGGAGGAGGAGGAAAAGAGAGAGATCTCTCTCAACAACAACAACGGAGGAGGAGGAAAAGAGAGAGATTTTCTTAGTTTCAAACTCCCACATCTCGCGAACGGATTGACCAAACCCAAAAATTCCTTTTGCGTCTGAAAATAGAAGCTCGTCCGACTACAAAGGTATGTGTATTTTTCCCCTAGGTCATTCTGGTTAAGCGTTTGGAGCAGCAGAAGTGTGTAAAATTTGTTGTCTTCTCAACCATTTCTTAGATCTAACCTCCCACATCTCGCGAACGGATTAACCAAACCCAAAAATTCCTATTGCATCTGAAATTAGAAACTCGCCCGATGACAAAAGTGCGTGTATTTTTCCCCTAGGCCATTCTGGTTAAGCGTTTAGAGCAGCAGAATTGCGACAAATTTGTTGTGTTCTCAACCATTTCTTAGATTCGAACTCCCATATCTCGCGAACGGATTGACCAAACCCAAAAATTCCTTCTGCGTCTGAAAGTAGATGCTCGCCCGATTACAAAGGTATGTGTATTTTTCCCCTAGGCCATTCTGGTTAAGCGTTTGGAGCAGCAGAATTGCGAAAAATTTGTTGCCTTCTCAACCATTTCTTAGCTTCAAACTCCCATATCTCGCGAACGGATTGACCAAACCCAAAAATTTCTGCTGCGTCTGAATGTAGAAACGCGCCCGATTACAACGGTATGAGTATTTTTTCCCTAGGCCATTCTGGATAAGCGTTTGGAGCAGCAGAAGTGCGCAAAATTAGTTTCCTGCTCAACCATTTCTTAGCTTCAAACTCCCATATCTCGCGAACGGATTGACCAAACCCAAAAATTCCTATTGCGTCTGAAAGTAGACACTCGCCCGATTACAACGGTGTGAGTATTTTTTCCCTAGGCCAATTTGGTTAAGCATTTGGAGCAGGAGAAGTGCGCAAAATTTGTTGCCTTCTCAACCATTTCTTAGCTTCAAACACCCATATCTCGCGAACGGATTGACCAAACCCAAAAATTCCTTTTGCGTCTGAAAGTAGAAGCTCGCCCGATCACAAAGGTATGTGTGTTTTTCCCCTAGGCCATTCTGGTTAAGCGTTTGGAGCAGCAGAATTGCGCAAAATTTGTTGCCTACTCAACCATTTCTTAGCTTCAAACACCCATATCTCGCGAAAGACTTGAACAAACCCAAAAATTCCTGCTGCGTCTGAAAGTAGAAACTCTCCCGATTACAACGGTATGTGTATTTTTTCCCTAGGCCATTCTGGTTAAGCGTTTGGAGCAGGAGAAGTGCGCAAAATTTGTTGCCTTCCCAAACATTTCTTAGCTTCAAACACCCATATCTCGCGAACGGATTGACCAAACCCAAAAATTCCGTTTGCGTCTGAAAGTAGAAGCTCGCCCGATCACAAAGGTATGTGTATTTTTCCCCTAGGCCATTCTGGTTAAGCGTTTAGAGCAGCAGAATTGCGACAAATTTGTTGTGTTCTCAACCATTTCTTAGATTCGAACTCCCATATCTCGCGAACGGATTGACCAAACCCAAAAATTTCTGCTGCGTCTGAAAGTAGAAACTCACCCGATTACAACGGTATGTGTATTTTTTCCCTAGGCCAATCTGGTTAAGCGTTTGGAGCAGCAGAATTGCGAAAAATTTGATTCCTACTCAAGCATTTCTTAGATGCAAAATCCCATATCTCGCGAACGGTTTGACCAAACCCAAAAATTCCTGCTGCGTCTGAAAGTAGAAACTCTCCCGATTACAACGGTATTTGTATTTTTTCCCTAGGCCATTCTGGTTAAGCGTTTGGAGCAGCAGAAGTGTGCAAAATTTGTTCTCTTGACAACCATTTCTTAGATGCAAACTTCCATATCTCGCTAACGGATTGAGCAAAACCCAAAAATTTCTGCTGCGTCTGAAAGTAGAAACTCACCCGATTACAATGGTATATGTATTTTTTCCCTAGGCCATTCTGGTTAAGCGTTTGGAGCAGCAGACGTGCGCAAAATTTGTTGCCTACTCAACCATTTCTTAGTTTCAAACTCCCACATCTCGCGAACGGATTTACCAAACCCAAAAATTCCTTTTGCGTCTGAAAATAGAAGCTCGTCCGACTACAAAGGTATGTGTATTTTTCCCCTAGGTCATTCTGGTTAAGCGTTTGGAGCAGCAGAAGTGTGTAAAATTTGTTGTCTTCTCAACCATTTCTTAGATCTAACCTCCCACATCTCGCGAACGGATTGACCAAACCCAAAAATTCCTATTGCATCTGAAATTAGAAACACGCCCGATGACAAAAGTGCGTGTATTTTTTCCCTAGGCCATTCTGGTTAAGCGTTTGGAACAGCAGAAGTGCGAAAAATTTTTCGTCTCCTGAACCATTTCTTAGATTCAAACACCCATATCTCGCGAACGGATTGACCAAACCCAAAAATTACTTTTGCGACTGAAAGTAGAAGCTCGCCCGATTACAAAGGTATGTGTATTTTTCCCCTAGGCCATTCTGGTTAAGCTTTTGGAGCCGCAGAAGTGTGTAAAATTTGTTGTCTTCTCAACCATTTCTTAGCTTCAAACTCCCATATCGCGCGAACGGATTGACCAAACCCAAAAATTTCTGCTGCGTCTGAAAGTAGAAACTCACCCGATTACAACGGTATGTGTATTTTTTCCCTAGGCCAATCTGGTTAAGCGTTTGGAGCAGCAGAATTGCGAAAAATTTGATTCCTACTCAAGCATTTCTTAGATGCAAAATCCCATATCTCGCGAACGGTTTGACCAAACCCAAAAATTCCTGCTGCGTCTGAAAGTAGAAACTCTCCCGATTACAACGGTATTTGTATTTTTTCCCTAGGCCATTCTGGTTAAGCGTTTGGAGCAGCAGAAGTGTGCAAAATTTGTTCTCTTGACAACCATTTCTTAGATGCAAACTTCCATATCTCGCTAACGGATTGAGCAAAACCCAAAAATTTCTGCTGCGTCTGAAAGTAGAAACTCACCCGATTACAATGGTATATGTATTTTTTCCCTAGGCCATTCTGGTTAAGCGTTTGGAGCAGCAGACGTGCGCAAAATTTGTTGCCTACTCAACCATTTCTTAGTTTCAAACTCCCACATCTCGCGAACGGATTTACCAAACCCAAAAATTCCTTTTGCGTCTGAAAATAGAAGCTCGTCCGACTACAAAGGTATGTGTATTTTTCCCCTAGGTCATTCTGGTTAAGCGTTTGGAGCAGCAGAAGTGTGTAAAATTTGTTGTCTTCTCAACCATTTCTTAGATCTAACCTCCCACATCTCGCGAACGGATTGACCAAACCCAAAAATTCCTATTGCATCTGAAATTAGAAACACGCCCGATGACAAAAGTGCGTGTATTTTTCCCCTAGGCCATTCTGGTTAAGCGTTTAGAGCAGCAGAATTGCGACAAATTTGTTGTGTTCTCAACCATTTCTTAGATTCGAACTCCCATATCTCGCGAACGGATTGACCAAACCCAAAAATTTCTGCTGCGTCTGAAAGTAGAAACTCACCCGATTACAACGGTATGTGTATTTTTTCCCTAGGCCAATCTGGTTAAGCGTTTGGAGCAGCAGAATTGCGAAAAATTTGATTCCTACTCAAGCATTTCTTAGATGCAAAATCCCATATCTCGCGAACGGTTTGACCAAACCCAAAAATTCCTGCTGCGTCTGAAAGTAGAAACTCTCCCGATTACAACGGTATTTGTATTTTTTCCCTAGGCCATTCTGGTTAAGCGTTTGGAGCAGCAGAAGTGTGCAAAATTTGTTCTCTTGACAACCATTTCTTAGATGCAAACTTCCATATCTCGCTAACGGATTGAGCAAAACCCAAAAATTTCTGCTGCGTCTGAAAGTAGAAACTCACCCGATTACAATGGTATATGTATTTTTTCCCTAGGCCATTCTGGTTAAGCGTTTGGAGCAGCAGACGTGCGCAAAATTTGTTGCCTACTCAACCATTTCTTAGTTTCAAACTCCCACATCTCGCGAACGGATTTACCAAACCCAAAAATTCCTTTTGCGTCTGAAAATAGAAGCTCGTCCGACTACAAAGGTATGTGTATTTTTCCCCTAGGTCATTCTGGTTAAGCGTTTGGAGCAGCAGAAGTGTGTAAAATTTGTTGTCTTCTCAACCATTTCTTAGATCTAACCTCCCACATCTCGCGAACGGATTGACCAAACCCAAAAATTCCTATTGCATCTGAAATTAGAAACACGCCCGATGACAAAAGTGCGTGTATTTTTTCCCTAGGCCATTCTGGTTAAGCGTTTGGAACAGCAGAAGTGCGAAAAATTTTTCGTCTCCTGAACCATTTCTTAGATTCAAACACCCATATCTCGCGAACGGATTGACCAAACCCAAAAATTACTTTTGCGACTGAAAGTAGAAGCTCGCCCGATTACAAAGGTATGTGTATTTTTCCCCTAGGCCATTCTGGTTAAGCTTTTGGAGCCGCAGAAGTGTGTAAAATTTGTTGTCTTCTCAACCATTTCTTAGCTTCAAACTCCCATATCGCGCGAACGGATTGACCAAACCCAAAAATTCCTTTGCGTCTGGAAGTAGAAACTCTCCCGATTACAACGGTATGTGTATTTTTTCCCTAGGCCATTCTGGTTAAGCGTTTGGAGCAGCAGAAGTGCGAAAAATTTGTTGTCTTCTCAACCATTTCTTAGATCTAACCTCCCATATCTCGCAAACGGATTGACCAAACCCAAAAATTCCGGCTGCGTCTGAAAGTAGAAACTCTCCCGATTACAACGGTATGTGTATTTTTTCCCTAGGCCATTCTGGTTAAGCGTTTGGAGCAGCAGAAGTGCGACATATTTGTTGCCTACTCAACCGTTTCTTAGCTTCAAACACCCATCTCTCGCGAACGGATTGACGAAACCCAGAAATTCCTGTTGCGTGAGAGAGTTGAATCTGTCCCGATTAGAACGGTATGAGTATTTTTTCCCTAGGCCATTCTAGTTAAGCGTTTGGAGCAGCAGAATTGCGAAAAATTTGATGCCTACTCAAGCATTTCTTAGCTTCAAAATCCCATATCTCGCAAACTGTTTGACCAAACCCAATAATTCCTGCTGCGTCTGAAAGTCGAAGCTCGCCCGATTACAAAGGTATGTGTATTTTTCCCCTAGGCCATTCTGGTTAAGCGTTTGGAGCAGCAGAATTGCGATAAATTTGTTGTCTCCTGAACCATTTCTTAGCTGCAAACACCCATATCTCGCGAACGGATTGACCAAACCCAAAAATTTCTGCTGCGTCTGAAAGTAGAAACTCGCCCGATTACAACGGCATGTCTTTTTTTCCCCTGGGCCATTCTGGTTAAGCGTTTGGAGCAGCAGAATTGCGAAAAATTTGTTGCCTTCTCAACCATTTCTTAGATCTAACCTCCCATATCTCGCAAACGGATTGACCAAACCCAAAAATTCCGGCTGCGTCTGAAAGTAGAAACTCTCCCGATTACAACGGTATGTGTATTTTTTCCCTAGGCCATTCTGGTTAAGCGTTTGGAGCAGCAGAAGTGCGACAAATTTGTTGCCTACTCAACCGTTTCTTAGCTTCAAACTCCCATCTCTCGCGAACGGATTGACGAAAACCAGAAATTCCTGTTGCGTGTGAAAGTAGAAACTCTCCCGATTACAATGGTATATGTATTTTTTCCCTAGGCCATTCTGGTTAAGCGTTTGGAGAAGGAGACGAGCGCAAAATTTGTTGCCTACTCAAACATTTCTTAGTTTCAAACTCCCACATCTCGCGAACAGATTGACCAAACCCAAAAATTTCTGCTGTGTCTGAAAGTAGAAACTCGCACGATTACAGCGGTATGAGTATTTTTTCCCTATGCCATTCTGATTAAGCGTTTGGAGCAGCAGACGTGCGCAAAATTTGTTGCCTACTCAACCATTTCTTAGTTTCAAACTCCCACATCTCGCGAACGGACTGACCAAACCCAAAAATTCCTTTTGCGTCTGAAAATAGAAAATCGCCCGATTACAAAGGTATGTGTATTTTTCCCCTAGGCCATTCTGGTTAAGCGTTTGGAGCAGCAGAAGTGTGTAAAATTTGTTGTCTTCTCAACCATTTCTTAGCTTCAAACTTCCATATCCCGCGAACGGTTTCACCAAACCCAAAAATTCCTGCTGCGTCTGAAAGTAGACACTCGCCCGATTACAACGGTATGTGTATTTTTTCCCTAGGCCATTCTGGTTAAGCGTTTGGAGCAGCAGAAGTGTGTAAAATTTGTTGTCTTCGCAACCATTTCTTAGCTTCAAACTCCCATCTCCCGCGAACGGATTGACCAAACCCAAAAATTCCTTTCGCGTCTGAAAGTAGAAACTCTCCCGATTACAACGGTATGTCTTTTTTTTCCCTGGGCCATTCTGGTTAAGCGTTTGGAGCAGCAGAAGTGCGAACAATTTGTTGCCTTCTCAACCATTTCTTAGCTTCAAACTCCCATATCTCGCGAACGGATTACCAAACCCAAAAATTCCTTTTGCGTCTGAAAGTAGAAACTCTCCCGATTACAATGGTATGTGTATTTTTTCCCTAGGCCATTCTGGTTAAGCGTTTGGAGCAGCAGAAGTGCGAAAAATTTGTTGTCTTCTCAACCATTTCCTAGTTCTAACCTCCCATATCTCGCAAACGGGTTGACCAAACCCAAAAATTCCTGCTGCGTCTGAAAGTAGAAACTCTCCCGATTACAACGGTACGTGTATTTTTTCCCTAGGCCATTCTGGTTAAGCGTTTGGAGCAGCAGAAGTGCGAAAAATTTGTTGTCTTCTCAACCATTTCTTAGATCTAACCACCCATATCTCGCGAACGGATTGACCAAACCCAAAAATTCCTTCTGCGTCTGAAAGTAGATGCTCGCCCGATTACAAAGGTATGTGTATTTTTCCCCTAGGCCATTCTGGTTAAGCGTTTGGAGCAGCAGAATTGCGAAAAATTTGTTGCCTTCTCAACCATTTCTTAGCTTCAAACTCCCATATCTCGCGAACGGATTGACCAAACCCAAAAATTTCTGCTGCGTCTGAATGTAGAAACGCGCCCGATTACAACGGTATGAGTATTTTTTCCCTAGGCCATTCTGGATAAGCGTTTGGAGCAGCAGAAGTGCGCAAAATTAGTTTCCTGCTCAACCATTTCTTAGCTTCAAACTCCCATATCTCGCGAACGGATTGACCAAACCCAAAAATTCCTATTGCGTCTGAAAGTAGACACTCGCCCGATTACAACGGTGTGAGTATTTTTTCCCTAGGCCAATTTGGTTAAGCATTTGGAGCAGGAGAAGTGCGCAAAATTTGTTGCCTTCTCAACCATTTCTTAGCTTCAAACACCCATATCTCGCGAACGGATTGACCAAACCCAAAAATTCCTTTTGCGTCTGAAAGTAGAAGCTCGCCCGATCACAAAGGTATGTGTGTTTTTCCCCTAGGCCATTCTGGTTAAGCGTTTGGAGCAGCAGAATTGCGCAAAATTTGTTGCCTACTCAACCATTTCTTAGCTTCAAACACCCATATCTCGCGAAAGACTTGAACAAACCCAAAAATTCCTGCTGCGTCTGAAAGTAGAAACTCTCCCGATTACAACGGTATGTGTATTTTTTCCCTAGGCCATTCTGGTTAAGCGTTTGGAGCAGGAGAAGTGCGCAAAATTTGTTGCCTTCCCAAACATTTCTTAGCTTCAAACACCCATATCTCGCGAACGGATTGACCAAACCCAAAAATTCCGTTTGCGTCTGAAAGTAGAAGCTCGCCCGATCACAAAGGTATGTGTATTTTTCCCCTAGGCCATTCTGGTTAAGCGTTTAGAGCAGCAGAATTGCGACAAATTTGTTGTGTTCTCAACCATTTCTTAGATTCGAACTCCCATATCTCGCGAACGGATTGACCAAACCCAAAAATTTCTGCTGCGTCTGAAAGTAGAAACTCACCCGATTACAACGGTATGTGTATTTTTTCCCTAGGCCAATCTGGTTAAGCGTTTGGAGCAGCAGAATTGCGAAAAATTTGATTCCTACTCAAGCATTTCTTAGATGCAAAATCCCATATCTCGCGAACGGTTTGACCAAACCCAAAAATTCCTGCTGCGTCTGAAAGTAGAAACTCTCCCGATTACAACGGTATTTGTATTTTTTCCCTAGGCCATTCTGGTTAAGCGTTTGGAGCAGCAGAAGTGTGCAAAATTTGTTCTCTTGACAACCATTTCTTAGATGTAAACTTCCATATCTCGCTAACGGATTGAGCAAAACCCAAAAATTTCTGCTGCGTCTGAAAGTAGAAACTCACCCGATTACAATGGTATATGTATTTTTTCCCTAGGCCATTCTGGTTAAGCGTTTGGAGCAGCAGACGTGCGCAAAATTTGTTGCCTACTCAACCATTTCTTAGTTTCAAACTCCCACATCTCGCGAACGGATTTACCAAACCCAAAAATTCCTTTTGCGTCTGAAAATAGAAGCTCGTCCGACTACAAAGGTATGTGTATTTTTCCCCTAGGTCGTTCTGGTTAAGCGTTTGGAGCAGCAGAAGTGTGTAAAATTTGTTGTCTTCTCAACCATTTCTTAGATCTAACCTCCCACATCTCGCGAACGGATTGACCAAACCCAAAAATTCCTATTGCATCTGAAATTAGAAACACGCCCGATGACAAAAGTGCGTGTATTTTTTCCCTAGGCCATTCTGGTTAAGCGTTTGGAACAGCAGAAGTGCGAAAAATTTTTCGTCTCCTGAACCATTTCTTAGATTCAAACACCCATATCTCGCGAACGGATTGACCAAACCCAAAAATTACTTTTGCGACTGAAAGTAGAAGCTCGCCCGATTACAAAGGTATGTGTATTTTTCCCCTAGGCCATTCTGGTTAAGCTTTTGGAGCCGCAGAAGTGTGTAAAATTTGTTGTCTTCTCAACCATTTCTTAGCTTCAAACTCCCATATCGCGCGAACGGATTGACCAAACCCAAAAATTCCTTTGCGTCTGGAAGTAGAAACTCTCCCGATTACAACGGTATGTGTATTTTTTCCCTAGGCCATTCTGGTTAAGCGTTTGGAGCAGCAGAAGTGCGAAAAATTTGTTGTCTTCTCAACCATTTCTTAGATCTAACCTCCCATATCTCGCAAACGGATTGACCAAACCCAAAAATTCCGGCTGCGTCTGAAAGTAGAAACTCTCCCGATTACAACGGTATGTGTATTTTTTCCCTAGGCCATTCTGGTTAAGCGTTTGGAGCAGCAGAAGTGCGACATATTTGTTGCCTACTCAACCGTTTCTTAGCTTCAAACACCCATCTCTCGCGAACGGATTGACGAAACCCAGAAATTCCTGTTGCGTGAGAGAGTTGAATCTGTCCCGATTAGAACGGTATGAGTATTTTTTCCCTAGGCCATTCTAGTTAAGCGTTTGGAGCAGCAGAATTGCGAAAAATTTGATGCCTACTCAAGCATTTCTTAGCTTCAAAATCCCATATCTCGCAAACTGTTTGACCAAACCCAATAATTCCTGCTGCGTCTGAAAGTCGAAGCTCGCCCGATTACAAAGGTATGTGTATTTTTCCCCTAGGCCATTCTGGTTAAGCGTTTGGAGCAGCAGAATTGCGATAAATTTGTTGTCTCCTGAACCATTTCTTAGCTGCAAACACCCATATCTCGCGAACGGATTGACCAAACCCAAAAATTTCTGCTGCGTCTGAAAGTAGAAACTCGCCCGATTACAACGGCATGTCTTTTTTTCCCCTGGGCCATTCTGGTTAAGCGTTTGGAGCAGCAGAATTGCGAAAAATTTGTTGCCTTCTCAACCATTTCTTAGATCTAACCTCCCATATCTCGCAAACGGATTGACCAAACCCAAAAATTCCGGCTGCGTCTGAAAGTAGAAACTCTCCCGATTACAACGGTATGTGTATTTTTTCCCTAGGCCATTCTGGTTAAGCGTTTGGAGCAGCAGAAGTGCGACAAATTTGTTGCCTACTCAACCGTTTCTTAGCTTCAAACTCCCATCTCTCGCGAACGGATTGACGAAAACCAGAAATTCCTGTTGCGTGTGAAAGTAGAAACTCTCCCGATTACAATGGTATATGTATTTTTTCCCTAGGCCATTCTGGTTAAGCGTTTGGAGAAGGAGACGAGCGCAAAATTTGTTGCCTACTCAAACATTTCTTAGTTTCAAACTCCCACATCTCGCGAACAGATTGACCAAACCCAAAAATTTCTGCTGTGTCTGAAAGTAGAAACTCGCACGATTACAGCGGTATGAGTATTTTTTCCCTATGCCATTCTGATTAAGCGTTTGGAGCAGCAGACGTGCGCAAAATTTGTTGCCTACTCAACCATTTCTTAGTTTCAAACTCCCACATCTCGCGAACGGACTGACCAAACCCAAAAATTCCTTTTGCGTCTGAAAATAGAAAATCGCCCGATTACAAAGGTATGTGTATTTTTCCCCTAGGCCATTCTGGTTAAGCGTTTGGAGCAGCAGAAGTGTGTAAAATTTGTTGTCTTCTCAACCATTTCTTAGCTTCAAACTTCCATATCCCGCGAACGGTTTCACCAAACCCAAAAATTCCTGCTGCGTCTGAAAGTAGACACTCGCCCGATTACAACGGTATGTGTATTTTTTCCCTAGGCCATTCTGGTTAAGCGTTTGGAGCAGCAGAAGTGTGTAAAATTTGTTGTCTTCGCAACCATTTCTTAGCTTCAAACTCCCATCTCCCGCGAACGGATTGACCAAACCCAAAAATTCCTTTCGCGTCTGAAAGTAGAAACTCTCCCGATTACAACGGTATGTCTTTTTTTTCCCTGGGCCATTCTGGTTAAGCGTTTGGAGCAGCAGAAGTGCGAACAATTTGTTGCCTTCTCAACCATTTCTTAGCTTCAAACTCCCATATCTCGCGAACGGATTACCAAACCCAAAAATTCCTTTTGCGTCTGAAAGTAGAAACTCTCCCGATTACAATGGTATGTGTATTTTTTCCCTAGGCCATTCTGGTTAAGCGTTTGGAGCAGCAGAAGTGCGAAAAATTTGTTGTCTTCTCAACCATTTCCTAGTTCTAACCTCCCATATCTCGCAAACGGGTTGACCAAACCCAAAAATTCCTGCTGCGTCTGAAAGTAGAAACTCTCCCGATTACAACGGTACGTGTATTTTTTCCCTAGGCCATTCTGGTTAAGCGTTTGGAGCAGCAGAAGTGCGAAAAATTTGTTGTCTTCTCAACCATTTCTTAGATCTAACCACCCATATCTCGCGAACGGATTGACCAAACCCAAAAATTCCTTCTGCGTCTGAAAGTAGATGCTCGCCCGATTACAAAGGTATGTGTATTTTTCCCCTAGGCCATTCTGGTTAAGCGTTTGGAGCAGCAGAAATGCGAAAAATTTGTTGTCTTCTCAACCATTTCTTAGATTCAAACTCCCATACCTCGCGAACGGATAGAACAAACCCAAAAATTCCTTCTGCGTCTGAAAGGAGAAGCTCGCCCGATTACAAAGGTATGTGTATTTTTCCCCTAGGCCATTCTGGTTAAGCGTTTGGAGCAGCAGAAGTGCGTAAAATTTGTTGTCTTCTCAACAATTTCTTAGCTCCAAGCTCCCATATCTCGCGAACGGATTGACCAAACCCAAAAATTCCTGCTGCGTCTGAAAGTAGACACTCGCCCGATTACAACGGTATGTGTATTTTTTCCCTAGGCCATTCTGGTTAAGCGTTTGGAGCAGCAGAATTGCGAAGAATTTGTTGCCTTCTCAACCATTTCTTAGCTTCAAACTCCCATATCTCGCGAACGGATTGACGAAACCCAAAAATTCCTGTTGCGTGTGAAAGTAGAAGCTCTCCCGATTACAACGGTATGTATATTTTTTTCCTAGGCCATTCCGGTTAAGCGGTTGGAGCAGCAGAAGTGCGAACAATTTGTTGCCTTCTCAACCATTTCTTAGCTTCAAATTCCCATATCTCGCGAACGGATTGACCAAACCAAAAAATTCCTATTGCATCTGAAATTAGAAACTCGCCCGATTACAAAGGTATGTGTATTTTTTCCCTGGGGCATTCTGGTTAAGCGTTTGGAGCAGCAGAAGTGCGAAAAATTTGTTGCCTACTCAACCATTTCTTAGCTTCAAACACCCATATCTCGCGAACGGATTGACCAAACCCAAAAATTCCTTTTGCGTCTGAAAGTAGAAGCCCGCCCGATTACAAAGGTATGAGTATTTTTTCCCTAGGCCAATCTGGTTAAGCGTTTGGAGCAGGAGAAGTGCGCAAAATTTGTTGTCTTCTCAACCATTTCTTAGATTCAAGCACCCATATCTCGCGAACGGATTGACCAAACCCAAAAATTCCTTTTGCGTCTGAAAGTAGAAGCTCGCCCGATTACAGAGGTACGAGTATTTTTTCCCTAGGCCAATCTGGTTAAGCGTTTGGAGCAGGAGAAGTGCGCAAAATTTGTTGCCTACACAACCACTTCTTAGCTTCAAACACCCATATCTCGCGAACGGATTGGCCATACCCAAAAATTCCTTTTGCGTCTGAAAGTAGAAGCTCGCCCGATTACAAAGGTATGTGTATTTTTCCCCTAGGCCATTCTGGTTAAGCGTTTGGAGCAGCAGAAATGCGAAAAATTTGTTGTCTTCTCAACCATTTCTTAGATTCAAACTCCCATACCTCGCGAACGGATTGAACAAACCCAAAAATTCCTTCTGCGTCTGAAAGTAGAAGCTCGCCCGATTACAAAGGTAGGTGTATTTTTCCCCTAGGCCATTCTGGTTAAGCGTTTGGAGCAGCAGAATTGCGAAAAATTTGTTGCCTTCTCAACCATTTCTTAGTTTCAAACTCCCATATCTCGCGAACGGATTGACGAAACCCAAAAATTCCTTTTGCGTCTGAAAGTAGAAGCTCGCCCGATCACAAAGGTATGTGTGTTTTTCCCCTAGGCCATTCTGGTTAAGCGTTTGGAGCAGCAGAATTGCGCAAAATTTGTTGCCTACTCAACCATTTCTTAGCTTCAAACACCCATATCTCGCGAAAGACTTGAACAAACCCAAAAATTCCTGCTGCGTCTGAAAGTAGAAACTCTCCCGATTACAACGGTATGTGTATTTTTTCCCTAGGCCATTCTGGTTAAGCGTTTGGAGCAGGAGAAGTGCGCAAAATTTGTTGCCTTCCCAAACATTTCTTAGCTTCAAACACCCATATCTCGCGAACGGATTGACCAAACCCAAAAATTCCGTTTGCGTCTGAAAGTAGAAGCTCGCCCGATCACAAAGGTATGTGTATTTTTCCCCTAGGCCATTCTGGTTAAGCGTTTAGAGCAGCAGAATTGCGACAAATTTGTTGTGTTCTCAACCATTTCTTAGATTCGAACTCCCATATCTCGCGAACGGATTGACCAAACCCAAAAATTTCTGCTGCGTCTGAAAGTAGAAACTCACCCGATTACAACGGTATGTGTATTTTTTCCCTAGGCCAATCTGGTTAAGCGTTTGGAGCAGCAGAATTGCGAAAAATTTGCTTCCTACTCAAGCATTTCTTAGATTCAAAATCCCATATCTCGCGAACGGTTTGACCAAACCCAAAAATTCCTGCTGCGTCTGAAATTAGAAACTCACCCGATTACAACGGTATGTGTATTTTTTCCCTAGGCCAATCTGGTTAAGCGTTTGGAGCAGCAGAATTGCGAAAAATTTGATTCCTACTCAAGCATTTCTTAGATGCAAAATCCCATATCTCGCGAACGGTTTGACCAAACCCAAAAATTCCTGCTGCGTCTGAAAGTAGAAACTCTCCCGATTACAACGGTATTTGTATTTTTTCCCTAGGCCATTCTGGTTAAGCGTTTGGAGCAGCAGAAGTGTGCAAAATTTGTTCTCTTGACAACCATTTCTTAGATGCAAACTTCCATATCTCGCTAACGGATTGAGCAAAACCCAAAAATTTCTGCTGCGTCTGAAAGTAGAAACTCACCCGATTACAATGGTATATGTATTTTTTCCCTAGGCCATTCTGGTTAAGCGTTTGGAGCAGCAGACGTGCGCAAAATTTGTTGCCTACTCAACCATTTCTTAGTTTCAAACTCCCACATCTCGCGAACGGATTTACCAAACCCAAAAATTCCTTTTGCGTCTGAAAATAGAAGCTCGTCCGACTACAAAGGTATGTGTATTTTTCCCCTAGGTCATTCTGGTTAAGCGTTTGGAGCAGCAGAAGTGTGTAAAATTTGTTGTCTTCTCAACCATTTCTTAGCTTCAAACTCCCATATCGCGCGAACGGATTGACCAAACCCAAAAATTCCTTTGCGTCTGGAAGTAGAAACTCTCCCGATTACAACGGTATGTGTATTTTTTCCCTAGGCCATTCTGGTTAAGCGTTTGGAGCAGCAGAAGTGCGAAAAATTTGTTGTCTTCTCAACCATTTCTTAGATCTAACCTCCCATATCTCGCAAACGGATTGACCAAACCCAAAAATTCCGGCTGCGTCTGAAAGTAGAAACTCTCCCGATTACAACGGTATGTGTATTTTTTCCCTAGGCCATTCTGGTTAAGCGTTTGGAGCAGCAGAAGTGCGACATATTTGTTGCCTACTCAACCGTTTCTTAGCTTCAAACACCCATCTCTCGCGAACGGATTGACGAAACCCAGAAATTCCTGTTGCGTGAGAGAGTTGAAACTGTCCCGATTAGAACGGTATGAGTATTTTTTCCCTAGGCCATTCTAGTTAAGCGTTTGGAGCAGCAGAATTGCGAAAAATTTGATGCCTACTCAAGCATTTCTTAGCTTCAAAATCCCATATCTCGCAAACTGTTTGACCAAACCCAATAATTCCTGCTGCGTCTGAAAGTCGAAGCTCGCCCGATTACAAAGGTATGTGTATTTTTCCCCTAGGCCATTCTGGTTAAGCGTTTGGAGCAGCAGAATTGCGATAAATTTGTTGTCTCCTGAACCATTTCTTAGCTGCAAACACCCATATCTCGCGAACGGATTGACCAAACCCAAAAATTTCTGCTGCGTCTGAAAGTAGAAACTCGCCCGATTACAACGGCATGTCTTTTTTTCCCCTGGGCCATTCTGGTTAAGCGTTTGGAGCAGCAGAATTGCGAAAAATTTGTTGCCTTCTCAACCATTTCTTAGATCTAACCTCCCATATCTCGCAAACGGATTGACCAAACCCAAAAATTCCGGCTGCGTCTGAAAGTAGAAACTCTCCCGATTACAACGGTATGTGTATTTTTTCCCTAGGCCATTCTGGTTAAGCGTTTGGAGCAGCAGAAGTGCGACAAATTTGTTGCCTACTCAACCGTTTCTTAGCTTCAAACTCCCATCTCTCGCGAACGGATTGACGAAAACCAGAAATTCCTGTTGCGTGTGAAAGTAGAAACTCTCCCGATTACAATGGTATATGTATTTTTTCCCTAGGCCATTCTGGTTAAGCGTTTGGGGAAGGAGACGAGCGCAAAATTTGTTGCCTACTCAAACATTTCTTAGTTTCAAACTCCCACATCTCGCGAACAGATTGACCAAACCCAAAAATTTCTGCTGTGTCTGAAAGTAGAAACTCGCACGATTACAGCGGTATGAGTATTTTTTCCCTATGCCATTCTGATTAAGCGTTTGGAGCAGCAGACGTGCGCAAAATTTGTTGCCTACTCAACCATTTCTTAGTTTCAAACTCCCACATCTCGCGAACGGACTGACCAAACCCAAAAATTCCTTTTGCGTCTGAAAATAGAAAATCGCCCGATTACAAAGGTATGTGTATTTTTCCCCTAGGCCATTCTGGTTAAGCGTTTGGAGCAGCAGAAGTGTGTAAAATTTGTTGTCTTCTCAACCATTTCTTAGCTTCAATCTTCCATATCCCGCGAACGGTTTCACCAAACCCAAAAATTCCTGCTGCGTCTGAAAGTAGACACTCGCCCGATTACAACGGTATGTGTATTTTTTCCCTAGGCCATTCTGGTTAAGCGTTTGGAGCAGCAGAAGTGTGTAAAATTTGTTGTCTTCGCAACCATTTCTTAGCTTCAAACTCCCATCTCCCGCGAACGGATTGACCAAACCCAAAAATTCCTTTCGCGTCTGAAAGTAGAAACTCTCCCGATTACAACGGTATGTCTTTTTTTTCCCTGGGCCATTCTGGTTAAGCGTTTGGAGCAGCAGAAGTGCGAACAATTTGTTGCCTTCTCAACCATTTCTTAGCTTCAAACTCCCATATCTCGCGAACGGATTACCAAACCCAAAAATTCCTTTTGCGTCTGAAAGTAGAAACTCTCCCGATTACAATGGTATGTGTATTTTTTCCCTAGGCCATTCTGCTTAAGCGTTTGGAGCAGCAGAAGTGCGAAAAATTTGTTGTCTTCTCAACCATTTCCTAGTTCTAACCTCCCATATCTCGCAAACGGGTTGACCAAACCCAAAAATTCCTGCTGCGTCTGAAAGTAGAAACTCTCCCGATTACAACGGTACGTGTATTTTTTCCCTAGGCCATTCTGGTTAAGCGTTTGGAGCAGCAGAAGTGCGAAAAATTTGTTGTCTTCTCAACCATTTCTTAGATCTAACCACCCATATCTCGCGAACGGATTGACCAAACCCAAAAATTCCTTCTGCGTCTGAAAGTAGATGCTCGCCCGATTACAAAGGTATGTGTATTTTTCCCCTAGGCCATTCTGGTTAAGCGTTTGGAGCAGCAGAAATGCGAAAAATTTGTTGTCTTCTCAACCATTTCTTAGATTCAAACTCCCATACCTCGCGAACGGATAGAACAAACCCAAAAATTCCTTCTGCGTCTGAAAGGAGAAGCTCGCCCGATTACAAAGGTATATGTATTTTTCCCCTAGGCCATTCTGGTTAAGCGTTTGGAGCAGCAGAAGTGCGTAAAATTTGTTGTCTTCTCAACAATTTCTTAGCTCCAAGCTCCCATATCTCGCGAACGGATTGACCAAACCCAAAAATTCCTGCTGCGTCTGAAAGTAGACACTCGCCCGATTACAACGGTATGTGTATTTTTTCCCTAGGCCATTCTGGTTAAGCGTTTGGAGCAGCAGAATTGCGAAGAATTTGTTGCCTTCTCAACCATTTCTTAGCTTCAAACTCCCATATCTCGCGAACGGATTGACGAAACCCAAAAATTCCTGTTGCGTGTGAAAGTAGAAGCTCTCCCGATTACAACGGTATGTATATTTTTTTCCTAGGCCATTCCGGTTAAGCGGTTGGAGCAGCAGAAGTGCGAACAATTTGTTGCCTTCTCAACCATTTCTTAGCTTCAAATTCCCATATCTCGCGAACGGATTGACCAAACCAAAAAATTCCTATTGCATCTGAAATTAGAAACTCGCCCGATTACAAAGGTATGTGTATTTTTTCCCTGGGGCATTCTGGTTAAGCGTTTGGAGCAGCAGAAGTGCGAAAAATTTGTTGCCTACTCAACCATTTCTTAGCTTCAAACACCCATATCTCGCGAACGGATTGACCAAACCCAAAAATTCCTTTTGCGTCTGAAAGTAGAAGCCCGCCCGATTACAAAGGTATGAGTATTTTTTCCCTAGGCCAATCTGGTTAAGCGTTTGGAGCAGGAGAAGTGCGCAAAATTTGTTGTCTTCTCAACCATTTCTTAGATTCAAGCACCCATATCTCGCGAACGGATTGACCAAACCCAAAAATTCCTTTTGCGTCTGAAAGTAGAAGCTCGCCCGATTACAGAGGTACGAGTATTTTTTCCCTAGGCCAATCTGGTTAAGCGTTTGGAGCAGGAGAAGTGCGCAAAATTTGTTGCCTACACAACCACTTCTTAGCTTCAAACACCCATATCTCGCGAACGGATTGGCCATACCCAAAAATTCCTTTTGCGTCTGAAAGTAGAAGCTCGCCCGATTACAAAGGTATGTGTATTTTTCCCCTAGGCCATTCTGGTTAAGCGTTTGGAGCAGCAGAAATGCGAAAAATTTGTTGTCTTCTCAACCATTTCTTAGATTCAAACTCCCATACCTCGCGAACGGATTGAAAAAACCCAAAAATTCCTTCTGCGTCTGAAAGTAGAAGCTCGCCCGATTACAAAGGTAGGTGTATTTTTCCCCTAGGCCATTCTGGTTAAGCGTTTGGAGCAGCAGAATTGCGAAAAATTTGTTGCCTTCTCAACCATTTCTTAGTTTCAAACTCCCATATCTCGCGAACGGATTGACGAAACCCAAAAATTCCTGTTGCGTGTGAAAGTAGAAGCTCTCCCGATTACAACGGTATGTGTATTTTTTCCCTAGGCCATTCTGGTTACGCGTTTGGAGCAGCAGAAGTGCGAAAAATTTGATTCCTACTCAAGCATTTCTTAGATTCAAAATCCCATATCTCGCGAACGATTTGACCAAACCCAAAAATTCCTGTTTCGTGTGAAAGTAGAAGCTCTCCCGGTTACAACGGTATGTGCATTTTTTCCCTAGGCCAATCTGGTTAAGCGTTTGGAGCAGGAGAAGTGCGCAAAATTTGTTGCCTACTCAACCACTTCTTAGCTTCAAACATCCATATCTCGCGAACGGATTGGCCACACCCAAAAATTCCTTTTGCGTCTGAAAGTAGTAGCTCGCCCGATTACAAAGGTATGTGTATTTTTCCCCTAGGCCATTCCGGTTAAGCGGTTGGAGCAGCAGAAGTGCGAACAATTTGTTGCCTTCTCAACCATTTCTTGGCTTCAAATTCCCATATCTCGCGAACGGATTGACCAAACCAAAAAATTCCTATTGCATCTGAAATTATAAACTAGCCCGATTACAAAGGTATGTGTATTTTTTCCCCAGGGCATTCTGGTTAAGCGTTTGGAGCAGCAGAATTGCGAAAAATTTGTTGCCTTCTCAACCATTTCTTAGCTTCAAACTCCCATATCTCGCGAACGGATTGACGAAACCCAAAAATTCCTGTTGTGTGTGAAAGTAGAAACTCTCCCGATTACAACGGTATGTGTATTCTTTTCCTAGGCCATTCTGGATAAGCGTTTGGAGCAGCAGAAGTGCGCAAAATTAGTTTCCTGCCCAACCATTTCTTAGCTTCAAACTCCCATATCTCGCGAACGGATTGACCAAACCCAAAAATTTCTGCTGCGTCTGAATGTAGAAACTCGCCCGATTACAGAGGTATGTGTATTTTTTCCCTAGGCCATTCTGGTTAAGCGTTTGGAGCAGCAGAAGTGCGAAAAATTTGATGCCTACTCAAGCTTTTCTTAGATTCCAAATCCCATATCTCGCGAACGGATTGACCAAACCCAAAAATTCCTTCTGCGTCTGAAAGTAGATGCTCGCCCGATTACAAAGGTATGTGTATTTTTCCCCTAGGCCATTCTGGTTAAGGGTTTGGAGCAGCAGAAATGCGAAAAATTTGTTGCCTTCTCAACCATTTCTTAGCTTCAAACTCCCATATCTCGCGAACGGATTGACGAACCCAAACGAAATTGACGAAACCCAAAAATTCCTGTTGCGTGTGAAAGTAGAAACTCTCCCGATTACAACGGTATGTGTATTCTTTTCCTAGGCCATTCTGGATGAGCGTTTGGAGTAGCAGAAGTGCGAAAAATTTGATGCCTACTCAAGCATTTCTTAGATTCCAAATCCCATATCTCGCGAACGGATTGACCAAACCCAAAAATTCCTTCTGCGTCTGAAAGTAGATGCTCGCCCGATTACAAAGGTATGTGTATTTTTCCCCTAGGCCATTCTGGTTAAGCGTTTGGAGCAGCAGAAATGCGAAAAATTTGTTGTCTTCTCAACCATTTCTTAGATTCAAACTCCTATATCTCGCGAACGGATTGACCAAACCCAAAAATTCCTGCTGCGTCTAAAACAAGACACTCGCCCGATTACAACGGTATGCGTATTTTTTCCCTGGGCCAATCTGGTTAAGCGTTTGGAGCAGGAGAAGTGCGCAAAATTTGTTGCCTACTCAACAACTTCTTAGCTTCAAATTCCCATATCTCGCGAACGGATTGACCAAACCAAAAAATTCCTATTGCATCTGAAATTAGAAACTCGCCCGATTACAAAGGTATGTGTATTTTTTCCCTAGGGCATTCTGGTTAAGCGTTTGGAGCAACAGAAGTGCGAAAAATTTGTTGTCTTCTCAACCATTTCCTAGATTCAAACTCCCATATCTCGCGAACTTCTTGACCAAACCCAAAAATTCCTTCTGCGTCTGAAAGTAGAAGCTCGCCCGATTACAACGGTATGTATATTTTTTCCCTAGGCCATTCTGGTTAAGCGTTTGGAACAGCAGAAGTGCGAACAATTTGTTGCCTTCTCAACCATTTCTTAGCTTCAAATTCCCATATCACGCGAACGGATTGACCAAACCAAAAAATTCCTATTGCATCTGAAATTATAAACTAGCCCGATTACAAAGGTATGTGTATTTTTTCCCCAGGGCATTCTGGTTAAGCGTTTGGAGCAGCAGAATTGCGAAAAATTAGTTGTCTTCTCAACCATTTCTTAGCTTCAAACACCCATATCTCGCGAACGGATTGACCATACCCAAAAATTCCTATTGCGTCTGAAAGTAGAAACTCGCACGTTTACAACGGTATGTATTTTTTCCCTGGGCCATTCTGGTTAAGCGTTTGGAGCAGCAGAAGTGCGATAAATTTTGTTGTCACCTGAACCATTTCTTAGCTGCAAACTCCCATATCTCGCGAACGACTTGACCAAACCCAAAAATTCCTTTTGCGTCTGAAAGTAGAAGCTCGCCCGATTACAACGGTATGTATATTTTTTTCCTAGGCCATTCTGGTTAAGCGTTTGGAGCAGCAGAAGTGCGAACAATTTGTTGCCTTCTCAACCATTTCTTAGCTTCAAATTCCCATATCTCGCGAACGGATTGACCAAACCCAACAATTCCTGTTGCGTGTGAAAGTAGAAGCTCTCCCGATTACAAGGGTATGTGTATTTTTTCCCTAGGCCATTCTGGTTACGCGTTTGGAGCAGCAGAAGTGCGAAAAATTTGATTCCTACTCAAGCATTTCTTAGCTTCAAACACCCATATCTCGCGAACAGATTGACCAAACCCAAAAATTCATATAGCGTCTGAAAGTAGAAACTCTCCCGATTACAACGGCATGTGTATTTTTTCCCTAGGCCATTCTGGTTAAGCGTTTGGAGCAGCTGACGTGCGCAAAATTTGTTGCCTACTCAACCATTTCTTAGCTTCAAACTCCCACATCTCGCGAACGGAATGAACAAACCCAAAAATTCCTGCTGCGTCTGAAAGTAGAAACTCTCCCGATTAGAACGGTATGTGTATTTTTTCCCTAGGCCATTCTGGTTAAGCGTTTGGAGCAGGAGAAGTGCGCAAAATTTGTTGCCTTCTCAACCATTTCTTAGCTTCAAACACCCATATCTCGCGAACGGATTGACCAAACCCAAAAATTCCTTTTGCGTCTGAAAGTAGAAGCTCGCCCGATCACAAAGGTATGTGTATTTTTCCCCTAGGCCATTCTGGTTAAGCGTTTGGAGCAGGAGAAGTGCGCAAAATTTGTTGCCTACTCAACCACTTCTTAGCTTCAAACATCCATATCTCGCGAACGGATTGGCCACACCCAAAAATTCCTTTTGCGTCTGAAAGTAGTAGCTCGCCCGATTACAAAGGTATGTGTATTTTTTCCCTAGGCCATTCTGGTTTAGCGTTTGGAGCAGCAGAAGTGCGAAAAATTTGATGCCTACTCAAGCATTTCTTAGATTCAAAATCCCATATCTCGCGAACGGATTGACCAAACCAAAAAATTCCTATTGCATCTGAAATTATAAACTAGCCCGATTACAAAGGTATGTGTATTTTTTCCCCAGGGCATTCTGGTTAAGCGTTTGGAGCAGCAGAATTGCGAAAAATTAGTTGTCTTCTCAACCATTTCTTAGATACAAGCTCCCATATCTCGCGAAAGACTTGAACAAACCCAAAAATTCCTGCTGCGTCTGAAAGTAGAAGCTCTCCCGATTACAAGGGTATGTGTATTTTTCCCCTAGGCCATTCTGGTTAAGCGTTTAGAGCAGCAGAATTGCGACAAATTTGTTGTGTTCTCAACCATTTCTTAGATTCGAACTCCCATATCTCGCGAACGGATTGACCAAACCCAAAAATTCCTTCTGCGTCTGAAAGTAGATGCTCGCCCGATTACAAAGGTATGTGTATTTTTCCCTTAGGCCATTCTGGTTAAGCGTTTGGAGCAGCAGAATTGCGAAAAATTTGTTGCCTTCTCAACCATTTCTTAGCTTCAAACTCCCATATCTCGCGAACGGATTGACCAAACCCAAAAATTTCTGCTGCGTCTGAATGTAGAAACGCGCCCGATTACAACGGTATGAGTATTTTTTCCCTAGGCCATTCTGGATATGCGTTTGGATCAGCAGAAGTGCGCAAAATTAGTTTCCTGCTCAACCATTTCTTAGCTTCATACTCCCATATCTCGCGAACGGATTGACCAAACCCAAAAATTCCTATTGCGTCTGAAAGTAGACACTCGCCCGATTACAACGGTGTGAGTATTTTTTCCCTAGGCAAATTTGGTTAAGCATTTGGAGCAGGAGAAGTGCGCAAAATTTGTTGCCTTCTCAACCATTTCTTAGCTTCAAACACCCATATCTCGCGAAAGACTTGAACAAACCCAAAAATTCCTGCTGCGTCTGAAAGTAGAAACTGTCCCGATTACAACGGTATGTGTACTTTTTCCCTAGGCCATTCTGGTTAAGCGTTTGGAGCAGAAGTGCGCAAAATTTGTTGCCTTCTCAACCATTTCTTAGCTTCAAACACCCATATCTCGAGAACGGATTGACCAAACCCAAAAATTTCTGCAGCGTCTGATTGCAGAAACTCGCCCGATTACAACGGTATGTCTATTTTATCCCTGGGCCATTCTGGTTAAGCGTTTGGAGCAGCAGAAGTGCGATAAATTTGTTTTCACCTGAACCATTTCTTAGCTGCAAACTCCCATATTTCGCGAACGACTTGACCAAACCCAAAAATTCCTTTTGCGTCTGAAAGTAGAAGCTCGCCCGATTACAATGGTATGTATATTTTTTCCCCAGGCCATTCTGGTTAAGCGTTTGGAGCAGCAGAAGTGCGAAAAATTTGATTCCTACTCAAGCATTTCTTAGATTCAAACTCCCATATCTCGCGAACGGATTGACCAAACCCAAAAATTCCTGCTGCGTCTGAAAGTGGAATCTCTCCCGATTTCAACGGTATGTGTATTTTTTCCCTAGGCCATTCTGGTTAAGCGTTTGTAACAGCAGAAGTGTGCAAGATTTGTTGCCTACTCAACCATTTCTTAGCTTCAAACTCCCATATCTCGCTAACCAATTGAGCACACCCAAAAATTTCTGCTGCGTCTGAAAGTAGAAACTCGCCCGATTACAAAGGTGTGTGTATTTTTCCCCTAGACCACTCTGGTTAAGCGTTTGGAGCAGCAGAAGTGCGAAAAATTTGTCGTCTCCTGAAACATTTCTTAGCTGAAAACTCCCATATCTCACGAACGGATTGACCAAACCCAAAAATTCTTATTGCTTCTGAAAGTAGAAACTCGCCCGATTACAACGGTTGGGGTATTTCTTCCCTAGGCCATTCTGGTTAAGCGTTTGGAGCAGCAGAAGTGTGCAAAATTTGTTCTCTTGACAACCATTTCTTAGATGCAAACTTCCATATCTCGCTAACGGATTGAGCAAACCCAAAAATTTCGGCTGCGTCTGAAAGTAGAAACTCGCCCGATTACAATGCTGTGTGTATTTATCCCCTAGGCCATTCTGGTTAAGCGGTTGGAGCAGCAGAAGTGTGTAAAATTTGTTGTCTTCTCAACCATTTATTAGCTTCAAACTCCCATATCCCGCGAACGGTTAGACCAAGCCCAAAAATTCCTTTTGCGTCTGAAAATAGAAGCTCGCCCGATTACAAAGGTATGTGTATTTTTCCCCTAGGCCATTCTGGTTAAGCGTTTGGAGCAGCAGAATTGCGATAAATTTGTTGTCACCTGTACCATTTCTTAGCTGCAAACTCCCATATCTCGCGAACGGATTGACAAAAGCTAAAAAGTCCTGTTGCGTGTGAAAGTAGAAACTCTCCCGATTACAATGGTATATGTATTTTTTTCCTAGGCCATTCTGGTTAAGCGTTTGGAGCAGCAGACGTGCGCAAAATTTGTTGCCTACTCAACCATTTCTTAGTTTCAAACTCCCACATCTCGCGAACGGATTGACCAAACCCAAAAATTCCTTTTGCGCCTGAAAATAGAAGCTCGTCCGACTACAAAGGTATGTGTATTTTTCCCCTAGGTCATTCTGGTTAAGCGTTTGGAGCAGCAGAAGTGTGTAAAATTTGTTGTCTTCTCAACCATTTCTTAGATCTAACCTCCCACATCTCGCGAACGGATTAACCAAACCCAAAAATTCCTATTGCATCTGAAATTAGAAACTCGCCCGATGACAAAAGTGCGTGTATTTTTCCCCTAGGCCATTCTGGTTAAGCGTTTAGAGCAGCAGAATTGCGACAAATTTGTTGTGTTCTCAACCATTTCTTAGATTCGAACTCCCATATCTCGCGAACGGATTGACCAAACCCAAAAATTCCTTCTGCGTCTGAAAGTAGATGCTCGCCCGATTACAAAGGTATGTGTATTTTTCCCCTAGGCCATTCTGGTTAAGCGTTTGGAGCAGCAGAAATGCGAAAAATTTGTTGTCTTCTCAACCATTTCTTAGATTCAAACTCCTATATCTCGCGAACGGATTGACCAAACCCAAAAATTCCTGCTGCGTCTAAAACAAGACACTCGCCCGATTACAACGGTATGCGTATTTTTTCCCTGGGCCAATCTGGTTAAGCGTTTGGAGCAGGAGAAGTGCGCAAAATTTGTTGCCTACTCAACCACTTCTTAGCTTCAAATTCCCATATCTCGCGAACGGATTGACCAAACCAAAAAATTCCTATTGCATCTGAAATTAGAAACTCGCCCGATTACAAAGGTATGTGTATTTTTTCCCTAGGGCATTCTGGTTAAGCGTTTGGAGCAACAGAAGTGCGAAAAATTTGTTGTCTTCTCAACCATTTCCTAGATTCAAACTCCCATATCTCGCGAACTTCTTGACCAAACCCAAAAATTCCTTCTGCGTCTGAAAGTAGAAGCTCGCCCGATTACAACGGTATGTATATTTTTTCCCTAGGCCATTCTGGTTAAGCGTTTGGAGCAGCAGAAGTGCGAACAATTTGTTGCCTTCTCAACCATTTCTTAGCTTCAAATTCCCATATCTCGCGAACGGATTGACCAAACCAAAAAATTCCTATTGCATCTGAAATTATAAACTAGCCCGATTACAAAGGTATGTGTATTTTTTCCCCAGGGCATTCTGGTTAAGCGTTTGGAGCAGCAGAATTCCGAAAAATTAGTTGTCTTCTCAACCATTTCTTAGCTTCAAACACCCATATCTCGCGAACGGATTGACCATACCCAAAAATTCCTATTGCGTCTGAAAGTAGAAACTCGCACGTTTACAACGGTATGTATTTTTTCCCTGGGCCATTCTGGTTAAGCGTTTGGAGCAGCAGAAGTGCGATAAATTTTGTTGTCACCTGAACCATTTCTTAGCTGCAAACTCCCATATCTCGCGAACGACTTGACCAAACCCAAAAATTCCTTTTGCGTCTGAAAGTAGAAGCTCGCCCGATTACAAGGGTATGTGTATTTTTTCCCTAGGCCATTCTGGTTACGCGTTTGGAGCAGCAGAAGTGCGAAAAATTTGATTCCTACTCAAGCATTTCTTAGCTTCAAACACCCATATCTCGCGAACAGATTGACCAAACCCAAAAATTCTTATTGCGTCTGAAAGTAGAAACTCTCCCGATTACAACGGCATGTGTATTTTTTCCCTAGGCCATTCTGGTTAAGCGTTTGGAGCAGCAGACGTGCGCAAAATTTGTTGCCTACTCAACCATTTCTTAGCTTCAAACTCCCACATCTCGCGAACGGAATGAACAAACCCAAAAATTCCTGCTGCGTCTGAAAGTAGAAACTCTCCCGATTAGAACGGTATGTGTATTTTTTCCCTAGGCCATTCTGGTTAAGCGTTTGGAGCAGGAGAAGTGCGCAAAATTTGTTGCCTTCTCAACCATTTCTTAGCTTCAAACACCCATATCTCGCGAACGGATTGACCAAACCCAAAAATTCCTTTTGCGTCTAAAAGTAGAAGCTCGCCCGATCACAAAGGTATGTGTATTTTTCCCCTAGGCCATTCTGGTTAAGCGTTTAGAGCAGCAGAATTGCGACAAATTTGTTGTGTTCTCAACCATTTCTTCGATTCGAACTCCCATATCTCGCGAACGGATTGACCAAACCCAAAAATTTCTGCTGCGTCTGAATGTAGAAACTCGCCCGATTACAGTGGTATGTGTATTTTTTCCCTAGGCCATTCTGGTTTAGCGTTTGGAGCAGCAGAAGTGCGAAAAATTTGATGCCTACTCAAGCATTTCTTAGATTCAAAATCCCATATCTCGCGAACGGATTGACCAAACCAAAAAATTCCTATTGCATCTGAAATTATAAACTAGCCCGATTACAAAGGTATGTGTATTTTTTCCCCAGGGCATTCTGGTTAAGCGTTTGGAGCAGCAGAATTGCGAAAAATTAGTTGTCTTCTCAACCATTTCTTAGATACAAGCTCCCATATCTCGCGAAAGACTTGAACAAACCCAAAAATTCCTGCTGCGTCTGAAAGTAGAAGCTCTCCCGATTACAAGGGTATGTGTATTTTTCCCCTAGGCCATTCTGGTTAAGCGTTTAGAGCAGCAGAATTGCGACAAATTTGTTGTGTTCTCAACCATTTCTTAGATTCGAACTCCCATATCTCGCGAACGGATTGACCAAACCCAAAAATTCCTTCTGCGTCTGAAAGTAGATGCTCGCCCGATTACAAAGGTATGTGTATTTTTCCCTTAGGCCATTCTGGTTAAGCGTTTGGAGCAGCAGAATTGCGAAAAATTTGTTGCCTTCTCAACCATTTCTTAGCTTCAAACTCCCATATCTCGCGAACGGATTGACCAAACCCAAAAATTTCTGCTGCGTCTGAATGTAGAAACGCGCCCGATTACAACGGTATGAGTATTTTTTCCCTAGGCCATTCTGGATATGCGTTTGGATCAGCAGAAGTGCGCAAAATTAGTTTCCTGCTCAACCATTTCTTAGCTTCAAACTCCCATATCTCGCGAACGGATTGACCAAACCCAAAAATTCCTATTGCGTCTGAAAGTAGACACTCGCCCGATTACAACGGTGTGAGTATTTTTTCCCTAGGCAAATTTGGTTAAGCATTTGGAGCAGGAGAAGTGCGCAAAATTTGTTGCCTTCTCAACCATTTCTTAGCTTCAAACACCCATATCTCGCGAAAGACTTGAACAAACCCAAAAATTCCTGCTGCGTCTGAAAGTAGAAACTGTCGCGATTACAACGGTATGTGTACTTTTTCCCTAGGCCATTCTGGTTAAGCGTTTGGAGCAGCAGAAGTGCGAAAAATTTGATTCCTACTCAAGCATTTCTTAGATTCAAACTCCCATATCTCGCGAACGGATTGACCAAACCCAAAAATTCCTGCTGCGTCTGAAAGTGGAATCTCTCCCGATTTCAACGGTATGTGTATTTTTTCCCTAGGCCATTCTGGTTAAGCGTTTGTAACAGCAGAAGTGTGCAAGATTTGTTGCCTACTCAACCATTTCTTAGCTTCAAACTCCCATATCTCGCTAACCAATTGAGCACACCCAAAAATTTCTGCTGCGTCTGAAAGTAGAAACTCGCCCGATTACAAAGGTGTGTGTATTTTTCCCCTAGACCACTCTGGTTAAGCGTTTGGAGCAGCAGAAGTGCGAAAAATTTGTCGTCTCCTGAAACATTTCTTAGCTGAAAACTCCCATATCTCACGAACGGATTGACCAAACCCAAAAATTCTTATTGCTTCTGAAAGTAGAAACTCGCCCGATTACAACGGTTGGGGTATTTCTTCCCTAGGCCATTCTGGTTAAGCGTTTGGAGCAGCAGAAGTGTGCAAAATTTGTTCTCTTGACAACCATTTCTTAGATGCAAACTTCCATATCTCGCTAACGGATTGAGCAAACCCAAAAATTTCGGCTGCGTCTGAAAGTAGAAACTCGCCCGATTACAATGCTGTGTGTATTTATCCCCTAGGCCATTCTGGTTAAGCGGTTGGAGCAGCAGAAGTGTGTAAAATTTGTTGTCTTCTCAACCATTTATCAGCTTCAAACTCCCATATCCCGCGAACGGTTAGACCAAGCCCAAAAATTCCTTTTGCGTCTGAAAATAGAAGCTCGCCCGATTACAAATGTATGTGTATTTTTCCCCTAGGCCATTCTGGTTAAGCGTTTGGAGCAGCAGAATTGCGATAAATTTGTTGTCACCTGTACCATTTCTTAGCTGCAAACTCCCATATCTCGCGAACGGATTGACAAAAGCTAAAAAGTCCTGTTGCGTGTGAAAGTAGAAACTCTCCCGATTACAATGGTATATGTATTTTTTTCCTAGGCCATTCTGGTTAAGCGTTTGGAGCAGCAGACGTGCGCAAAATTTGTTGCCTACTCAACCATTTCTTAGTTTCAAACTCCCACATCTCGCGAACGGATTGACCAAACCCAAAAATTCCTTTTGCGCCTGAAAATAGAAGCTCGTCCGACTACAAAGGTATGTGTATTTTTCCCCTAGGTCATTCTGGTTAAGCGTTTGGAGCAGCAGAAGTGTGTAAAATTTGTTGTCTTCTCAACCATTTCTTAGATCTAACCTCCCACATCTCGCGAACGGATTAACCAAACCCAAAAATTCCTATTGCATCTGAAATTAGAAACTCGCCCGATGACAAAAGTGCGTGTATTTTTCCCCTAGGCCATTCTGGTTAAGCGTTTAGAGCAGCAGAATTGCGACAAATTTGTTGTGTTCTCAACCATTTCTTAGATTCGAACTCCCATATCTCGCGAACGGATTGACCAAACCCAAAAATTCCTTCTGCGTCTGAAAGTAGATGCTCGCCCGATTACAAAGGTATGTGTATTTTTCCCCTAGGCCATTCTGGTTAAGCGTTTGGAGCAGCAGAAATGCGAAAAATTTGTTGTCTTCTCAACCATTTCTTAGATTCAAACTCCTATATCTCGCGAACGGATTGACCAAACCCAAAAATTCCTGCTGCGTCTAAAACAAGACACTCGCCCGATTACAACGGTGTGAGTATTTTTTCCCTAGGCCAATTTGGTTAAGCATTTGGAGCAGGAGAAGTGCGCAAAATTTGTTGCCTTCTCAACCATTTCTTAGCTTCAAACACCCATATCTCGCGAACGGATTGACCAAACCCAAAAATTCCTTTTGCGTCTGAAAGTAGAAGCTCGCCCGATCACAAAGGTATGTGTGTTTTTCCCCTAGGCCATTCTGGTTAAGCGTTTGGAGCAGCAGAATTGCGCAAAATTTGTTGCCTACTCAACCATTTCTTAGCTTCAAACACCCATATCTCGCGAAAGACTTGAACAAACCCAAAAATTCCTGCTGCGTCTGAAAGTAGAAACTCTCCCGATTACAACGGTATGTGTATTTTTTCCCTAGGCCATTCTGGTTAAGCGTTTGGAGCAGGAGAAGTGCGCAAAATTTGTTGCCTTCCCAAACATTTCTTAGCTTCAAACACCCATATCTCGCGAACGGATTGACCAAACCCAAAAATTCCGTTTGCGTCTGAAAGTAGAAGCTCGCCCGATCACAAAGGTATGTGTATTTTTCCCCTAGGCCATTCTGGTTAAGCGTTTAGAGCAGCAGAATTGCGACAAATTTGTTGTGTTCTCAACCATTTCTTAGATTCGAACTCCCATATCTCGCGAACGGATTGACCAAACCCAAAAATTTCTGCTGCGTCTGAAAGTAGAAACTCACCCGATTACAACGGTATGTGTATTTTTTCCCTAGGCCAATCTGGTTAAGCGTTTGGAGCAGCAGAATTGCGAAAAATTTGATTCCTACTCAAGCATTTCTTAGATTCAAAATCCCATATCTCGCGAACTGTTTGACCAAACCCAAAAATTCCTGCTGCGTCTGAAAGTAGAAACTCACCCGATTACAACGGTATGTGTATTTTCTCCCTAGGCCAATCTGGTTAAGCGTTTGGAGCAGCAGAATTGCGAAAAATTTGATTCCTACTCAAGCATTTCTTAGATGCAAAATCCCATATCTCGCGAACGGTTTGACCAAACCCAAAAATTCCTGCTGCGTCTGAAAGTAGAAACTCTCCCGATTACAACGGTATTTGTATTTTTTCCCTAGGCCATTCTGGTTAAGCGTTTGGAGCAGCAGAAGTGTGCAAAATTTGTTCTCTTGACAACCATTTCTTAGATGCAAACTTCCATATCTCGCTAACGGATTGAGCAAAACCCAAAAATTTCTGCTGCGTCTGAAAGTAGAAACTCACCCGATTACAATGGTATATGTATTTTTTCCCTAGGCCATTCTGGTTAAGCGTTTGGAGCAGCAGAAGTGCGAAAAATTTGTTGCCTACTCAACCATTTCTTAGTTTCAAACTCCCACATCTCGCGAACGGATTGACCAAACCCAAAAATTCCTTTTGCGTCTGAAAATAGAAGCTCGTCCGACTACAAAGGTATGTGTATTTTTCCCCTAGGTCATTCTGGTTAAGCGTTTGGAGCAGCAGAAGTGTGTAAAATTTGTTGTCTTCTCAACCATTTCTTAGATCTAACCTCCCACATCTCGCGAACGGATTGACCAAACCCAAAAATTCCTATTGCATCTGAAATTAGAAACACGCCCGATGACAAAAGTGCGTGTATTTTTTCCCTAGGCCATTCTGGTTAAGCGTTTGGAACAGCAGAAGTGCGAAAAATTTTTCGTCTCCTGAACCATTTCTTAGATTCAAACACCCATATCTCGCGAACGGATTGACCAAACCCAAAAATTACTTTTGCGACTGAAAGTAGCAGCTCGCCCGATTACAAAGGTATGTGTATTTTTCCCCTAGGCCATTCTGGTTAAGCTTTTGGAGCAGCAGAAGTGTGTAAAATTTGTTGTCTTCTCAACCATTTCTTAGCTTCAAACTCCCATATCGCGCGAACGGATTGACCAAACCCAAAAATTCCTTTGCGTCTGGAAGTAGAAACTCTCCCGAATACAACGGTATGTGTATTTTTTCCCTAGGCCATTCTGGTTAAGCGTTTGGAGCAGCAGAAGTGCGAAAAATTTGTTGTCTTCTCAACCATTTCTTAGATCTAACCTCCCATATCTCGCAAACGGATTGACCAAACCCAAAAATTCCGGCTGCGTCTGAAAGTAGAAACTCTCCCGATTACAACGGTATGTGTATTTTTTCCCTAGGCCATTCTGGTTAAGCGTTTGGAGCAGCAGAAGTGCGACATATTTGTTGCCTACTCAACCGTTTCTTAGCTTCAAACTCCCATCTCTCGCGAACGGATTGACGAAACCCAGAAATTCCGGTTGCGTGAGAGAGTTGAAACTGTCCCGATTAGAACGGTATGAGTATTTTTTCCCTAGGCCATTCTAGTTAAGCGTTTGGAGCAGCAGAATTGCGAAAAATTTGATGCCTACTCAAGCATTTCTTAGCTTCAAAATCCAATATCTCGCAAACTGTTTGACCAAACCCAATAATTCCTGCTGCGTCTGAAAGTCGAAGCTCGCCCGATTACAAAGGTATGTGTATTTTTCCCCTAGGCCATTCTGGTTAAGCGTTTGGAGCAGCAGAATTGCGATAAATTTGTTGTCTCCTGAACCATTTCTTAGCTGCAAACACCCATATCTCGCGAACGGATTGACCAAACCCAAAAATTTCTGCTGCGTCTGAAAGTAGAAACTCGCCCGATTACAACGGCATGTCTTTTTTTCCCCTGGGCCATTCTGGTTAAGCGTTTGGAGCAGCAGAATTGCGAAAAATTTGTTGCCTTCTCAACCATTTCTTAGATCTAACCTCCCATATCTCGCAAACGGATTGACCAAACCCAAAAATTCCGGCTGCGTCTGAAAGTAGAAACTCTCCCGATTACAACGGTATGTGTATTTTTTCCCTAGGCCATTCTGGTTAAGCGTTTGGAGCAGCAGAAGTGCGACAAATTTGTTGCCTACTCAACCGTTTCTTAGCTTCAAACTCCCATCTCTCGCGAACGGATTGACGAAACCCAGAAATTCCTGTTGCGTGTGAAAGTAGAAACTCTCCCGATTACAATGGTATATGTATTTTTTCCCTAGGCCATTCTGGTTAAGCGTTTGGAGAAGGAGACGAGCGCAAAATTTGTTGCCTACTCAAACATTTCTTAGTTTCAAACTCCCACATCTCGCGAACAGATTGACCAAACCCAAAAATTTCTGCTGTGTCTGAAAGTAGAAACTCGCCCGATTACAGCGGTACGAGTATTTTTTCCCTATGCCATTCTGATTAAGCGTTTGGAGCAGCAGAAGTGCGAAAAATTTGTTGTCTTCTCAACCATTTCTTAGATCTAACCTCCCATATCTCGCAAACGGATTGACCAAACCCAAAAATTCCGGCTGCGTCTGAAAGTAGAAACTCTCCCGATTACAACGGTATGTGTATTTTTTCCCTAGGCCATTCTGGTTAAGCGTTTGGATCAGCAGAAGTGCGACATATTTGTTGCCTACTCAACCGTTTCTTAGCTTCAAACTCCCATCTCTCGCGAACGGATTGACGAAACCCAGAAATTCCTGTTGCGTGAGAGAGTTGAAACTGTCCCGATTAGAACGGTATGAGTATTTTTTCCCTAGGCCATTCTAGTTAAGCGTTTGGAGCAGCAGAATTGCGAAAAATTTGATGCCTACTCAAGCATTTCTTAGCTTCAAAATCCCATATCTCGCAAACTGTTTGACCAAACCCAATAATTCCTGCTGCGTCTGAAAGTCGAAGCTCGCCCGATTACAAAGGTATGTGTATTTTTCCCCTAGGCCATTCTGGTTAAGCGTTTGGAGCAGCAGAATTGCGATAAATTTGTTGTCTCCTGAACCATTTCTTAGCTGCAAACACCCATATCTCGCGAACGGATTGACCAAACCCAAAAATTTCTGCTGCGTCTGAAAGTAGAAACTCGCCCGATTACAACGGCATGTCTTTTTTTCCCCTGGGCCATTCTGGTTAAGCGTTTGGAGCAGCAGAATTGCGAAAAATTTGTTCCCTTCTCAACCATTTCTTAGATCTAACCTCCCATATCTCGCAAACGGATTGACCAAACCCAAAAATTCCGGCTGCGTCTGAAAGTAGAAACTCTCCCGATTACAACGGTATGTGTATTTTTTCCCTAGGCCATTCTGGTTAAGCGTTTGGAGCAGCAGAAGTGCGACAAATTTGTTGCCTACTCAACCGTTTCTTAGCTTCAAAATCCCATCTCTGGCGAACGGATTGACGAAACCCAGAAATTACTGTTGCGTGTGAAAGTAGAAACTCTCCCGATTACAATGGTATATGTATTTTTTCCCTAGGCCATTCTGGTTAAGCGTTTGGAGAAGGAGACGAGCGCAAAATTTGTTGCCTACTCAAACATTTCTTAGTTTCAAACTCCCACATCTCGCGAACAGATTGACCAAACCCAAAAATTTCTGCTGTGTCTGAAAGTAGAAACTCGCCCGATTACAGCGGTATGAGTATTTTTTCCCTATGCCATTCTGATTAAGCGTTTGGAGCAGCAGACGTGCGCAAAATTTGTTGCCTACTCAACCATTTCTTAGTTTCAAACTCCCACATCTCGCGAACGGACTGACCAAACCCAAAAATTCCTTTTGCGTCTGAAAATAGAAAATCGCCCGATTACAAAGGTATGTGTATTTTTCCCCTAGGCCATTCTGGTTAAGCGTTTGGAGCAGCAGAAGTGTGTAAAATTTGTTGTCTTCTCAACCATTTCTTAGCTTCAAACTTCCATATCCCGCGAACGGTTTCACCAAACCCAAAAATTCCTGCTGCGTCTGAAAGTAGACACTCGCCCGATTACAACGGTATGTGTATTTTTTCCCTAGGCCATTCTGGTTAAGCGTTTGGAGCAGCAGAAGTGTGTAAAATTTGTTGTCTTCGCAACCATTTCTTAGCTTCAAACTCCCATCTCCCGCGAACGGATTGACCAAACCCAAAAATTCCTTTCGCGTCTGAAAGTAGAAACTCTCCCGATTACAACGGTATGTCTTTTTTTTCCCTGGGCCATTCTGGTTAAGCGTTTGGAGCAGCAGAAGTGCGAACAATTTGTTGCCTTCTCAACCATTTCTTAGCTTCAAACTCCCATATCTCGCGAACGGATTACCAAACCCAAAAATTCCTTTTGCGTCTGAAAGTAGAAACTCTCCCGATTACAATGGTATGTGTATTTTTTCCCTAGGCCATTCTGGTTAAGCGTTTGGAGCAGCAGAAGTGCGAAAAATTTGTTGTCTTCTCAACCATTTCCTAGTTCTAACCTCCCATATCTCGCAAACGGGTTGACCAAACCCAAAAATTCCTGCTGCGTCTGAAAGTAGAAACTCTCCCGATTACAACGGTACGTGTATTTTTTCCCTAGGCCATTCTGGTTAAGCGTTTGGAGCAGCAGAAGTGCGAAAAATTTGTTGTCTTCTCAACCATTTCTTAGATCTAACCACCCATATCTCGCGAACGGATTGACCAAACCCAAAAATTCCTTCTGCGTCTGAAAGTAGATGCTCGCCCGATTACAAAGGTATGTGTATTTTTCCCCTAGGCCATTCTGGTTAAGCGTTTGGAGCAGCAGAATTGCGAAAAATTTGTTGCCTTCTCAACCATTTCTTAGCTTCAAACTCCCATATCTCGCGAACGGATTGACCAAACCCAAAAATTTCTGCTGCGTCTGAATGTAGAAACGCGCCCGATTACAACGGTATGAGTATTTTTTCCCTAGGCCATTCTGGATAAGCGTTTGGAGCAGCAGAAGTGCGCAAAATTAGTTTCCTGCTCAACCATTTCTTCACTTCAAACTCCCATATCTCGCGAACGGATTGACCAAACCCAAAAATTCCTATTGCGTCTGGAAGTAGACACTCGCCCGATTACAACGGTGTGAGTATTTTTTCCCTAGGCCAATTTGGTTAAGCATTTGGAGCAGGAGAAGTGCGCAAAATTTGTTGCCTTCTCAACCATTTCTTAGCTTCAAACACCCATATCTCGCGAACGGATTGACCAAACCCAAAAATTCCGGTTGCGTCTGAAAGTATAAACTAGCCCGATTACAAAGGTATGTGTATTTTTTCCCCAGGGCATTCTGGTTAAGCGTTTGGAGCAGCAGAATTGCGAAAAATTAGTTGTCTTCTCAACCATTTCTTAGATACAAACACCCATATCTCGCGAAAGACTTGAACAAACCCAAAAATTCCTGCTGCGTCTGAAAGTAGAAACTCTCCCGATTACAACGGTATTTGTATTTTTTCCCTAGGCCACTCTGGTTAAGCGTTTGGAGCAGCAGAAGTGCGAAAAATTTGTTGTCTTCTCAACCATTTCTTAGATCTAACCTCCCATATCTCGCAAACGGATTGACCAAATCCAAAAATTCCTGCTGCGTCTGAAAATGGAATCTCTCCCGATTTCAACGGTATGTGTATTTTTTCCCTAGGCCAATCTGGTTAAGCGTTTGGAGCAGCAGAAGTGCGAAAAATTTGATTCCTACTCAAGCATTTCTTAGATTCAAACTCCCATATCTCGCGAACGGATTGACCAAACCCAAAAATTCCTGCTGCGTCTGAAAGTGGAATCTCTCCCGATTTCAACGGTATGTGTATTTTTTCCCTAGGCCATTCTGGTTAAGCGTTTGGAACAGCAGAAGTGTGCAAGATTTGTTGCCTACTCAACCATTTCTTAGCTTCAAACTCCCATATCTCGCTAACCAATTGAGCACACCCAAAAATTTCTGCTGCGTCTGAAAGTAGAAACTCGACCGATTACAAAGGTGTGTGTATTTTTCCCCTAGACCACTCTGGTTAAGCGTTTGGAGCAGCAGAAGTGCGAAAAATTTGTCGTCTCCTGAAACATTTCTTAGCTGAAAACTCCCATATCTCACGAACGGATTGACCAAACCCAAAAATTCTTATTGCTTCTGAAAGTAGAAACTCGCCCGATTACAACGGTTTGGGTATTTCTTCCCTAGGCCATTCTGGTTAAGCGTTTGGAGCAGCAGAAGTGTGCAAAATTTGTTCTCTTGACAACCATTTCTTAGATGCAAACTTCCATATCTCGCTAACGGATTGACCAAACCCAAAAATTTCTGCTGCGTCTGAATGTAGAAACGCGCCCGATTACAACGGTATGAGTATTTTTTCCCTAGGCCATTCCGGATAAGCGTTTGGAGCAGCAGAAGTGCGCAAAATTAGTTTCCTGCTCAACCATTTCTTAGCTTCAAACTCCCATATCTCGCGAACGGATTGACCAAACCCAAAAATTCCTATTGCGTCTGAAAGTAGACACTCGCCCGATTACAACGGTGTGAGTATTTTTTCCCTAGGCCAATTTGGTTAAGCATTTGGAGCAGGAGAAGTGCGCAAAATTTGTTGCCTTCTCAACCATTTCTTAGCTTCAAACACCCATATCTCGCGAACGGATTGACCAAACCCAAAAATTCCTTTTGCGTCTGAAAGTAGAAGCTCGCCCGATCACAGAGGTATGTGTATTTTTCCCCTAGGCCATTCTGGTTAAGCGTTTGGAGCAGCAGAAGTGCGCAAAATTTGTTGCCTACTCAACCATTTCTTAGCTTCAAACACCCATATCTCGCGAAAGACTTGAACAAACCCAAAAATTCCTGCTGCGTCTGAAAGTAGAGACTCTCCCGATTACAACGGTATGTGTATTTTTTCCCTAGGCCATTCTGGTTAAGCGTTTGGAGCAGGAGAAGTGCGCAAAATTTGTTGCCTTCTCAACCATTTCTTAGCTTCAAACACCCATATCTCGCGAACGGATTGACCAAACCCAAAAATTCCGGTTGCGTCTGAAAGTATAAACTAGCCCGATTACAAAGGTATGTGTATTTTTTCCCCAGGGCATTCTGGTTAAGCGTTTGGAGCAGCAGAATTGCGAAAAATTAGTTGTCTTCTCAACCATTTCTTAGATACAAACAACCATATCTCGCGAAAGACTTGAACAAACCCAAAAATTCCTGCTGCGTCTGAAAGTAGAAACTCTCCCGATTACAACGGTATGTGTATTTTTTCCCTAGGCCATTCTGGTTAAGCGTTTGGAGCAGGAGAAGTGCGCAAAATTTGTTGCCTTCCCAACCATTTCTTAGCTTCAAACACCCATATCTCGCGAACGGATTGACCAAACCCAAAAATTCCGTTTGCGTCTGAAAGTAGAAGCTCGCCCGATCACAAAGGTATGTGTATTTTTCCCCTAGGCCATTCTGGTTAAGCGTTTAGAGCAGCAGAATTGCGACAAATTTGTTGTGTTCTCAACCATTTCTTAGATTCGAACTCCCATATCTCGCGAACGGATTGACCAAACCCAAAAATTTCTGCTGCGTCTGAAAGTAGAAACTCACCCGATTACAACGGTATGTGTATTTTTTCCCTAGGCCAATCTGGTTAAGCGTTTGGAGCAGCAGAATTGCGAAAAATTTGATTCCTACTCAAGCATTTCTTAGATTCAAAATCCCATATCTCGCGAACGGTTTGACCAAACCCAAAAATTCCTGCTGCGTCTGAAAGTAGAAACTCTCCCGATTACAACGGTATTTGTATTTTTTCCCTAGGCCATTCTGGTTAAGCGTTTGGAGCAGCAGAAGTGCGAAAAATTTGTTGTCTTCTCAACCATTTCTTAGATCTGACCTCCCATATCTCGCAAACGGATTGACCAAACCCAAAAATTCCTGCTGCGTCTGAAAATGGAATCTCTCCCGATTTCAACGGTATGTGTATTTTTTCCCTAGGCCAATCTGGTTAAGCGTTTGGAGCAGCAGAAGTGCGAAAAATTTGATTCCTACTCAAGCATTTCTTAGATTCAAACTCCCATATCTCGCGAACGGATTGACCAAACCCAAAAATTCCTGCTGCGTCTGAAAGTGGAATCTCTCCCGATTTCAACGGTATGTGTATTTTTTCCCTAGGCCATTCTGGTTAAGCGTTTGGAACAGCAGAAGTGTGCAAGATTTGTTGCCTACTCAACCATTTCTTAGCTTCAAACTCCCATATCTCGCTAACCAATTGAGCACACCCAAAAATTTCTGCTGCGTCTGAAAGTAGAAACTCGCCCGATTACAAAGGTGTGTGTATTTTTCCCCTAGACCACTCTGGTTAAGCGTTTGGAGCAGCAGAAGTGCGAAAAATTTGTCGTCTCCTGAAACATTTCTTAGCTGAAAACTCCCATATCTCACGAACGGATTGACCAAACCCAAAAATTCTTATTGCTTCTGAAAGTAGAAACTCGCCCGATTACAACGGTTTGGGTATTTCTTCCCTAGGCCATTCTGGTTAAGCGTTTGGAGCAGCAGAATTGCGATAAATTTGTTGTCACCTGTACCATTTCTTAGCTGCAAACTCCCATATCTCGCGAACGGATTGACAAAAGCTAAAAAGTCCTGTTGCGTGTGAAAGTAGAAACTCTCCCGATTACAATGGTATATGTATTTTTTTCCTAGGCCATTCTGGTTAAGCGTTTGGAGCAGCAGACGTGCGCAAAATTTGTTGCCTACTCAACCATTTCTTAGTTTCAAACTCCCACATCTCGCGAACGGATTGACCAAACCCAAAAATTCCTTTTGCGCCTGAAAATAGAAGCTCGTCCGACTACAAAGGTATGTGTATTTTTCCCCTAGGTCATTCTGGTTAAGCGTTTGGAGCAGCAGAAGTGTGTAAAATTTGTTGTCTTCTCAACCATTTCTTAGATCTAACCTCCCACATCTCGCGAACGGATTAACCAAACCCAAAAATTCCTATTGCATCTGAAATTAGAAACTCGCCCGATGACAAAAGTGCGTGTATTTTTCCCCTAGGCCATTCTGGTTAAGCGTTTAGAGCAGCAGAATTGCGACAAATTTGTTGTGTTCTCAACCATTTCTTAGATTCGAACTCCCATATCTCGCGAACGGATTGACCAAACCCAAAAATTCCTTCTGCGTCTGAAAGTAGATGCTCGCCCGATTACAAAGGTATGTGTATTTTTCCCCTAGGCCATTCTGGTTAAGCGTTTGGAGCAGCAGAAGTGCGCAAAATTTGTTGCCTACTCAACCATTTCTTAGCTTCAAACACCCATATCTCGCGAAAGACTTGAACAAACCCAAAAATTCCTGCTGCGTCTGAAAGTAGAGACTCTCCCGATTACAACGGTATGTGTATTTTTTCCCTAGGCCATTCTGGTTAAGCGTTTGGAGCAGGAGAAGTGCGCAAAATTTGTTGCCTTCTCAACCATTTCTTAGCTTCAAACACCCATATCTCGCGAACGGATTGACCAAACCCAAAAATTCCGTTTGCGTCTGAAAGTAGAAGCTCGCCCGATCACAAAGGTATGTGTATTTTTCCCCTAGGCCATTCTGGTTAAGCGTTTAGAGCAGCAGAATTGCGACAAATTTGTTGTGTTCTCAACCATTTCTTAGATTCGAACTCCCATATCTCGCGAACGGATTGACCAAACCCAAAAATTTCTGCTGCGTCTGAAAGTAGAAACTCACCCGATTACAACGGTATGTGTATTTTTTCCCTAGGCCAATCTGGTTAAGCGTTTGGAGCAGCAGAATTGCGAAAAATTTGATTCCTACTCAAGCATTTCTTAGATTCAAAATCCCATATCTCGCGAACGGTTTGACCAAACCCAAAAATTCCTGCTGCGTCTGAAAGTAGAAACTCTCCCGATTACAACGGTATTTGTATTTTTTCCCTAGGCCATTCTGGTTAAGCGTTTGGAGCAGCAGAAGTGCGAAAAATTTGTTGTCTTCTCAACCATTTCTTAGATCTAACCTCCCATATCTCGCAAACGGATTGACCAAACCCAAAAATTCCTGCTGCGTCTGAAAATGGAATCTCTCCCGATTTCAACGGTATGTGTATTTTTTCCCTAGGCCAATCTGGTTAAGCGTTTGGAGCAGCAGAAGTGCGAAAAATTTGATTCCTACTCAAGCATTTCTTAGATTCAAACTCCCATATCTCGCGAACGGATTGACCAAACCCAAAAATTCCTGCTGCGTCTGAAAGTGGAATCTCTCCCGATTTCAACGGTATGTGTATTTTTTCCCTAGGCCATTCTGGTTAAGCGTTTGGAACAGCAGAAGTGTGCAAGATTTGTTGCCTACTCAACCATTTCTTAGCTTCAAACTCCCATATCTCGCTAACCAATTGAGCACACCCAAAAATTTCTGCTGCGTCTGAAAGTAGAAACTCGCCCGATTACAAAGGTGTGTGTATTTTTCCCCTAGACCACTCTGGTTAAGCGTTTGGAGCAGCAGAAGTGCGAAAAATTTGTCGTCTCCTGAAACATTTCTTAGCTGAAAACTCCCATATCTCACGAACGGATTGACCAAACCCAAAAATTCTTATTGCTTCTGAAAGTAGAAACTCGCCCGATTACAACGGTTTGGGTATTTCTTCCCTAGGCCATTCTGGTTAAGCGTTTGGAGCAGCAGAATTGCGATAAATTTGTTGTCACCTGTACCATTTCTTAGCTGCAAACTCCCATATCTCGCGAACGGATTGACAAAAGCTAAAAAGTCCTGTTGCGTGTGAAAGTAGAAACTCTCCCGATTACAATGGTATATGTATTTTTTTCCTAGGCCATTCTGGTTAAGCGTTTGGAGCAGCAGACGTGCGCAAAATTTGTTGCCCACTCAACCATTTCTTAGTTTCAAACTCCCACATCTCGCGAACGGATTGACCAAACCCAAAAATTCCTTTTGCGCCTGAAAATAGAAGCTCGTCCGACTACAAAGGTATGTGTATTTTTCCCCTAGGTCATTCTGGTTAAGCGTTTGGAGCAGCAGAAGTGTGTAAAATTTGTTGTCTTCTCAACCATTTCTTAGATCTAACCTCCCACATCTCGCGAACGGATTAACCAAACCCAAAAATTCCTATTGCATCTGAAATTAGAAACTCGCCCGATGACAAAAGTGCGTGTATTTTTCCCCTAGGCCATTCTGGTTAAGCGTTTAGAGCAGCAGAATTGCGACAAATTTGTTGTGTTCTCAACCATTTCTTAGATTCGAACTCCCATATCTCGCGAACGGATTGACCAAACCCAAAAATTCCTTCTGCGTCTGAAAGTAGATGCTCGCCCGATTACAAAGGTATGTGTATTTTTCCCCTAGGCCATACTGGTTAAGCGTTTGGAGCAGCAGAATTGCGAAAAATTTGTTGCCTTCTCAACCATTTCTTAGCTTCAAACTCCCATATCTCGCGAACGGATTGACCAAACCCAAAAATTTCTGCTGCGTCTGAATGTAGAAACGCGCCCGATTACAACGGTATGAGTATTTTTTCCCTAGGCCATTCTGGATAAGTATTTGGAGCAGCAGAAGTGCGCAAAATTAGTTTCCTGCTCAACCATTTCTTAGCTTCAAACTCCCATATCTCGCGAACGGATTGACCAAACCCAAAAATTTCTGCTGCGTCTGAATGTAGAAACGCGCCCGATTACAACGTATGAGTATTTTTTCCCTAGGCCATTCTGGATAAGCGTTTGGAGCAGCAGAAGTGCGCAAAATTAGTTTCTGCTCAACCATTTCTTCACTTCAAACACCCATATCTCGCGAACGGATTGACCAAACCCAAAAATTCCTTTGCGTCTGAAAGTAGAAGCTCGCCCGATCACAAAGGTATGTGTGTTTTCCCTAGGCCATTCTGGTTAAGCGTTTGGAGCAGCAGAATTGCGCAAAATTTGTTGCCTTTAGCTTCAAACACCCATATCTCGCGAAAGACTTGAACAAACCCAAAAATTCCTGCTGCGTCTGAAAGTAGAAACTCTCCCGATTACAACGGTATGTGTATTTTTTCCCTAGGCCATTCTGGTTAAGCGTTTGGAGCAGGAGAAGTGCGCAAAATTTGTTGCCTTCCCAAACATTTCTTAGCTTCAAACACCCATATCTCGCGAACGGATTGACCAAACCCAAAAATTCCGTTTGCGTCTGAAAGTAGAAGCTCGCCCGATCACAAAGGTATGTGTATTTTTCCCCTAGGCCATTCTGGTTAAGCGTTTAGAGCAGCAGAATTGCGACAAATTTGTTGTGTTCTCAACCATTTCTTAGATTCGAACTCCCATATCTCGCGAACGGATTGACCAAACCCAAAAATTTCTGCTGCGTCTGAAATTAGAAACTGACCCGATTACAACGGTATGTGTATTTTTTCCCTAGGCCAATCTGGTTAAGCGTTTGGAGCAGCAGAATTGCGAAAAATTTGATTCCTACTCAAGCATTTCTTAGATTCAAAATCCCATATCTCGCGAACGGTTTGACCAAACCCAAAAATTCCTGCTGCGTCTGAAAGTAGAAACTCACCCGATTACAACGGTATGTGTATTTTCTCCCTAGGCCAATCTGGTTAAGCGTTTGGAGCAGCAGAATTGCGAAAAATTTGATTCCTACTCAAGCATTTCTTAGATGCAAAATCCCATATCTCGCGAACGGTTTGACCAAACCCAAAAATTCCTGCTGCGTCTGAAAGTAGAAACTCTCCCGATTACAACGGTATTTGTATTTTTTCCCTAGGCCATTCTGGTTAAGCGTTTGGAGCAGCAGAAGTGTGCAAAATTTGTTCTCTTGACAACCATTTCTTAGATGCAAACTTCCATATCTCGCTAACGGATTGAGCAAAACCCAAAAATTTCTGCTGCGTCTGAAAGTAGAAACTCACCCGATTACAATGGTATATGTATTTTTTCCCTAGGCCATTCTGGTTAAGCGTTTGGAGCAGCAGACGTGCGCAAAATTTGTTGCCTACTCAACCATTTCTTAGTTTCAAACTCCCACATCTCGCGAACGGATTGACCAAACCAAAAATTCCTTTTGCGTCTGAAAATAGAAGCTCGTCCGACTACAAAGGTATGTGTATTTTTCCCCTAGGTCATTCTGGTTAAGCGTTTGGAGCAGCAGAAGTGTGTAAAATTTGTTGTCATCTCAACCATTTCTTAGATCTAACCTCCCACATCTCGCGAACGGATTGACCAAACCCAAAAATTCCTATTGCATCTGAAATTAGAAACACGCCCGATGACAAAAGTGCGTGTATTTTTTCCCTAGGCCATTCTGGTTAAGCGTTTGGAACAGCAGAAGTGCGAAAAATTTTTCGTCTCCTGAACCATTTCTTAGATTCAAACACCCATATCTCGCGAACGGATTGACCAAACCCAAAAATTACTTTTGCGACTGAAAGTAGAAGCTCGCCCGATTACAAAGGTATGTGTATTTTTCCCCTAGGCCATTCTGGTTAAGCTTTTGGAGCAGCAGAAGTGTGTAAAATTTGTTGTCTTCTCAACCATTTCTTAGCTTCAAACTCCCATATCGCGCGAACGGATTGACCAAACCCAAAAATTCCTTTGCGTCTGGAAGTAGAAACTCTCCCGAATACAACGGTATGTGTATTTTTTCCCTAGGCCATTCTGGTTAAGCGTTTGGAGCAGCAGAAGTGCGAAAAATTTGTTGTCTTCTCAACCATTTCTTAGATCTAACCTCCCATATCTCGCAAACGGATTGACCAAACCCAAAAATTCCGGCTGCGTCTGAAAGTAGAAACTCTCCCGATTACAACGGTATGTGTATTTTTTCCCTAGGCCATTCTGGTTAAGCGTTTGGAGCAGCAGAAGTGCGACATATTTGTTGCCTACTCAACCGTTTCTTAGCTTCAAACTCCCATCTCTCGCGAACGGATTGACGAAACCCAGAAATTCCTGTTGCGTGAGAGAGTTGAAACTGTCCCGATTAGAACGGTATGAGTATTTTTTCCCTAGGCCATTCTAGTTAAGCGTTTGGAGCAGCAGAATTGCGAAAAATTTGATGCCTACTAAAGCATTTCTTAGCTTCAAAATCCCATATCTCGCAAACTGTTTGACCAAACCCAATAATTCCTGCTGCGTCTGAAAGTCGAAGCTCGCCCGATTACAAAGGTATGTGTATTTTTCCCCTAGGCCATTCTGGTTAAGCGTTTGGAGCAGCAGAATTGCGATAAATTTGTTGTCTCCTGAACCATTTCTTAGCTGCAAACACCCATATCTCGCGAACGGATTGACCAAACCCAAAAATTTCTGCTGCGTCTGAAAGTAGAAACTCGCCCGATTACAACGGCATGTCTTTTTTTCCCCTGGGCCATTCTGGTTAAGCGTTTGGAGCAGCAGAATTGCGAAAAATTTGTTGCCTTCTCAACCATTTCTTAGATCTAACCTCCCATATCTCGCAAACGGATTGACCAAACCCAAAAATTCCGGCTGCGTCTGAAAGTAGAAACTCTCCGATTACAACGGTATGTGTATTTTTTCCCTAGGCCATTCTGGTTAAGCGTTTGGAGCAGCAGAAGTGCGACAAATTTGTTGCCTACTCAACCGTTTCTTAGCTTCAAACTCCCATCTCTCGCGAACGGATTGACGAAACCCAGAAATTCCTGTTGCGTGTGAAAGTAGAAACTCTCCCGATTACAATGGTATATGTATTTTTTCCCTAGGCCATTCTGGTTAAGCGTTTGGAGAAGGAGACGAGCGCAAAATTTGTTGCCTACTCAAACATTTCTTAGTTTCAAACTCCACATCTCGCGAACAGATTGACCAAACCCAAAAATTTCTGCTGTGTCTGAAAGTAGAAACTCGCCCGATTACAGCGGTATGAGTATTTTTTCCCTATGCCATTCTGATTAAGCGTTTGGAGCAGCAGACGTGCGCAAAATTTGTTGCCTACTCAACCATTTCTTAGTTTCAAACTCCCACATCTCGCGAACGGACTGACCAAACCCAAAAATTCCTTTTGCGTCTGAAAATAGAAAATCGCCCGATTACAAAGGTATGTGTATTTTTCCCCTAGGCCATTCTGGTTAAGCGTTTGGAGCCGCAGAAGTGTGTAAAACTTGTTGTCTTCTCAACCATTTCTTAGCTTCAAACTTCCATATCCCGCGAACGGTTTCACCAAACCCAAAAATTCCTGCTGCGTCTGAAAGTAGACACTCGCCCGATTACAACGGTATGTGTATTTTTTCCCTAGGCCATTCTGGTTAAGCGTTTGGAGCAGCAGAAGTGTGTAAAATTTGTTGTCTTCGCAACCATTTCTTAGCTTCAAACTCCCATCTCCCGCGAACGGATTGACCAAACCCAAAAATTCCTTTCGCGTCTGAAAGTAGAAACTCTCCCGATTACAACGGTATGTCTTTTTTTTCCCTGGGCCATTCTGGTTAAGCGTTTGGAGCAGCAGAAGTGCGAACAATTTGTTGCCTTCTCAACCATTTCTTAGCTTCAAACTCCCATATCTCGCGAACGGATTACCAAACCCAAAAATTCCTTTTGCGTCTGAAAGTAGAAACTCTCCCGATTACAATGGTATGTGTATTTTTTCCCTAGGCCATTCTGGTTAAGCGTTTGGAGCAGCAGAAGTGCGAAAAATTTGTTGTCTTCTCAACCATTTCCTAGTTCTAACCTCCCATATCTCGCAAACGGGTTGACCAAACCCAAAAATTCCTGCTGCGTCTGAAAGTAGAAACTCTCCCGATTACAACGGTACGTGTATTTTTTCCCTAGGCCATTCTGGTTAAGCGTTTGGAGCAGCAGAAGTGCGAAAAATTTGTTGTCTTCTCAACCATTTCTTAGATCTAACCACCCATATCTCGCGAACGGATTGACCAAACCCAAAAATTCCTTCTGCGTCTGAAAGTAGATGCTCGCCCGATTACAAAGGTATGTGTATTTTTCCCCTAGGCCATTCTGGTTAAGCGTTTGGAACAGCAGAATTGCGAAAAATTTGTTGCCTTCTCAACCATTTCTTAGCTTCAAACTCCCATATCTCGCGAACGGATTGACCAAACCCAAAAATTTCTGCTGCGTCTGAATGTAGAAACGCGCCCGATTACAACGGTATGAGTATTTTTTCCCTAGGCCATTCTGGATAAGCGTTTGGAGCAGCAGAAGTGCGCAAAATTAGTTTCCTGCTCAACCATTTCTTCACTTCAAACTCCCATATCTCGCGAACGAATTGACCAAACCCAAAAATTTCTGCTGCGTCTGAATGTAGAAACGCGCCCGATTACAACGGTATGAGTATTTTTTCCCTAGGCCATTCTGGATAAGCGTTTGGAGCAGCAGAAGTGCGCAAAATTAGTTTCCTGCTCAACCATTTCTTCACTTCAAACACCCATATCTCGCGAACGGATTGACCAAACCCAAAAATTCCGGTTGCGTCTGAAAGTATAAACTAGCCCGATTACAAAGGTATGTGTATTTTTTCCCCAGGGCATTCTGGTTAAGCGTTTGGAGCAGCAGAATTGCGAAAAATTAGTTGTCTTCTCAACCATTTCTTAGATACAAACACCCATATCTCGCGAAAGACTTGAACAAACCCAAAAATTCCTGCTGCGTCTGAAAGTAGAAACTCTCCCGATTACAACGGCATGTGTATTTTTTCCCTAGGCCATTCTGGTTAAGCGTTTGGAGCAGGAGAAGTGCGCAAAATTTGTTGCCTTCTCAACCATTTCTTAGCTTCAAACACCCATATCTCGCGAAAGACTTGAACAAACCCAAAAATTCCTGCTGCGTCTGAAAGTAGAAACTCTCCCGATTACAACGGTATGTGTATTTTTTCCCTAGGCCATTCTGGTTAAGCGTTTGGAGCAGGAGAAGTGCGCAAAATTTGTTGCCTACTCAACCATTTCTTAGCTTCAAACTCCCATATCTCGCTAACCAATTGAGCACACCCAAAAATTTCTGCTGCGTCTGAAAGTAGAAACTCGACCGATTACAAAGGTGTGTGTATTTTTCCCCTAGACCACTCTGGTTAAGCGTTTGGAGCAGCAGAAGTGCGAAAAATTTGCGTCTCCTGAAACATTTCTTAGCTGAAAACTCCCATATCTCACGAACGGATTGACCAAACCCAAAAATTCTTATTGCTTCTGAAAGTAGAAACTCGCCCGATTACAACGGTTTGGGTATTTCTTCCCTAGGCCATTCTGGTTAAGCGTTTGGAGCAGCAGAAGTGTGCAAAATTTGTTCTCTTGACAACCATTTCTTAGATGCAAACTTCCATATCTCGCTAACGGATTGACCAAACCCAAAAATTTCTGCTGCGTCTGAATGTAGAAACGCGCCCGATTACAACGGTATGAGTATTTTTTCCCTAGGCCATTCTGGATAAGCGTTTGGAGCAGCAGAAGTGCGCAAAATTAGTTTCCTGCTCAACCATTTCTTAGCTTCAAACTCCCATATCTCGCGAACGGATTGACCAAACCCAAAAATTCCTATTGCGTCTGAAAGTAGACACTCGCCCGATTACAACGGTGTGAGTATTTTTTCCCTAGGCCAATTTGGTTAAGCATTTGGAGCAGGAGAAGTGCGCAAAATTTGTTGCCTTCTCAACCATTTCTTAGCTTCAAACACCCATATCTCGCGAACGGATTGACCAAACCCAAAAATTCCTTTTGCGTCTGAAAGTAGAAGCTCGCCCGATCACAAAGGTATGTGTATTTTTCCCCTAGGCCATTCTGGTTAAGCGTTTGGAGCAGCAGAATTGCGCAAAATTTGTTGCCTACTCAACCATTTCTTAGCTTCAAACACCCATATCTCGCGAAAGACTTGAACAAACCCAAAAATTCCTGCTGCGTCTGAAAGTAGAGACTCTCCCGATTACAACGGTATGTGTATTTTTTCCCTAGGCCATTCTGGTTAAGCGTTTGGAGCAGGAGAAGTGCGCAAAATTTGTTGCCTTCTCAACCATTTCTTAGCTTCAAACACCCATATCTCGCGAACGGATTGACCAAACCCAAAAATTCCGGTTGCGTCTGAAAGTATAAACTAGCCCGATTACAAAGGTATGTGTATTTTTTCCCCAGGGCATTCTGGTTAAGCGTTTGGAGCAGCAGAATTGCGAAAAATTAGTTGTCTTCTCAACCATTTCTTAGATACAAACAACCATATCTCGCGAAAGACTTGAACAAACCCAAAAATTCCTGCTGCGTCTGAAAGTAGAAACTCTCCCGATTACAACGGTATGTGTATTTTTTCCCTAGGCCATTCTGGTTAAGCGTTTGGAGCAGCAGAAGTGCGAACAATTTGTTGCCTTCTCAACCATTTCTTAGCTTCAAACTCCCATATCTCGCGAACGGATTACCAAACCCAAAAATTCCTTTTGGGTCTGAAAGTAGAAACTCTCCCGATTACAATGGTATGTGTATTTTTTCCCTAGGCCATTCTGGTTAAGCGTTTGGAGCAGCAGAAGTGCGAAAAATTTGTTGTCTTCTCAACCATTTCCTAGTTCTAACCTCCCATATCTCGCAAACGGGTTGACCAAACCCAAAAATTCCTGCTGCGTCTGAAAGTAGAAACTCTCCCGATTACAACGGTACGTGTATTTTTTCCCTAGGCCATTCTGGTTAAGCGTTTGGAGCAGCAGAAGTGCGAAAAATTTGTTGTCTTCTCAACCATTTCTTAGATCTAACCACCCATATCTCGCGAACGGATTGACCAAACCCAAAAATTCCTATTGCATCTGAAATTAGAAACTCGCCCGATGACAAAAGTATGTGTATTTTTTCCCTAGGCCATTCTGGTTAAGCGTTTGGAGCAGCAGAATTGCGAAAAATTGGTTGTCTTCTCAACCATTTCTTAGATACAAACACCCATATCTCGCGAAAGACTTGAACAAACCCAAAAATTCCTGCTGCGTCTGAAAGTAGAAACTCTCCCGATTACAACGGTATGTGTATTTTTTCCCTTGGCCATTCTGGTTAAGCGTTTGGAGCAGGAGAAGTGCGCAAAATTTGTTGCCTTCCCAACCATTTCTTAGCTTCAAACACCCATATCTCGCGAACGGATTGACCAAACCCAAAAATTCCGTTTGCGTCTGAAAGTAGAAGCTCGCCCGATCACAAAGGTATGTGTATTTTTCCCCTAGGCCATTCTGGTTAAGCGTTTGGAGCAGCAGAAGTGTGTAAAATTTGTTGCCTACTCAACCATTCCTTAGTTTCAAACTCCCACATCTCGCGAACGGACTGACCAAACCCAAAAATTCCTTTTGCGTCTGAAAACAGAAAATCGCCCGATTACAAAGGTATGTGTATTTTTCCCCTAGGCCATTCTGGTTAAGCGTTTGGAGCAGCAGAAGTGTGTAAAATTTGTTGTCTTCTCAACCATTTCTTAGCTTCAAACTTCCATATCCCGCGAACGGTTTCACCAAACCCAAAAATTCCTGCCGCGTCTGAAAGTAGACACTCGCCCGATTACAACGGTATGTGTATTTTTTCCCTAGGCCATTCTGGTTAAGCGTTTGGAGCAGCAGAAGTGTGTAAAATTTGTTGTCTTCGCAACCATTTCTTAGCTTCAAACTCCCATCTCCCGCGAACGGATTGACCAAACCCAAAAATTCCTTTTGCGTCTGAAAGTAGAAACTCTCCCGATTACAACGGTATGTCTTTTTTTTCCCTGGGCCATTCTGGTTAAGCGTTTGGATTAGCAGAAGTGCGAACAATTTGTTGCCTTCTCAACCATTTCTTAGCTTCAAACTCCCATATCTCGCGAACGGATTACCAAACCCAAAAATTCCTTTTGCGTCTGAAAGTAGAAGCTCGCCCGATCACAAAGGTATGTGTATTTTTCCCCTAGGCCATTCTGGTTAAGCGTTTAGAGCAGCAGAATTGCGACAAATTTGTTGTGTTCTCAACCATTTCTTAGATTCGAACTCCCATATCTCGCGAACGGATTGACCAAACCCAAAAATTTCTGCTGCGTCTGAAAGTAGAAACTCTCCCGATTACAACGGTATGTGTATTTTTTCCCTAGGCCAATCTGGTTAAGCGTTTGGAGCAGCAGAAGTGCGAAAAATTTGATTCCTACTCAAGCATTTCTTAGATTCAAAATCCCAAATCTCGCGAACGGTTTGACCAAACCCAAAAATTCCTGCTGCGTCTGAAAGTAGAAACTCTCCCGATTACAACGGTATGTGTATTTTTTCCTATAGGCCATTCTGGTTAAGCGTTTGGAGCAGCAGAAGTGCGAAAAATTTGTTGTCTCCTCAACCATTTCTTAGATCTAACCTCCCATATCTCGCAAACGGATTGACCAAACCCAAAAATTCCTGCTGCGTCTGAAAGTGGAATCTCTCCCGATTTCAACGGTATGTGTATTTTTTCCCTAGGCCAATCTGGTTAAGCGTTTGGAGCAGCAGAAGTGCGAAAAATTTGATTCCTACTCAAGCATTTCTTAGATTCAAACTCCCATATCTCGCGAACGGATTGACCAAACCCAAAAATTCCGTTTGCGTCTGAAAGTAGGAGCTCGCCCGATCACAAAGGTATGTGTATTTTTCCCCTAGGCCATTCCGGTTAAGCGTTTAGAGCAGCAGAATTGCGACAAATTTGTTGTGTTCTCAACCATTTCTTAGATCTAACCTCCCACATCTCGCGAACGGATTGACCAAACCCAAAAATTCCTATTGCACCTGAAATTAGAAACTCGCCCGATGACAAAAGTGTGTGTATTTTTTCCCTAGGCCATTCTGGTTAAGCGTTTGGAACAGCAGAAGTGCGAAAAATTTTTCGTCTCCTGAACCATTTCTTAGATTCAAACACCCATATCTCGCGAACGGATTGACCAAACCCAAAAATTACTTTTGCGACTGAAAGTAGAAGCTCGCCCGATTACAAAGGTATGTGTATTTTTCCCCTAGGCCATTCTGGTTAAGCTTTTGGAGCAGCAGAAGTGTGTAAAATTTGTTGTCTTCTCAACCATTTCTTAGCTTCAAACTCCCATATCGCGCGAACGGATTGACCAAACCCAAAAATTCCTTTTGCGTCTGAAAGTAGAAACTCTCCCGATTACAATGGTATGTGTATTTTTTCCCTAGGCCATTCTGGTTAAGCGTTTGGAGCAGCAGAAGTGCGAAAAATTTGTTGTCTTCTCAACCATTTCTTAGATCTAACCACCCATATCTCGCGAACGGATTGACCAAACCCAAAAATTCCTATTGCATCTGAAATTAGAAACTCGCCCGATGACAAAAGTATGTGTATTTTTTCCCTAGGCCATTCTGGTTAAGCGTTTGGAGCAGCAGAATTGCGTAAAATTAGTTGTCTTCTCAACCATTTCTTAGATACAAACACCCATATCTCGCGAAAGACTTGAACAAACCCAAAAATTCCTGCTGCGTCTGAAAGTAGAAACTCTCCCGATTACAACGGTATGTGTATTTTTTCCCTAGGCCATTCTGGTTAAGCGTTTGGAGCAGGAGAAGTGCGCAAAATTTGTTGCCTTCCCAACCATTTCTTAGCTTCAAACACCCATATCTCGCGAACGGATTGACCAAACCCAAAAATTCCGTTTGCGTCTGAAAGTAGAAGCTCGCCCGATCACAAAGGTATGTGTATTTTTCCCCTAGGCCATTCTGGTTAAGCGTTTCGAGCAGCAGAATTGCGACAAATTTGTTGTGTTCTCAACCATTTCTTAGATTCGAACTCCCATATCTCGCGAACGGATTGACCAAACCCAAAAATTTCTGCTGCGTCTGAAAGTAGAAACTCTCCCGATTACAACGGTATGTGTATTTTTTCCCTAGGCAAATCTGGTTAAGCGTTTGGAGCAGCAGAAGTGCGAAAAATTTGATTCCTACTCAAGCATTTCTTAGATTCAAAATCCCATATCTCGCGAACGGTTTGACCAAACCCAAAAATTCCTGCTGCGTCTGAAAGTAGAAACTCTCCCGATT